>NW_020954563.1:10953003-11167417 GCF_900497805.2 Vombatus ursinus
TGTGTGTGTGTGTGTGTGTGTGTGTGTGTTCATCTATCGATTTAGCCCAATCTTGTGATTTCCTTGGCGTACAGAACTCCCTCTCTTGATTTAGATCTACCAACCCATCTGTAACTCAGAGTCTTAGACCGCCACCCGGGGGCACTGAGCAGCTAAGCGATTTGCCGGTTGTCACATCCTCATTTTATAGAGGAAAAAATAGGACTGTGGCCAGACTCCTCAGCTATCAGAGCTGGGAGGGAGTTTAGAGATCACCTCGTCCAACAGGGTGATTTACAAGAAGAAGAAACTGAAGGCTAAAGCAAGGACTTGCTCAAAGTTCCACAGGGAGCGTGTCAAACCTAGACCTCCTGACTCCAATCCTCCTTCCTTTATTCCCTGTTGTACCACTCAAGTCTGTCTTCATGTATTTAAATTGCCAAGGCCACAAACTTGACAAACCAGAATTACAAAATGTTTTTAAAGAGATTCAGCTTTATATAAAGGTTAGAGGCATCTAGATGAAATGCTGGACTTGGAGTCAGGAAGACCCTGCCTCAGACGCTGGGCAAGTTACCCTTAACATCTCTCCACTTCAGTTTCCTTATCTGCAAAATGGGGATGATAACAGCACCTACTTCATAGGGTAGTTATGGGGACCAAATGACATAATATATGTAAAGTGCTTTGAAAACCTTAAAAAGCAATATAATGTTAGTTATTATTACAAGGAAATAGGAAAAAGTGTTTATGAAATGATGCAAAGTGAAATGGGCAGAATCAGAAGAGCAGATATATTGGTGACAAAAATAGAAAACAAGAAAAGAAAAACAAGTAAAAAATAGGTGAGTCTTTTGGATTTGGATGAAGAACCAGAGTAAATGTATTTTTGTGTTTTGTTTCTTTGTTTTTCATTTGTTAGCTTATTTTTGTTAAAATATACGACACAATGTTGGTGTTTTATTCCATATCTGATTAAGGGGCAAATGATTCCTATTTGGGTGTTTTGGTTAGAGGTTTGCTCCTATGGTCCCCTCCCACCTCTCCAGTGATTGGGGAAACTGGCTTCTTTGCTGTTCCTAGCACAAGACACTCCGTCTCCTGACTGAGCATTTTCTCGGACTGTCCCTCCTGCCTGGAATTCTCTCCTTCCTCATCTCTGCCTCCTGGCCTCCATGACTTCCTTCATGACCAACTAAAATCTCCTCTTCTGTAAGAAGCCTTTGCCAGACCTCCTTAATCTTGCTACCTCCCCTCTCAGATTATCTCCAATTTGCCCTGTCTGTATCTTGTTTGTACACAGGTGTTGGCAAGTTAGCTTCCCCATTAGACTATGAACTTCTCAAGAGCAAGGACTGTTTTTTGCCTTTCTTTGTATCCCCAATGCTTAGCACAGTGCCCGGCACATCATAAGTACTTCATTAAATGCTTGTTGACTGACTATTTATTGTCCTAGTCCATTCCAGCCACCCTGGGACTTAAAGAGCCTTTCACAGAAGTTCAGCATCAATCTATTGTAGGAGGCACAACTGTTTTCAAGTTTTCAAGTTTCAAGTTTTCCAGACCTTCCTAAATGGAGAGATAAAAATCAACGTAATGTAATGGGAAGAGTCTGAGTAGGGGGAAAGTGAAGTTAGGAACGGGGGACCCAACCCTCTAGAGGAAAAGGTGGAAGAAAAGAAGGATAGGCAGCCTGCTTGGCCTAAGACCCAGGAGCGTTAGGGGAGATGATGGCTAGAGTCAGATGAGCTGCTTTTATTTTTTTTTTTAATTGGTGAGGCAGTTGGGGTTAAGTGACTTGCCCAGAGTCACACAGCTAGTAAGTGTTATGTGTCTGAAGCAGAATTTGAACTCAGGTCCTCCTGACTCCAGGGTCAGTATTCTATCCACTGCGCCACCTAACTGCCCCTTAAGACAAGCTGCTTTCAAACCCCACTTCTGACCCATACTAACTGCACAATTTTAGGCAAATCACTTAACTAGTCTAGGTCTAGAATTTTCCTCATCTGTAAAATGGGAGTTGGCAGGGGGAAGCCCAGTGAGGTAGTACAGTGGATAGAGTGCTGGATCTGAAGTCAGAATGACCTGAGTTCAAATCCAGCCTCAGATACTTACTAGCTGTGTAACCCTGGGCAAGTCACTTAACCCTATTTGCCTCAGTTTCCTCATCTGTAAAACGAGTTAGAGAAGGAAATGGCAAACTACAGTATCTCCACCAAGAAAATCCCTAAAGAGGTCACAAAGAGTTGGATAAGACTGAAACAACTGAACAAGAAGAAAAAAAAGCGAACAAATTGTACAAGATGACCTCTGAGGTCCCTTCCATCTCTGACGGCACAAGATTTGGGCCAAAAGCTCCAGCATCCAGGACCGGGCCTTTGACCGGCATCCCCATCCTCCACACACTTCTAAAGGCAGCACAGCTAGAGAAGATGTGCTCCCATCAAACGGCTCCAAAATTCAGTTTTAAACTGATTTTTTTTTCATTTTCATTATTTGCTGTCTCTTTAATGGTATTTGTTGCCCTCCCCCTTCTGCACTGCTGAATGAGCTATGACTCAGGGGATATCTGAGAGTCTCTCTAAATGTTTATGGTTCTAATCGCTCCTCCTCCTCCTGGCCCACAGTTTTTGTGGGCTGTCAAATTATCTTCACCAAGAGCAGACTAGAGACTTAGAGCCTAGGGGTCCGCACTTTAAAGTAGGAGTTGTAAACGGCCATAATTTATAGCAGCTGTTATCTATCAGTGAAGTATAAAGGATAGATAGCTAGGCCTTGGAGCCAGGAAGATCTGGGTTCAAATCCTGCCTCTGACACATACTCATCATGTCACCCAGGGTGAGTCACTTAAGTCCCAGTCTCAGTGTCTCAGGTGACTCTCTCAAACTCTTGAGTTACAGAGCAAGGGCTGACCTGCAATGGTAGGAGTTTCCTTACTGAGAGTACCCTATACCAATGAAGTTATAGATCTATAATATATTAATTTGTATATTCATGTATAAAAGATACACATATATGTATACTTATGAAGGTTATTGTATATAATATAAAAATGAGGGAAGATCTGTCTCCCATATGTAAGGAAAATTAAGGAAAGGGAAGTTAAGGAAAGGTTCCCACTTGTAGCTTGAACAGTGCCCCCTTTTATATTATGAGGCAAAGTGTAGGAGGTGAGAGGGAGGAAACTCAAGTGTACCCCCAATAAAGGTTCCCATGGAAGGCTCTCCTTTCATAAAATCATATGCACGCATTGTCAGAGCTAGCTTCATTTTCGGGAAGCTCCAAAGAAAAGTGTGGGAGAGAAGAGGTATTAAACCGACTACCAAACTGAAGGTCTACAGAGCTGGGTTGTGCTGACCTCATGGTTGTGTTCCTGTGAAACCTGGACAGTCTACCAGTGCCATGCCAGGAAACTGAATCACTTCCATTTGAATTGTCTTGAATTGTCTTAGGAAGATTCTGAAGATCACCTGGCAGGATAAGATACCAGATACTGAGGTCTTTTCTCAAACTAAACTGCCAACCATTCAAACTCTACTTAAGAAAGCGCAACTTTGATGGGCTGACCACTTAGCCCCAGTGCCAAACGTACATTTGCCTAAAAGACTATTTTACGGAGAGCTCGCACAAAGCAAACACTCACGTGGAAGTTGGAAGAAGAGATACAAGGACACCCTCAAAGTCTCTCTGAAGAGCTTTGGAACTGATTGGGAGACATGGAAGACACTGGCACAGGACTTCCCCGCACAGCGTGCCCACGTCAAAGAAGGCGCCGTGCTCTATGAGCAAAGCAGAATTGAAGGAGCTCGAAAGAAATGTGAGATGCACAAATTTAGAGACATCTCCACTCCAAGTCTTCAGATGGACTATTTGTGCCTGACCTGTGCTGGAGCCTTCCGAGCTCCTACTGGTCTGATCAGTCACAGTTGGACATGCTACACCTTGACCCCAATATGGTGATGTCATTTTGGTCCTCTTCGAGAATAAAGGAAAACAACCAACCATCTACTAGTCTAGGGGAAATCTCTGATTTTCATCAGGCTTCTAGTCTTTTACCGCCAGTAACTTCTCTTGCTTATCACTTGGAACCAGCAAAAGAAACTTCAAAACAGAACAGCTCACACAGGACTATGATTCCCACCCTACGGGTGAGGCGCTCATTACTTGGCAGTTTCTCCATTTCAAGCATCATGTTCAGTGAGAGATGTAAATCATTATCCTCACTTTACAGATAAGGAAACCAAGGCTCTGGGACATTAAGTGACTTGCCTAGGGACACACAGTTAATAAGCATCTGGGTCATTATTCAGTTTGGCTCTTCTGGATTCCAAGTCCAGTATTGTATCTGCTACGTTAGCCTACCACTGAGGACTCGCTTTCAGACCCTAAAGACATGATTTTGAAAAAAAAAAAAAGCTATCATGAAGGAATAACAACAACAACAACATTTCATATTTCTCTTAAAGGTTTACAAAGGTTTGCAAAGCACTTTCCTCACAATAATCCTGAAAGAGAGGCAGAGCAAAAATAATTCCCCTTTTTTTGTTGTTGTTTGGTTATTTCAGTAATGTCTGACTCTTTGTGACCCCATTTAGGGTTTTCTTGGCAGAGATACTGGAGTGGTTTGCCAGTTCCTTCTCCAGCTCATTTTATAGATGAGGAAATTGAGGCAAACAGGGTTAAGTGACTTGCCCAGGGTGACACAGCTAGTAAGTGTCTGAGGCCAGATTTGAACTCATGAAGATGAGTCTTGATTCCAACCCCAGTGCTCTATCTGTTGCTATCTAGCTGCCCTAATTCCCCTTTTACCAATGAGAAATGTGGGGTCCAGAGAGAGGAAATAACTTGCCCAAAATGATACAGTATAATCAGTGGCAAAATGACAAAACTTGAATGTAAGCTTTCATGTCTAACTCCAGTACTACTCATCCCCAGGTAGGGCATTGACATCTCACTTATCCTGTTGTCCTGGTCAGTTTGCCTAATTTTTTTTTTTAACTAGTCAGTTAGTCAGTTCTGACCCTTGTAAATTCTGGCTCCTCTATTGTGGCCCTAGAAGCTCTGGGGAAAATGTCCCCTCTAGCCATCATATGGCCATGATGGTAGGACTCAAAGGATCCAGTTCCTCATCTTAAGTAATATATATCATGGAGATACAATATACATGATAGAGAAATATTTATTAAATGCCTACCATGTGCCAGGCATTGTACTAAGCACTGGGGACACAAATAAGAAAAAGAAAGACAATCCTTGCCCTCAATCTAACAGGGGAAGACACTACACAAAAGGAAGATAAAAGGGAGGAGGGGGCACTCAGCAGGGGAGCATGATAATGATGGTGGAGTTGAAATTAAGCAGAGCCGCTAGTGGCAAATGAAGAAATGGCCAGGATTTTGAGCCCTCAATAAAAGGTTATGGGAGGAGATTTTTGCTCCACAGTGAAAAGAATCTTGTAGTTAAAAGGTCTGAGTCACTGCTCTGACACTTAATAGTGATAAGACCCATACATGGCCCATCTCTATACCAGGGCTCAGGGTTCTCATTTGTAAAATGGGAATGATAATACCTGCCTCCAAGGAGTACTAGGAGGAAAATGCTTTGTAAACCTTAAAGTAATAGAGGAATGTGAGCTGTTATTATTATTAATAATATTTATTGTTTTGAAACTAGGGTGTATATGAGAGAATCTATCTTAGCATGCTAATTAATATTCATACCCATACTTTACTTGTCCATGAATTTGCCACAGGAGAACCACCCGATGAGAGACCCAGGTTGAAGGAGAGCCTTTAAGATAATATTTGAGGGGCAGCTAGGTGGTGCAGTGGATAGAGCACCAGCCCTGAAGTCAGGAGGACCTGAGTTCAAATCTAACCTCAGACCAAACACTTAACACTTACTAGCTGTGTGACCGTGGGCAAGTCATTTAACCCCAATTGCCAAAAAAAAAAAAAAATAAAGACAATATTTGAATCAAAAGATTTTTTATGGTCAATTAACAACAATGATTCTCTACATTCTTTAGTCAGTTGTAGGATGATAAAGATATGGCCTGCTGTGTAATATCACTTGTGACAGCATGTCTGTTCATTTCCAATATTCTCATCAAAAGTACCCTTAACGGCATGTGTAGACCATGCTCATAAATATTTCGTATGGATGGGCAAGTTGACATGTGGATCAAGTGCTGGTCCTGGAGGAGTCAAGAAGCCTTGAGTTCAAATCCAGTCTAAGACACTTACTAGTTGAATGATCCTAAGCAAGTCACTTAATGTTTGTTTGCCTCAGTTTCCTTAATTGTAAAATGGGGATAATAATAGCACCTACCTCCCAGTACTATTGTCAGGATCAAATCAGTTACTATTTGTAAGAAGTGCTTAGCACGGGCACAGGGCTGCACAATAGGTGCTATATAAATACTTATACCCCACCCCTTCTCTTTGGTTAACTCTGGGAAGGTAACAATAAAGTCCAAGATATTTGCCTTGCCTCTTCCATCTTCTTCCTCCCCCCTCAGAATACTTTGAAAATTGACCCCTCCAGCACAGACCTCCTCTGCACTCCTCTGGTCCAGTCCAGCTCCTTTTCCCATCTTTTGCCTGGGGGCAATTTGCTCTTATACACGCAGGTGGCACGACATAGAGTTCTGGGCCTGGAGGCAGGAAGACCTGGATTTAAATCTAACCTCAGATACATATTAGCTGTGTGTCCCTGGGCAAGTCATTTAATCTGTTTGCCTCAGTTTCCTCAATTGTAAAATGGGAGTAATAATAGCACCTACCTAGCAGGTGTGTTGGGAGGATCAAGTCAGATAAAATTTGCAAGGAAAAAAAATACTTAGTGCAGTGCCTAGCACTTAGTAGGCATTTTGTAAATGTTTCTTCGCTTTCCTTCTGCTCCCTTACCTTTTCTTTTGTTTTCTTCTGTGCTATTTCCATTTCCTCTATAAGCAAATCTAGGACTGTAATATAGGAGTCTAAATGTGGGGCCTTCACTCTTGCTTGCCAAGTTTTTGTTAAACTGGTTTTTCCCTCTAAAGCTTCTTGCTCTTTCATGGGGTGATAACTGGTCATAATCATCCACCGTCCTTCTCTGTAAGATTTTACAAATGAGTTTTAATTCTAAATTGGCACTGCCTTTGGCTATCAGATCTCTGCATTTGGCAAGTGAGTCAAGTGTTTGCTGACTAAGGTGATTTTTAGCTCTTTCAGTCTTCTCATTATGGCAATTAATTTACATGGCTTAACCATGAAACTATTATAATCTGTATTGATATCTTTCCTCCCATCCATTTCTAGGCATCAATATTGTTGTTTAGTCATTTTTCAGTCATTTCTGAGTCTTCATGACCCCATCTGGGGTTTTCTTGGCAGAGATAATTGGAGTAGTTTGCCATTTCCTTCTCCAGCTCATTTTACAGATGAAGAAACTGAGGCAGACAGGGTCAAGTGTCTTGGACAGGATTACACAGCTAGTAAGTATCTGAGGCCAAATTTGAACTCAGAAAGAGGAGTCTTCTTGGCTCCAGGCCTAGTACTCTAACAACTGAGCTACCTAGTTGCCCAATCAATAACTTTTCTTGATAAGTCATGTTGGAGTAGTTTTAATTGCACCCCATATATTATTCTCATTGTCATTATTTCTTCCAACTTTGTATTAATTTTGATCTTTACTCCAAGAGGAAAGCAGCATGGGGGTGACCCTGAGAACTCCAGTCTAGTTAAGCACACAGAACCTCAGGACCAGTAGGCAAGATGCTTGGTCATGAATCCTCTGGCTATGGCAACTGGCTAAACCAAGCAAAATACAAAATGACTCCCAATCTTGTATGGCCCTGTTCTCTTCCTGCAGTGTCAGGGGCAGACTCTATCTCACTCTGGTTAAGATCTTTGTCAATGAATGGGCCTGCTGATGGAGAAATTGAACTGTGTTATCTTCACATTCTCACTACAATCAAAATCAGAAGACAAGGAGGATGAACTCAATGGAAGCACAGCTTGCAGGTACCTTGGAAAAACAAAGGAAGAAATCAGCAGCATTGGTTTTATTGTATGCCCAAAGGCCAAAAGAAACACAATTTCATGGAACATTTGGTTAACTTGTATTGTAATGCTCATGATAAGTATTTACAAAAAAAAAAAAAAACATAATGCAAATGACTGCAGGATGATATCTGTTGTTGAAGATGAGAAGGGAGAGAAATTCTATGAAGAATTTGATAAGACTCTCCAGATGAAATTAACATACATTTTGATGTCCAGTGACTTTAATGGAAAGGTGAGACTAGATGAAGAAGATTAAAAAATACAAAGGAAAAGAATTTTTTTAAGTTTAAGGAGTAAAAATAAGAGATCAGAGATGTGTAGGCTGCAAAAAAGCTCCATACCTATATCATCACTATCTTTGAGAAAGAAGGCAAGATTCTAGACATAGCAAACACTGAATAACACCACAAAAATTGAAATTAATTATATTTTGACAGATAGGAAATGATTCATCACTTATGTGGGAGTCAATCTTGAATCAATCTTGAATCTGTGTACAGACAACCAACATATTAGCATTAACAATAATAATTGCCTTGCCTATGGATGTGCAATAAAAAGTGTAATAAAAAGTTTATATTTACATAATGCTTTAAGATTTGCAAAGGACTTGGCATGCATTAACATATCTAATCCTCTAAATGTTGGAGAATATATGGGAAAATTGGAACACTAATGCATTGTTGGTGGAATTGTGAACTGATCCAATCATTCTACAGAGCAATTTGGAACCATGCCCAAAGGGCTATAAAACTGTGCATACTCTTTGACCCAGCAATAGCACTTCTAGGTCTGTATCCCAAAGAGGTCATAAAAACTGGAAAAGGACTCACATGTACAAAAATATTTATAGCAGCTCTTTTTGTGGTGGCCAAGAATTGGAAATTGAAGGGATGCCCATCAATTGGGGAAGTGCTGAACAAGTTGTGGTATATGAATATAATAGAATACTATTGTGCTATAAGAAATGATGAGCAGGCAGGCTTCAGAAAAAACCTGGAAAGACTTATATGAACTGATGCTGAGTGAAGTGAGCAGAACCAGGAGAATGTTGTACACAGTAAGAGCCATGTTGTATGATGACTAACTTTGATAGACTTAGCCCTTCTCAGAAATGCAAGGATCTAAGACAACTCCAAAAGACTCACAATGGAAAATGCTGTCCACATCCAGAAAAAGAACTGTGGAGTCTGAATGCATACGGAAGCATGCTATTTGCTCTCCTTTTCCACTGTTTCGATTCTTCTTTCTTGTGGTTCCTCCCATTAGTTCTAATTCTTCTTTACATCACGACTAATGTGAAAATATGCTTAATATGAATGTATAAGTAGAGCCTATATCAGATTACATGCCACCTTGGGGAGGGGGGAGGAGAGGGAGGGGGAGAAAATTTAAAATTCAAAATCTTATGGAAGTGAATGTTGAAAACTAAAAATTAATAAATAAATTGTTTAAAATTAAAAAAAAACATATTTGATCCTCACAACAACCCTGTGAAAAAGGTGCTATAGGTATTGTTATCTTCATCTTACAGATAAGGAAATTGAGGCATGTACTACTCCAGACTACTGTTCCAGACAAACTGGCCTACTTGATGTTCCCTGAACAGGACATCCCACATCCCACCTAGATGCTATCGCACAGGCTGTCTGTCCCCCATTCCTGACCTCTGACCTATGGGAAGGCCCAGCCCAAGTACCATCTTCTGCAATTCCTCTAGTAGTGACCACTCTGCCCTTGTCCCCCTCAAGTTATCATGTTTTCTTGTTGAGTGCGTATGTTTTTATTTACTTGTGCATATGTTGTTTTTCTCCAGTAGAATATAAGCTCCTTGAGGACAGGGGTTGTTTTGGTTTTGTCTTTATATGCCTAGATACTAGCACAGTACCTACCACCCAGTAAGTGCTTAATAAGTGCTTGCTGAAACGACTGGAATTGAATTAGATCTTATAGGATCACAGACCTGGAGCTTGAAGGGGCCTGAGAGCTTATCTACTTCAATCCCCTCATTTCATAAATGGGGAAGCTGAGACCCGGGGACAAGAAGTAACTTGCCCAAAGTTATATGGATATTAAGTATGTGAGAGGTAGAATTTGAACCCAGGTCTAGAACCCTGACTCTAGACTCAGTGTTCTTTCTACTCTACTGCTCTGGATTAGATTGAATTAAGTCGTTTGCCTAAGGTCAGACAGCTCATAATATCCTCCATACAGCTAGCAAAGTGATTTTTTTTTTGGGGGGTGAGGCAGTGGGGTGAAGTGACTTTCCCAGGGTCACACAGCTAGTAAGTGTCATGTGCTTGAGGCCAGATTTGAACTCAGGTCTTCCTGAATCCAGAGCTAGTGCTATCCACTGCGCCATCTAGCTGCCCCCAGTGATTTTTCTTAAGCATAGATCTGATTATGTCACTCTCTTTCCATTCATTAAATTCCAGTGGCTCCCTGTTACCTCTAGGATAGACAATAAACTCCACTGTCTGTCTTTTAAAGGCCTTCACAACTTGGCCTCAACCCAGTAGTAGTTTTCAGTGTCATTATATATACCCCCTTTCCAGAACTCCCAAATGCAGCCAAACTGCCCTTTTCTCTCTTCCTCACACATGGCATCCATCTCTCTCCTTCATGCATTTGTCCTGGCTGTGCCTCATGCCTGGGATGTCCTCCCTCCTCACTTCAGCTTACAGAATCCCTCACTTCCTTGCAGATACCACTGCAGGAAGGCACCTCTTTCCTACCAAAGCTTGTCTTCATTCCCCAGAACTTCTAGTGACCTGCCTAACTACCATGTATTCAACTATTTTCCATTTATTTTTTACTTATCTGTATAGAATTGCTCTGATCAGTCTGCATACATTGTTCTCATATGTATATGTACATGTTGGTCCTTTAGAGTGTAAGCTTGTAGAGAGCAGAGACTGGCGCTTTTTTAAATTTACTATATCCCCAGGGCTTAGCTCAAGACCTGGCACCTATAGGCACTAAATAAATGTTTATTGGACCGGATGTTCCCTCCTTTCATAGAATATTAGCCAGGGGTTGGATTCAGTCAAAGGGCCACAGTTGAGGACCTAGAGGGCCACATGTGTCCTTGAGGCCGCAGGTTCCCCAGTCCTTATGTAAACTATGGAGAGCATGGATTGTTTAATTTTTTTTCTTTGTATTCCCAGGGCCTAGAAGAATACCTGGAATCCCAGAAGTAGCTTAATAAATGTTTGCTAATTGATTAATTGCAAGCATTGGAGGTGGGGCAAACATAAATACATACAAATACCTACATTCATTCATTCATTCTATAAGTAGCTATATTCCTATTCTGTGCAAGGCCTTGTACTGCCTTCTTTGGGCTCACAGCCTAACAAGAGACAAGACAGGGACCCATAAGTATAATCCACAGCAGGGTATGAATAGGATCATGAAGGGGAGACAGACACAGGACTGGGAGGGTTCTAAAGAGGGATAGAGGGAGGGAGGGAGGGAGCACATCCATAGACACAAACCCATTCACTACCAGCATTGTGAACACAGAGGCACACATGCACCCACGCTCCCTAAGTCCCTATACAGACACACCCCATTCACCCTGGCACAAGCATCCACACACAGCCCCCCACGAGGGCCTGCACAGTCACACAGGGCGTCTCTGTCCTCCCCGCTAATGAGCCAGGCACCAATTCCAAACCACCAACTTGTAACTGAATAAACATGATAAACGGCTCCTTTCCAGATGGCTTTTTATGCAGAACTGTTTATGCAGTGTTGATAGATAGCAAATTTTATGCCAATAAATCCTCATGTTTTAAAACATTTGCCTTTTTAATTGGCCAGTTTACATGTAAAATATGTTTATGTGCATTACTGAGCTTAGGTTAGGCCTCTGGTTGGAGGGAGGCCCTCACCTCATCCACTGCCCAGCAGTCAGCACAGAGATGGAGGGTGAATTTGGACTGCCAACTCCCTCAGCTCCTGTCCCTTGGGACAACCAACAATCTAACTGAAAGAGGTTTGGTGGTGGAAGGAGCCAGGAGATTGGAAGTTCAAGTCTCAGCCATTATGAACTTTTTGGGTGCTACCCCCCCCCACTAGGGCTTTGGCTTAACCCACTATACAATGAAGGGTCTATGGGACATAATGCTCAATAAGGAAACTGGCAGCTCTGGCATTAGGAACCTAGATTACCCACCCCTGGCTCCAGCAAATGTCCCTGGAAGAAAATCTAACAACCTCCTTCTCAGGCTTCTTCTCAATCTTCCCTCCTCCCAAGCTAGAGAATGGAGCAAGCTCAGGAGTGGGTGAGAGGAGGTATGGTAAGAAGGGTAGGGTAACCCCTGACCTGAGGCTCATTCGAATGGGACTCTCCTTAATGGTGAAGATGAAGACCCTGCCCTGAGTGAGGGACTGAGGGAGTTGACCAGAGCAGGAGGGCACCAGCCTTCTTCTCTTCAATCTTCGGGACTCTTTGAGAGCTCAGCCTCTTCCAGTGCTTCTGACTTCCATCCTGGAGAAGAGAAGATGGAAGGGGTCAACCCTACTTCAGGTTGCTGAAAGAAAAAACTCTGGGAAGACTGAGAGAAGCCAGAAGTTTCCAAAATGTCCCCCTCCCCAGCTTGCTACAACAGAGACTTTGGGGAGTTCCCCCTTAGCTGAGATCTAGGACTCTCTCTGGGTTGACTCACTCCCCACGGGTGAGCTCATTCGCTTTGTTTTGTCTGGTATATCTTCTCCTATGTTTACCTTCTCTGATTTCTGTTTTGCTATTTGGATAAATGAGTTTCTTTGTTATTCTTTATGTGTGCTCATTATGGAACTGGTATTTGGGGGGAAAGGGGTCAAGCCTTGGATACACAACTTGAGGTGCTCCTTCCCTTCCATAATGATGGCAAAGTGATCAGAAGCCAGAGTGAACTGGATCACATCCCCTTGATGAACAACGTTCAAGTGAGCAGAAAGATATAATTCTAGTCCGGTCTTCCTTTTCTCTCAAGAGAACAGAGTTGTAGTCTCTGGCTCCAACTTCCTTCTTGCTCTCCTGGAAGGAATTAAAGTATTCCTTGAAGACAGGTGGGGAAAGAAGAGGCTGGAGATATCTATTCTCCCTCCCTTCGAGCCATATAAGGACAGCCCTCACTACACATTGTCTTAGGGGCAGAAGGATTACAAGGCCATAGGTCCAAAGCAACCTCAGAAGTCATTTGGTCCAATCCCTTCATTTTACAGATGAAGAAACTCAGTCCCAGTGAGGTTCAGTGGCTTTGTCAAGGTCACACAGGTAGTATCAGTGAACGGGGCTGAACCCTGGTTTTCTGACTCTGGATCCAGGTTCAAGGGAAGTTGGAAAAAGCACAAGAAGTAGACCAGCACCAAGACCCCCAAAAGAGGCAGGTGACTGTTTAGCAGACTCAGGGGTGGGGAACTTGTGGCCTCAAGGCCACTACGGCCTTCTAGGTCCTCGGGTGTTGCCTTTGACTGAGTCCAAATTTTACAGAACAAATCGTTTTATTAAATGGATTTGTTCTGTGAGGTTTGGATTCAGTCAAAGGGCTGCACTTGAGGACCTAGAGGACCACATGTGGCCTGGAGGCTGCAGGTTCCCCACTCTGGTAGCTTGAGGAAAAGAAGATTAAGGAGAACAACACCACTGTCATCAAATATCTGAAAGGCTGACATATGAAAAAGCAGGATTAAATCCAGGCCAGTTGGCCCCAGGAAGCAGGATTGGAATTTAGGGGGAAATTAAGAGATTTTAGAATCAAATTAAAGCTTCAGAAAGATTTCGGTACCGTGGAAAGAAAAACATAAGTCAGAATTGCTCCAACGGTCAAGTTAATAGTGATTTTCCCATCACTAGAGGTGTTCAGGTGGAGGTTGAATGACTACTCATCAGAGATGTCATGAAAGGGATTGCTACATGTGTAAGGGAACTGAATGCAATGCCAGATCTTGGAGACTACCATCAGTCAATCAGCACAGTAGGTTCAGAGTCATCTCCGATTCCTCCCTCTCCCTTGCCTCCCCTTCCCATTAATCTTCTCATCTTGTTGAATTTTCTCTGCAATGTTTCTCTTCAATCCATTCTTGCTCACGCTGCCAGTCATCTTCTCAAACACCACTCACCTCACCCTCTTGAGGCTCCCTATCACCTTATAGACAAATCTAGGCTCCTTTTCCCACATTGGGAGGCCCTCCACAGTCTCCAGGGGCTGCAGCCACACTTGAGGACCTAGAGGGCCACATGTGATCTCGAGGCCACAGGTTCCCCATCCCTCTAACTCTTAACTCTTTGTCTAGCTTTATTCCACACTGGCCCTTCCCTAGTACCCCCAACCACTCCTCAAAACTGGTAGTGCCTTCCCTCGGAGATTACCCCCTCCCATTTACATTGTGTATATATCATTTGTGTATATGTGTGTGTGTGTGTGTGTGTGTGTGTGTGTGTGTGTACACTCACAGTTATTCACATATTGTCTCCCCCATTAGACTGAGTGCACCTTGAGACCAGGGGTTATCTTTTACCTTTCTTTGTATCCCCAGTGCTTAGCACAGTGCCTGGTACATAGTAAGCGCTTAATAAATGCTTGATGATGATGATGAGGATGAGGATGATGAAGTATCCCACTTGAGCCAGGCCACTTTTTCTCCTTATTGCCTCACTCCCCATGACCAATCTAAGTACGCTCGCTGGGAAGGCCCATGAATGTTCTTGAAAAAATGAAAAACACAAGTTTATTTCTTTTTAAGGTTTTCATCTAAACTGTGCTTAACAACCTGCTATATTCCTCAAACCAGGTGGGTATAATCTCTCCCCCACTTTCTTCTTTCCAGTTTCACAGCCAGAACACCAAGTTTCATTTATAAGGCTTTCTACATGGTCAGTGAACTTTTGTGGCATAGCTATGGCTTGGTCTGGGCTTGCCTGATGGAGGCAGGGGCCCAGGCTTCTTAGAAAGATTAGGGCTGCCTGGCAGCTCTGGGCTATTACTCTCCTAAAAGTGAGATACAAGACCACTTAACTCCGGCAGCTTTCACAAAAAGGAATTTATTGCCAAACGGGACTTTCTGCTTTTGCAGTCAGAGGAGAAGTGGCAGTCATTGGAGGCTGAACTCCAGAACAGCAAGGTTCAAGTCCCGCCCAGTTCTGCCCCTGATTGGCTGGCAACCTTGGCCAGGTCACTTCACTATCTCTAGACCTCAATTTCCTCTTGTAAGATGAATGAGTTGGTTTGATCTCTAAGGTCCCAACTCTAATATTCTGTTTTATGATTCATGAATACAATTTTTCAAGGGAAAATTAAAAAACATCCACATCTTAGATCCACATCCTGAGGCCAAGAGAGAGAAAGGATTTGTTAATAAGTCATGGACAATTCTATTTAAACTTGTTATCTTAGTTATTAGCCAGGAGCAATATTTCTTACTAATAGCCAATTTCAGATGATAAAACCAACACTTTGGGATAATGAAAGCTCTAAGTATTAGTCTCTCACAAGGAACCTGAAGCTGCAGCAGCCTTAGTATCACATCCCAAACACAATTAGAAATCTCCATTCTTTCTGTACATTCCGCTGAATTTACCCTTTTGGCAAATAAAACGTTCTCAACTCACTGACCCTCTTGTATTTAAAATGTTGTTGCTGTTGTTGTTCAGTCACGTCTGACTCTTCATGACCCCATTTGGGGTTTTCTTGTCAAAGATACTAGAGTGGTTTGCCATTCTTCAGCCCATTTTACAGATGCAAACAGGGTTAAATGACTTGCCCAGTTTCACACACCTAGTAACTGTCTGAGGCCTGATTTGAACATAGGTCTTTTTGACTTCAGGCCTGGTACTCTATCCTTAAGTAACATTTAAAATGTTACTTAAGACTTAATGAACTGTTGGTAGTAGAGTCATTAATCGGTTCAACTATTCTGGCAAAACAATTTTAAATTGTTTAAGAAAAGTCACTAACCTATTAATACCCTTTAACCCAGAAAACCCTATTGCCATGTGATATGTGACTGTAAGGGGATATCATTGCACTATAAGAAATAACGAACATAAGGAATTCAGAAAATCAATGGAAGTCTTAGATGAACTGATGCTAAATAAAGCAAAACTAAGAAAACAATATACACAATGACTACAGTAATGTAAGTGAAACCAACAGCATAAAGCCAAATGCTCTATGATTACAATGATGAACCTCGACTCTAAGAAGAGACAAAAAAAACCTTTCTCCTTTAAAAATATTTCCCAATTACATGTAAAAAACAATTTTTAACATTATTTTTAAAATTTTGAATTTCAAATTCTCTCCCTCTCCTCCCCTCCCTTCCCCTTTTATTAAAGGCAAACAGTTTGATATCGGTTGTACATACGCAATCATGCAAAACATATTTCCATATTAGTTATGTTGTGAAAGAAAACACAGATTCAAAAAAAACCCCAAGAAAAATAAAGTGAAAAATGGTATGCTCTGATCTGCAATCAGACTCCATCAGTTCTTTCTCTGGAGATGGATAGCATTTTTCATCGTGATTCCTTTGGAATTGTCTTGGATCATTGTATTGTTGAGAATAGCTAAGTCATTCATGTTTGATCATTGTATAATATTAACCATCTTTTTTTTTTTTTTTTTTTGGCAATTGGTGTTAAGTGACTTGCCCAGGGTCACACAGCTAGTAAGTGTCAAGTGTTTGGTCTGAGGCCGGATTTAAACTCACGTCCTCCTTACTTCAGGGCCAGTGCTCTTTCCACTGCGCCACCTAGCTGCTCCGATCATTGTATAATATTGTTGTTACTGTATACAATGTTCTCCTGGTTCTGCTCATTTCACTTTGCATCAGTTCATTTAAGTCTTTCTAGGTTTTTCTGAAAGCATCTGCTCATCATTTCTTATAGCACAATAGTATACCATATCACAACAATCACATATCACAAGTTGTATAGCCATTCCCCAAGTGATGGCCATCCCCTTGATTTCCAATTCTTTGTCACCATAGAAAGAGCTGCTGTAAATATTTTTGTACATATAGGTCCTTTTCTCCTTTTCAAAAAATGTCTTTGGGATATGTGTTTCCCACACATAAAAACCTACCCCCAACTCTGCACCTTTGCCCAGGGTTCCTGGAATGCTCTCCCGTCTTACCTCCCCTTTTTGGAATAGCCCCTTCCAAGACTCAAGAGCCACCTCCTACAAGGTGCTTTTCCCAGTTGTTTATGCTTCTTTCACCAAACTATATTGCATTTGCTTTGCGTGTACTCTATATTTATATATCTATGTATACATTTCCCTCTAAAAGAATGTAGGCTCTCAGAGAGAAGATACTATCTTGCTTATGTATTATTTGCCTCTCTATCAACTAGCATGGGGCAGCTGGATGGCACAGTGGATACTGCACCAGGCCTGGATTCAGGAAGACCAGATTTCAAATCCGGCCTCAGACACTTACTGGGTGTATGATGCTGGGCAAGTCACTTCACGGTGTTTGCCTCAGTTTTCTCATCTGTAAAATGAGCTGGAGAAGGAAATAGCAAACACTCCAGTATCTTTGACAAGAAAACCCCAAATAGGGTCACAAAGAGTTGGATAGGACTGAATAACAGCAACAAATCAGCTAGCGCAGTGCCTGCCACACAGCAGGCGTCTGATAAACGCTCATTAAACTCAATTTACCTGCAAGATTGTCACCAACATTCCCAGAAGTCTACTATAACATGACATCTCCTGGATTAAAAAAAGGTACAAGGGGTGGCCACCTGTTTGCTTTTTTGTCGTAAAATTAGACTTCTTAACACAAGTGGCCAGCTGATCCATTCCCCATTTTACTCCATCTTCTCGCTTCTTTGGCCTGGAGCTCATTACCAAGTCTGCACTCTCACCAGGCTCCTCCTAAGTCTTTCCCTTGGACTGGTTTGGGTAAGAAGCTAGAGGTGGGTGTTGGGATGGGGCAGAGCCATTGCTCCCCTGCTCCCCTTGGGCACTAAGTGCCCCAACCCCACCCCACCACCCCGGGTGAACAGGGTACCTCTCATGATACAAACAGAAGGAAGGAGGAAAATAGGTAGCATTGGGCAGGGCAAATAGCCCCACACTTATGCAAGAAAGAGAATGGTATAGTAGAAAGAATATTGGATTCGGAGTCAGAGGGCCTGGGTTTGAATCCCAGCTTTTTCCCTCCCTACTTCTGTGACATTGGTCAAATCCCTTCTCTTCTTTATAAAATGGAGAGTTTGGACGAAACGTTCTAAGGACTCTTGTAGTTCTATGATTCTAAATCCTGGCTCAGCTGTTAATTACCTCTGTGTCCTTACCTACAGGTTAGTGGGTACTTATTCCCCTCTCCAATATCCTTGCTTTTCAGCTCCCCTTTATGTCTTATCTTCCCCCACTAGAATGTAAGCTCTTCAAAGGCTCTGGCCTCTTTCTTCTTGCTTGTATTGTATCCCCAGTGCTCAGCACAGTGCCTGGCTCATAGTTAATAAATGCCTGCTGCCTGCCTTCCTAGCCTTAAGTAAGACCTTTCCTCATTCCATCCCTCAGTTTTCTCCCCTCCAAAGTTAAATTCAAGTTCCAGCTTTCATTGGTTATGCCCATATACACATACTCCTATGGGAAGCTTCAGATTTAAAGGACTTTATTGGTCAAGAGCATAGGTTCCAAAAGTGAGTGATAATGCATTCTGGGGAGCGCTGGAATGATGGCGGGGTGGTAGTAGACTTGGGTGCAATTGGGGGCATTGAATAAAAATAAGGAGACGTTGGAAGCATAAAGAAAGAAGAGAAGAAAATTTCGAAAAACCATTTGTACAATATTTCATCTGTTGTGTAACAGAGTTAAAGTTGTAGTGATTACATTATTTTCCAAATAAACACACAAAATGCAAGTTACAACCGATCCACGGTCAAGTCTGCCAACAGATCTTAACAAGCAAGTGTTGACAGGTCAGCAAGTCGTGCATTGTCTGGAAGTCCAGCAGATATCGGTAGGAATGTGTGCACGTAATGACTTGTTTACAATACGATATTATAAGGTTACACGATGCAATTTTGTGTCATCAAAATTTCGATGCAGGAAAATATCGACAAATTTACAACAAATTATTAAATTTAAGATGTGTCATTTAATATATATATATGCATATATTATATTTTTTGAAATGGCACAAATTTCAAAAAAAACCAAACCATTAAAGTGTTAAAGAAAGATTTCCAGGGGGCCACTGAGTAATTTTTTTTGAAAAGGGGGTGGTAGGCCAAATAAGTTTAGGAACCTCTGGTCAAGAGGAAGAGAGGAAGGATGGGAGGATAGGAAAAGAAAGATGGAGTTGATAAGGTTCAGAGACAGGAAAGGGAAGTGACTAGAAAGATCAAGAGATGAGAGGGAGTTGGAAGGAATGTGGAGTAGGAGATTGGAGCCTACTACCACTGGAAGGTATGATGTTCGCCAAGATGGGCACTATTTGGTTCAGGGCTAGGGCAACTTAGGTATAGAGCCGAGAGAGAGAGAGAGAGAGAGAGAGAGAGAGAGAGTCATAAATGCTGCCCAACCCGTGGAGATGTTAGAGGTAAAATTAAGCAGGTCTTGCAGTCACAGCACTCAGTGGTACAGATACCAGGGGTATTCCTGCCATGTTCTGGGAAGAGCAGGGACAGCCACCACCAGGGTCAGACATGAGCCTGTTGGCTCTTGTTGGGAAAGAGAGAAATCCAAACTATCTGTCTCTAAGTATTTGAAGGCTGTCAAGCGGAAAAGTCAGCATATCTACAGGGTAACAGATTTAAAGCTTGCAAGGATTATAGAAGCCACCTAATCCAACCCCTTCATCTTACAAATGAGGAAACTGAGGCCCAGAGAGGTTAAAGTGATTTGTCCAAAGTCACACAGTTAGTAAGTAATAAAGACAAGATTTAGAACTTGAGATCCTCTGATCCCAGTGATTTTTCTATACCATTTTTCCTCCTTTTTAAAGACGGAATACAAGGTTCAGGGAACATCTGTTAGGACAGTTTGGGAGGAAAATAGAATGGGGGAAGGAGAGTAATATGAAATAAGGCTGGAAAGGTTTGTTGGAGCCAGACTGTGGAAGGTCTTAAACACTAGGCTCGGGAGTTTCTATCTCATCCTATCAGAGAAGTGACATGACCAGACTCTGTGATTTAGGGTGATTATTTCTGCAGCTGTATGGAGAACCAATTGTAGAAGAGAGAGACAGGAAGCTGGGCAACCAATTAGCAGGCTATCGTAGCAGTTCAGATGAAAGGTGATAAGAGCCCACACACAGTTGATAGCTAAGTAAGTAGATGGAAGGGAGTTGGCAAGAGATGTTGTCATGATGGAATCTGCTAGACCAGGAGTTTGTCAGTGAAAGGGAGAAGAGATATAAGATAAGGACTTTCAGGGATGGCAGGGTCAAGTCAAGGTTTATAAAGATAGAGGAGACGTAATCACGTAGGCATCCTCGAAGGAAAACAAAGTAATCTCTCTGGAAAAGATGCGTAGTAGTGGGATTGCTGGAGGCAAGTAGGTGGCACAGTGGATAGAGCTCTGGGCCTGGAGTCAGGAAGACTCATTGCCTAGCCAAAAAGCAAAAAAATAAAAGTTTAAAAAATAATCATAAATCCACTGCAGAGGGCCTACCCCAAAGTGCGGGGGGGGGGGGCTGTCTTGCTCTAGTTCAAATTATCTTGGAGGGGCAGATCCAAGATGTCAGATTAGAGGCAATTCAACTGAAGTCTCCCAATATTCCCTTCCAAACAACTTTTAAAAAATGCCTCAAATCAAATTTTGGAGCGACAGAGCCAACAAAAGATAAGAGTAAGACATTTTTCCAATTTTCCAATTAGGAGGTCAGCAATAGTTTGTTATACTAGGGTGGAGGCCTGTCTGGAGGCCACACGTGCAGAAGTGGCACCAGCAGCAGCAATAGGAGGAGGTTTGGGAGGTCTCAGCCCAGAGACAGAAAGGGGATCAGACAACTGGCCAGAAAGAGATTACAGGGGATGCTTTGCTGACACTGGGTACAGCTAGCATTGACTAGTACACATACGTAGTTCTGGGTCACAGTTCCAGGGTAGAGAGGAGTGCTGGGGATCAAGGGAGCAGAGGCCCTGGTCACATTTCTAGGACAAAGGACAGCACTAGTGGCTTATGGCTACAGGGGATCAGAGGACCTTCCTAGGTAAAGATCAGGCCCAGTGAGGAGGTAAGTAATATTCTATCGATTTTACATGTGAAGTCATGCAAACTATATTTCCATATTAGCCATATTTTTAATGAAGCAAGAAAAATAAAGAAAGTGAGAAAATTATACTTCAATTTGCCCTCAGAGTTCAGCAGTTCTCTCTCTGGAGATGGAAAGCATGTTCGTCATGAGCCCTTTGAAATGGTCTTGGCTTATTGTATTGACCAGAGTAGCCAACTCTTTCATAGTTGATCATTATTACAACATTGTTACTGTGCACAATGATCTACTGGTTCTTCTCACTTCATTTTGCATCAGTTAATATAGGTCTTGCCATGTTTTTTGTAAAACCCCCTTGCCATTTCCCACAGCACAATAGTACTCCATCACAATCATATGCTACAACTTGTTCAGCCATTCCCCAATTGATGGACAGCCCCTCAATTTCCAATTCTTTGCCACCACAAAAAGAGCTATTAAGAACGTCTTTGTACATATAGGTCTTTTTTTCTTTTTCTTTGATCTCTTAGGGATAGAGACCTAATAATGGTATTGCTGGATCAAAGAGTATGCACAGTTTACTAGTCCTTTGGGCATAGTTCCAAATTGTTCTCCAGACCAGTTCACTACCCTACCAGTAGTTTGTTAGTTTATCTATTTTCCCTCATCTCCTCCAGTATTTGTCATTTCTGATAGATTTGAGGTATTACCTCAGAATTGGTTTAATTTGCATTTCTCTAATCAACAGTGATTTAGAGCATTTTTTCACATGACTGACATCTGCCTGTTTATATCCTTTGACCTTTTATCAATTGGAGAATGGCTCTTATTTTTATAAATTTGACTCAGTTCTGTTGACTCAGTATATATATGAGAAATGAGGACTTTATCAGAGAAACTCGCTGCAAATTTTTTTTATATTACTTCATTTTCTATGATATTTTTAGCATAATGTAGTTTCTCTGATTATCCCTTTTAAATTAAGCCTATTTTGCTTTTGCTTTTATCTAAGATCATGACTGCTACCTTTGCCTTTTTTACGTCAGCTTAAGCATATTAGATTCTGCTCCAGCCCTTTATTTTAACTCTGTGTGTGTCTTCCTGTTTCATTATGTGTCTTGTAAATAGCAAATTGTTGGATTCTGGTTTCTAATCCATTCTGCTATCCACTACTGTCTTATGGTTGAGCTCATCCAATTCAAATTCACAGTTATGATTACTAACTTTATAGTAATTCCCTCCTTCCCATTTTCTTCTGTTTCTTCCTTTTTCTCTCTTTTTTATCCTATCCCTCCTCAAACATCTATTTTACTTCTAACCACTGCTTCCCTTAATCTGCCCCACTCCTTTCTCTTATCCCCTTCCCCTACTATTTCCCTATTGGGTAATTTACATATCTATACACAACTGAGTGTGTGTGTATATTTTTCCCTCTCTTTCACCTTCACCCCAATATAGCAGTCTTCTCCTGCTAACCTCCTAAGTTTTCTTAGACTGGGAAAATGTCTCACTCTGATTTTTTGTTGGCTCGGCCACTCCAAAATTTCATTTGAGGCATTATTTTAATGTTGTTTGGAAGGGAATGTTGAGAGAGATCAGCTGGGTGGCTCCCCTACTCCATTGTCTTCTACCCCAATTATATTTTTAAAAGCACTTTCCTCACAACAATATGGAGTGTTAGGTAGTATTAATATTATTGCCCCCAACTGACAAATGAGGTATCTGAGGTTCTGAGAGGAAGGAAATTGCCCAGGGCAAACAAAGCTAATGGCAGAACTGGGAGGTTAACTCCTGACTACAGGTCTAGTGCTCCACTGGGCCACAATATAGTACCTATTTTATGCAGAGCACTGGATTAGACACTGGGAGAGAGACAAAATTTAAATAAGGCATGCTCTTTGCCTTCATGGAGCTTGTCCATGAAGCGGAAATGACATAAACTGAGACAAGTGCCTCATATGTGAGGTGTGAAGGGGATGGTCAAAGATGACCAACATCATGGAGATGGCATTTGAGGAGGACTTCGAAGAATGGGCAGGAATTTAACAGGTGGAGGGAGGGCATTTCTGGATATGGAAGAGGGTAATCAGAGTCATTAAGGTGATAGGATGCAAATTCTGGAGATAAGACATTAGAACTGTTTAGCTGGATTATGTGAGAAAGGAGAGTGGTGCCAGATTGTAGAGAGCATTGAATGCCAGGCAGAATTTTTATCTTTAACTTTATTGTGTAGGCAATAGGAAGCCATGGAATATTTTTGAGCCAAAGAATGCCATGCCTAAATCTATACACAAGAAGATTAAACTGGCAGCAGTATGAAGGATGTCTTGAAGGAGAGTGTGGAGCCCAGAACACCTGACCACAATGGTTCAGAGGCTGGTAATGGAAGCCCAGACTAGCATGGCGCCAGTGAGTCTACTTTCTCAGTTTCAGAGAGTTTATTCTGCCATACCACAATATAGCACCTATTCATTATATGCAGAGTTTATTCATTATAAAGAAAAGGGTGAAAATGCAGACACAGAAAATGTTCAGAAACCAGGTATGTGAGGCCACAAAGGTTGCCAGTTTCCTCCCTTGACTGGTCAATGCAGCGGAAGCTTCTGGGCCTGGCTAAATGCTATCCTGCATACTCACTCAATATATGGTTCTGTCCTTAGATTCCCAGTCCTTTGGGCTGAGCTTAATCTCTAGGAGACAGTGCCACCTGCAGGCCCCAAGCAAATGAAGTCCATGCAGGAATCTTAAGAGTCATCATAGACTTTCTGACTGTGGAGGACATTCCCACCCCAGGAAAGGGGGATAAGGATGACTAGATGTCCTCTAAAGTCCCTTCTAGCTAGGAGATACCTATGCTTTTGTTCCAGAGGTTCTCAGTATCCAGAACTGGGATGGAACACTGATGGTAACAAGGGCAAATTTTAGACCTGCTAGTGCTCTATCCCTAACTCCAGACCCTCATCCAATCCGGACACCATCTAGACTGGTTAGTCAGAAAAGCACTATTAAATACCTATTATGTTCCAGGTCCTGTGCTAAGCACTGGGGATACAAAGAAAGGCAAAAAATAGTCCCGTGCACATTCTGATGAGGGAGACAACATGTAAATAAATATTTGTCATTGTTCAGTTGTTTCAGTCACGTCCAACTCTCAGTAACCCCATTTGGGGTCTTCTTGGCAAAGATACCGCAGTAGTTTGCCATTTCCCTCTCCAGCTCATTTTACAGATGAGGAAACTGAGAAACACAGGGTTAAGTGACTTATCCAGCTAGTAAGGGTCTAAGGCCAGATTTGGAACTCATGATGAGTCTTCTTGACTCCAGATCCAGTGCTCTATTCACTGAGCCACCTAACTCGTCCATAGATAGACAGATAGATAGATGGATAGATAGATAGATGCATGGATAGATGGATAGAAATATGTGTATGTCTATAAATATACATATGTATATATACATAAACATGTTATATACAAGTATATATATTAGGTGTGTATCTACAAATATAGATAGATATACATACACATATGTATGTTTGGTGGGGAGAGAGAGAGAGAGATAGAAACAAATAGAGGGAGGAAAGGAAAGAGGAAGGGGGAGAAAGACAGGGATAGTGAAACAGACAGAGGAAGGAAGAACAGAGGGAGGGGGAAGGAAGGAGAGAAGGCAATCTGAAAAAGGAAACACTCAGTTGCTGGCAGTGGGGAGACCAGAAAAGGCCTCCTGTAGAAGATGCACTTTGAGATAAATCTTGAAAGAAGCCAGGGAAATTAAGAGGTGGAGATAAGGGGTCATCCTGAGCAGGAGGGACGGCCAGTGCCAACACATGTAGTGTTGTTTCTGAGAAACTGCAAGAAAGCTAGTATAGCTGGATTATAGAGGAAACTGAGCGCAGTAAAGTGTGAAAAGACTAGAAAGGTAGGAAGGGGATGGGTCATGAAAGGCTTTAAATATCAAGGTAGTTTACATTTGATGTTGGAGGGAGTCACTGGACCTTACCAAGCAGGGAGGTGACAGTCAGACTGTGCCTTAGAAAAATCACCTTAGCTGAGTGGTGGGTACAATGGAGGGGAGAGAGACTTAAGATCAGCTATAGAAGGCTGCGAGCTGGACAAGACGAGAGCCTCAGCCAGAATTGTGGCTGTTTGACTAGAGAGAAGGGGGCCAATCCTTGAGGAAATGACAAGGTTTAGCTGTGAGTTGAATATGGAGGATGAAAGTGAGGAGGCTGAGGATGACACCAAGGTATCTGGGGATCTCCTGGTGGCCTTGATAGTAATAGGGAAATGTACAAGAGGAGAGGTTTTCAGATCATGAGTTGTTTTGGACAGGTTGAGTTCAGCATGCCTGCATGAAGCATATGCATTTTGAGATGTCTAAGAAGCAATCAGGGGTGAATGAGTGGCTCAGAAAAGACTGACGTAAGATACACTACTTTGGGATCCATCTGAATAAAGGTTTTCATTAAACCCATGGACAAGAACAAGAAAAGGTTTTTTTCTGCCTCATACTCTCCAGAGCCCACACTGCCTCTAAAACCCAGTCATTAGTTGGAGAGGAAAGAATCCTCCTGTAAATTTTCAGTTCTTCCAAGGTGGTATGATAAGGGGTGAAGTGTTTCCTTTCCACCACCACAACAAGCTCCACCACACCAGTACTCCTTCTCACCCCAGGACCGCCCCTCAGAACTGTGACCCAGATCTGCAAACGGGCAAAGCAACAGATTCCTGCCTCAGCACTGGCAAAGAGATCCCTGCAATCCCCCTCTGATCAGTCACTCGATTCCCCCTCAGTCTGTGGGCTGGAAGCTCAGGAAACAGCCACAGCCCCGGGGGCGGCTGAAACTTAGCGCCTTCTCTCATCGCAGTCACAGACTTTTCCCACTGACCTTCTAAGTTGTCTTTGGTGTTCGTGGGTTGAGAAGTCTGGAAACTGACACAGCTGCCCGCAGGATTCAGTCCTCTGAGGCCTACTCCAGGGTCGCTGCAGCCTGCACACCCATGCTAAACTGTGCTCCTCTCCCCACCCGGCGCAATATAACTTTCCAATCAACCATCCAGGTTGTCTTGGGCTGGAAATTTGTTTCACTCTGTCTTTCTGTGGATTCTGCTGCTTTAGAATTTGTTTAGAGCCATTTTTTTTACAGGTATTTGGAGGGTTTGGAGGAGAGCTCAAGCAAGTCACTGCTTTCATTCCGCCATCTTGGCTCCGCCAAGAGGAAAGAATCCTCAAGAATTAGGAGAGACAACTCTCTCCTTGTGACTCACTGGTAGGGCCTAAGCCCCTTCATGGGAAGGTACTCATTTACTGTGAAGGATTCAGCTAGCCTGCACTGAATGGAAACATGGATGGTTAAGGCCCTGGCTTAGAAACGTTGGCTTTCTGGGACAGCTCAGTGGCACAGTGGATAGAGCCCTGGCCCTGGAGTCAGGAAGACTTGAGTTCAAATCCAACTTCAGATACTACTTGTGTGATCCTGGGCAAGTCACTTAACCCCAATTGCCTCACTCCTCCCCCCCGAAAAATTGTTGGCTCTCAGTCAGGGACCCAGGACCACTAGTGCTGAGCACAAGAAGAGGAGCAAATGTAGATTATAACATTTATCCCAGCCTCTAGCTCAAATGTGGGAGCCATGGACTGATCTGCATGCCCCAGGAAGGTAAGAGTGTGCTCCAGGGATGAGGGGAGTGAGCATATCCTCCTTCTTCTAGAGATCACATCTTCCCTCTTCCGATAAAGCAAGGTCTGGGGAAGCAACCTGTATTTGTCCAGTGTACTGGCCTGGGTGGGAAGAAGCCTGGGTTTGAGTTCTATTTGCTACTGATTTGCTACCTGACCTTGGGGGAAGTCCTTTACTTCAGTGAGCCCGTTTCCTCCTCAATACACTGAGGATTTGAGATTAGATGATCCCTTCTAGCTCTGAAATTCTGATTTTGCTATCTAATACTCAGCTTGACTGAAAACTCCTTGCCAGCAGGGTCTTCTGTTCTGTACATACAAAACAAATGTCTATAAATCAGAACATCAGAATTGGAAAGACCATCATAAATCTAGTCCAAGCACACAGTGGATAGAGCACTGACCTGGAATCAAGATCTAGGTTCAAATCTTGACTCAGACACTTATTAGCTATGTAATCCCAGGCAAGTAACAGTACCGCTCTCTGCCTCAGTTTCCCCATCTGTAAAGTGAGTGGGTTGGGCTCAATGATCTCTGAGGTACCTTCCAGCTAAAAAATATTATCCCAATTTCATAAATGGGGAAACTGAGGTAAGAGATGTGGTGACAGAGCTAAGACTAGAACTCCATGCATCCTGACATTCTAGCATACCCGAATGATAAAGATTTCCATCTAAATTCAGAGCCCTGGGGATGAGGAGAATGGAGGCAAAAAGTCCTTTCTACAACAGGCAACCTTCCCCCATCCCCAGTCTTTACGAAGTCTTAAACACATTCCAGGATCCCAGAAGTCCTTACAGGCAAGTATGGTAAACCTGTGGGATCCTTCAGCCAGTTCATAGAGCAGCCAGCAGATGGGGTCCCACCCAGGAGTGAACTGCCAAGAACTCCTCTGGGAGTTATGCAGAAGGCAGAATTAAATTCAATTCCCTTTGTGCCTACCCTGTCCTCGAGGAGTTTACATTCTATTGGAGGATAAGTAAGTAGATACTAAAGGTGGCACTTCAGCTAAGTCTTGAATGTAGTTAAGGCTTCCAAGAGGCAGAGTCAAAAAGGGAGAGTATTCCAAGGGCAAGAGTTGGCCTGTGTAGGGACTTGTGGAAGAAAAGGAGGTGGGAAATGGAATGTCATTTGACATCTGCCAAGTACTCCAGTTTGGCTGGAACATAAATGAGTGAGGTGTGTGGACCCTGCCTCCCAGGGCTATCATCAGGCTCACATGAGGTAATGAGAATGAGATAATCAGAGCTGCTTTGCAGACTTGAATGTGCCATAAATATTATTACAAGTGGGTGGATGAGTAAGAGTTCCGGTTGAGGAGACAGCAGCCAGATTGTGCATGGCTGTAGAGCTTAAATTTTAATCAGTAGGGCATAGGGGGCCGTGAAAGGGCTTTGGCAAAGGAATAACATAACCAGATCAATGTGTAAAGCAAAATGGGCCTGGCAGTGGGATATAATATAGGTTGGAAGGAGGAGTGTGTGTTTGGTGGGCCTGTTAGAAGGTGATTGCAAAAACCCAGTGAGAATGGTGAGCACCTGTATCGGGGTGATTGGGAATCGAGAGGATAGATGTAAGATAATGAGATCGAATCAATGACTTGGTAGTTCACTAGATGGGGGTGGGGAAGAATCAAAGAGACCTCTAAGATTTCAAATATGAGAAACTAAATGCTGATGTCACTGTGAGAATGAAAAAAGTAAAAGCTGGTTTGTGGAGTGAGTAAAATGAATTTTGGAGTTTGGGGGTGCGTGGGGGACATCTAAGTGGACTACATATATTTGGGAGGATGGCAAGGCTGGGATGCACTTGTGTATGCACTTGGAAGGTACCCCCAGGTGTCTGGGGTAACACTTGGTGAGGGCACAGAGGTGAGGTAGGGGAGGCAAAGACTAAGAGTACCTCTCTCACAGGGTTGCTGTGAGGATCAAATGAAACAAGTTTTAAGTGCTTCATTTGATGCCTGGCACACAGAAGACACAATAAATGCTTGTTTCTTTCCTCCTCCTCCCCCTCCCTGCAAGGCTATTGGGGTCTGGGTTGGCCCAGGAAGATGTGAACACGAGATCCCCCTTGTCTTCTTTGGAACAATAGGACCAAGGTGGAAAATTACCACTCCCTGGACTGACCTCATGGACCCCCTGACCATAGGGTTGTCTCTTTGTCAGCATTTAGCTTGCCATCTTGTCCCAACAGCCATGATCGAACTCATTCGATCATCTGCTCAGCCAGTCCAGGTAAGTCCACTCAGGACCGCCCCAAATCCGCTTTTCTGGTTGGCTGTCGAGGACAGGTACAAGATGGGTCCCATTTCCTGTGGCCTGGGGACTTTTCACTCATCTTGAAGTGTTTTCCAAAGAGGAAGCTTCATTCCAAATGTAGCAATCAGTTCAGTGACTGAATTTAAAATCCCTTCCGTAAGTATTCCTGAAACTGACTAATTTAAATATTGCTGGTTTTATGTGTGTTTAAATTGCGTATTAGGCTGATACTGTGAACTGTAAGTCTGGCCTATGGTCAATTTTTAATTTCAGGTAGCAGAACAATGGGGCAGGCGGATGGATAAAGCAGTTAATAGAGCGCCATGTCTGGAGTCAGAAATACTCCTCTTCCTGAGTTCAAATCTGGCCTGAGACACTTACTAGATGTATAACCCTGGGCAAGTCACTTAATCTTGTTTGCCTCAGTTTCCTCATCTGTAAAATGAGCTGGAGAAGAAACTGGCAAACCACTCCAGTGTCTTTGTCAAGAAAATCCCAAATGGGGTCACAGACTCAGACATGACTGACACAACTGCAAATACTATGTACAAGTCAGATTCTAATATCCTACAAAGGAAAGGACACTATCCATGGAATCAGGAGACCTGTATACAGGCTTTAGCCGGGTGGCCATGGGTAATTTAAACCTCTTTCATTTTTTTCTATTAATTTATTTTGATTTATCAATAATAAACCTCCTTCACCATCAGTTTCTCCGTCTTGTAAAATATGGCTAACAATGCTTGCACCACCTGCCTCCCAGGACTGTTGTGAGAAAACTATCTCATAAAGCTCAACATAGTATACAAGCAAGTCATTGCAATTTTTCCTTTCAATCCCTTCCAGGAGTAGATAGAATTCTCTACAAGTTTTCTACCCACTTTACAAGGTTGTTGGGAGGAAAGTGATTCTAAATTAGAATCTTTACTCAAAGTCCTTTCATACGCGTTGTTCTTATCTCATTCTCACAATTTTCTAAGCAATTACTATCCCTCTTTCACTGATGAGGAGAGGTGATGTGACAAGTCCCCACTCTCATACCTACAAGCCCCTCTTCTCTCCTCTTTTGATGAGATGGGCCTTCAGCTCATCAGGGCCAGCCCTTCTATTTGTGCCCTTGACTCCATCCCTTTATTCTCATCTTCATCCTGTCCTTGGCTACTGACTCCCACATACCCATGACCAAGCCCACGCATCCCCACCAAGAACAAAACCAAAAACTTTCATCTAGCCCTGGCCCACTCAGACAAGTCTTTCTCAGCCTAGTAGGGGAACTCTGGCCCGGTGCTTGGGAGGTGGGTGTTCCTGTCCAGCCTTGCTCAGTGGTTCTGGCATCCCACCTGGGGTCAAGAAAGCGGTGGAAGGGGGCAGCTAGGTGGCGCAGTGGATAGAGCACCAGCCTTGGAGTCTGGAGGACCCGAGTTCAAATCCGGCCTCAGACCAAACACTTGACACTTACTAGCTGTGTGACCCTGGGCAAGTCACTTAACCCTAATTGCCTAAAAATTAAAAAAAAAAAGAAAGAAAGGGGTGGAGGGAACAGACAGTGGGTCTATGTGTCTGTAAAACACAGCACAGAGGGAGATGTTATTATGCTGCTCATGGTCCCCATAGCCCCAGTGTTCAAGAACAACTCTTATGTCCTTTGCCCATCATACCACCTCTTGCTGGCTTTATTTCCCCTAATTGCTTAGGTTTAAAGCTCAAATTTCTTGTGTTTTTGTCAACAGGACATACTATTTGAGTAAGAGGAGCGATATCAGCATGCTGCTGATGGCCAGCAGGTGGTGACAGCAGGAACCCAGCTGTGCAGGGGAAAGTGTTGGGGACACAGAGAAGAGGAAGTGTGCAGGAGAAGTTGTTGGAGTTGGTTGCCCATGTTTGTATCTGTGGTTTTCATCACAGGGGGTGGAGTAGTGGGATATGAAGACACCTGGCTAGATTTCAGTTTCTAGAACTGCAGCTGGACAGAAAAAGAAACAGCACATTTACTGGCCTATGTTTCCCTATCTGCCCTTCCCCTTCTCCCTCGTACTAGGAGACTAGCACACACTAGTATGTACACGTACACACATACCAGGTACTGGGTGACTTTACCCCTCAGAAACAGTTTCTGGTCCTAGGCCTATAATCTTTCCAAGAAGGCGCACTCATTGATGAAGACAATAGCTCGCCTGACTGCAACATGTTTAGGTTTGCAAAGCACTTGATAATCATTGTATCTCAGGACCAGACAAACTTGGAACAGCACCTCGCTGGGGTCGCTTTACCTTCGGCAAAAAGTCACTTGCCAAAGAGAATCCTGTTCCAACGCCAAACTCTTTATTCATCCCTGGTTCCTCGAAGTGCGATGCTCTTCCTATTCCCCCCAAAAGGCTTCTACTACAACTACCTATTGTCACCTAGTAAGAAAGGTGAATTTTGATTTCTCGGTCTCTGGAATTGCCCAAGTGCATAAGAAAGCACGTGTGTTTGCGGATAAGAGTAGGTCAGAGGGCCAGTCCTCCAGAGAATGTTTTATAGCAGGATGGGTGGAGACTGGATGACTATATAATACCTACTGTTTCAAGGAAGTGACAGATGATTTCAAATCTGGTGTTTCCCTTTATTTCCTCTTTAATGTGTGTGTGTACATACATGCCTGTGTGCATGGTAAGTCTTATTTTTTATTTTTTTGGCAAGGGAATTGGGGTTAAGTGAATTGCCCATGGTCACACAGCTAGTAAATGTCAAGTGTCTGGTCTGAGACCAAATTTGAACTCAGGTCCTCCTGACTCCGGGGCCGGTGCTCTATCCACTGTGACACCGAGCTGCCCCTTGCAAGATATATCTTTATCTCCTTTCATGTATATAGGATGGAAGGACTGCTAACATGCCCAGCAGCCTGAAATAAGGCTACCAAGCACCCAACAGGGCCAGGACAGTCTTTCACACCTCAGCCTTACAATCTGGACTCCAGGGTCCTTCTTTCACACACCAGTCAGCCACAGGTAGCTTCTGGGCACCTAAGGGCATGGAGTCCCTAGAAAGTAATGCTTCCATACTTTTAAATAGGGACTCGACTCTTTTAGGGCCAATGCCCAGGGAGACCACCCCCAGACAAATGCATGCGTTTTACTGTTTCCAAATGTTCACGATGGAATGAATTCAATCTTCCTCTGGGTTAGTATACACAGATATACTTTGGTTGTTGTTCAGTTGTTTCAGTTGCATCTCCGTGCCCCATTTAGGGTTTTCTTGGCAGAGATACTCGAGTGGTTTACCATTTCCTTCTCCAGCTTATTTTACAGATGAGGAAACTGAGGCAAACAGGGTTAAGTGACTTGCCCAGGGTCACACAGCGAGTAGGTGTCTGAGGCTGAATTTGAATTCAGGAAGAGAAGTCTTCCTGACTCCAGGCCTGGGGCTGTATCCACTGTGCCACTCAGCTGCCCCACAAGTTGGGGGACAGGGAAAGTAGCAGATAGGCCTGGAGCCATTTTTAGTCAGCATGAAGCATTTTCCACAAGTGCACTTTGTCTCAGGACCCAAGTTTGCTGATTGCTGGAGGTGTGGTGCCCTTTTTAAGACAAGGATTATGTTGCAATTATAGGTTGTGACCTTCTGAGGGGGAACAGTAATGTTATACGTGCCTGGAGCTTTTATAATTATCCCACTTTACCTCCATTATTCTAGGAGAGCCTCACAAGAACCCTGGAGCTGGGCAACAGGGCAGGGCTATGAATACTGAGGCTGTTTTCCTGTGCCCCTATGACACAAGAACTCAGCCTCCTGGGAGCTGCAGCTCACACACACCCTGGAAAGGTAACCATAACTCGGTGACACATGGCCGGTGGTGCCAGGAGATGGTCTGACCTCACTGGGAATTGATATTTAAATTACCCTAAAAAAGTCACTAGACTGAACAGACTCTTTGATCCACCAATACAACTATGTACTAGAAATACAACCCAAGGTCAAAGCTCCCATGTATACAAAAATATTTGTAGCAGAATTTGTGTAATGGGAAAGAACTGGAGGGAAAATGGGAGAACGGTGACTAGCTGTACAAATTGTGGCATATTCTATGAATGTGATCACATGGCTATGAATGGGTACTGTAAGAAACAATGAATGTGAAGCACTTAGAGGCACTTAGGGAGTCTTTGATCAACTGTTGCCAAACGTAGCAAGAAGAGGAAGACCATCTGCAATAATGGGAAGGAGAACCACCCTGAGAGGCATAGATCTCAGACTGACGCAGTGACTTTGGGGGGTGAAGCACCTCCCACAGCTTGGCAGACAGGGAGCTGAATTATAGGTGGGAAAAGAGGTACACATAGTCAGACCTGGGCTATGCGGTTTGGTTTTTGGGGGTTTTTTTGCTTAGTTATACGTCTTTGTTTCAAGAGACGGCTCTTGGTAGCAGGAAAGTCATTGGGACTAGCATCCTAAGGGTGTTTTAACTCACAAATAATTTTTGGTTTTGATCCAAACCTGTGATTTCATCAGCAACAGAAATGATAATAACACAGCACTTTACAATTTGCAAAGACCATTCAACTATATCTTTTCATCTGATCCTCACAACCCTGTGAGATAGGCAGAATAGATATCATTCCCATTTTATAGATGAGGGGGGAGAAAAAAGGAGACTCAGAGATGTTAAGTGACCTCTAAAGGTCACACAGCTATTAAGAGAGCAGGAAATTATATCTCCTAACACCCAATACAGAGCTCCTGCCCACTGAGCAGGGGAAAGCGTGGCAAAAGACCAGAGTGGCCCCACCCTTCTGGTCATAGTTGAGGAAGAAGAAAAGCGCAGTGATGACTTTTTCTGTAGCCTATTCGTTTCTCCACCTAATTACGGAAATAAGCTCCTCACTGCTCCCACAATCCAAAGTTGCACATGGCTGCCCTCCAAAGCTATTTTCTCTGGTAGCTAGTCTTCATATCCCAGGTTGGCTGGTGATGGGGTGTGGGGTTGAGAAAGGATTTAGCAGAGCTGACAATGCGAGAGCATGTGTTTTTTTGGCCAAACACTGACTCAACCTATCCCAGTGGGTTAAAGTCCAAGGGCCATTGGAGAGGACTGATAAGAAATGACAAGGCTCACAATCCTACAAAAAGGTTTTGCTGCTTCCTTAAACAGGATGCAGCTCTCCAGGTCAATCCTCACTTGGGCCTTGATGAAAAGAAATGCAGAGATTTCCTTGTTTCTATTTCAAGAGCTGGTCAAGGGCAACTTTGAAGAGAGCAGTTGTATGGGGTTTTCAATGGAGCCATCATTTCTTTCTTTCCCTCACAGATCCATGCAACCACTGACTAAAAATAACCATGTATGTGTACTGTGTTGGGAAAGATACAAAGATAAATTAAAACACGGTTTTTGTCCTCATGGAGCTTACAGTCTAATATTCTTGAGATGTGTTCTGCTAAGGGCTTTGAATATCTTCATCTGTTCTGCAGAGCTACTCTAAAGGTAGAGACCAGCCTGACAGACAACAATTTAGAGCAAAGTACTTTCACATTCACTAACTCAACTGATTTTCACTTTCAGAGTTACGGTTTACAGGATGCTTTCTCTTCATGCAAGTATTGTCCCTATTTAACAGATAATGAAACTGAGATACTCTGAAGCCAAGTGATCTGTCCAAGATGTAGTTTGTAAGCGGCAGCTAGGTGGTGCAACAGATAGAGCTCTGCGCTTGGGAGTCAGGAAGCCTCATCTTCCAGAATTCAAATCCGGCCTGAGACACTTACTAGTTGTATGATCCTGTTTACCTCTGTTTCCTCATCTGTAAAATGAGCTGGAGAAGGAAATGGCAAACCATTCCAGTATCTTTGCCAAAAAAACAAACAAAACCAAAAACAAAAACCTAAATGGGGTCATAAAGAGTTGGGCACGACCAAACGAAACCACTGAACAACAACAAACGGTAATAGAGCCTGGGATTCATACAGATCTGACACAAAGTATAGGCCCAGGATACCTCCTCCCAATACCAGGGGTCCCCATCAGGCACAGCCAGAAATAGGCCCTCCTCTTGGCAACAACTTCCCCAACTTCTACAATGAGACAGCTTGGCACCTTTCTGCTGACGACCCCTGAAGATAAACCTATTAGGAATCGAGGAGGGAGCCCATCTAGGGCTAAGCTTTGTTTACAAAGTGCTTTTAAATTTACTATTTGTATCTTTGGATGCAAAGAAAAACCCTTTGGGATGTTTATCATATATTTATCCTATCAATGGGGATTCTCATTTTAGGGAGAGGTTAAGTGACTTGCTTACGCTGGCACGGTGAGCAAAAGGGCAGGGAAGTGAAGCCATGTTTTCTAACTTGAAATCCTACACACTGGGCACCTCTAGCAGCCTGGCATGTGCTCAATCAATGGTCTCAAACTTTTTGGTCCACAAACCATTTCAAGAGGTTAAAAGATTCCACTGGCTCCCATTCCTATCTGTACCTGCTTACTAATCAAACTAACAAGTCCTACAAACATCAGTACTGAAACTCTCACCAGAATCAATGATAAGACTGGCACACAGTCTCCAATGAGGGATAGCCTAAGAGCTAATGGCTCTATGTGGTATTCTAGACTGGGTAGTTGCACTGGGGTCTGTGAACTTGGTCTGTACATGAGGGGTTTTTAAAAATATTTTGATAACTGTATTTCAGCATAGACTGGTTTCCTTTGTAATCCTGTGTATTTTATTCATTTAAAAACATTCTAAAAGGGGGTCCCCTAGGCTTTACCACACTGCCAGCGGGTTCACAACGCAAACAGCGTGAAGAGTCCCTTCTCTAGGTCTTGGTGAAGACCAGGGACTTGGGCAGCTTTTGTGATTCCCTCAGATTGAGGAAGGGCAGGAGAAGGCCAGATCCACCCCCAAGTTAATTCTAACGCCTCAAGAGCACCTTTTTTTCTTGGCCTACTTATTTTGAACCCCAATGCCATGTGCTGAGTCCTGACTACAAAGTTACAATAACTTTACTCTATACTAGGTCCTCATTCAGTCTCAAAGGAAAGTTATGTGTGATATCGAGTAGATGAGGCTAGCTTAGACAAAACACCACAGGGTCATATATTTATAGAGCTAGAAGGGGCTTCAGGGGTGCCTGATACAATTCCCTCATTTTACAAACAAGCAAACTGAGGCCCAGAGGGGTCAATGACTTATCTAAGGTCACACAAGTTATTCTGTGGCAAGGAATCTGGATACCCTCTGACTCCAGATCAATGCTCTTTTCACTGCCCTTGACCTGCCTCATAGAAGTGGGTCTATTTACAAGAGAAATCCCTGCTCCTTTCCCTTCTCTGTGAAACGTACACAGAGAGAACTTTCCATGTTAACTACACAGGAAGGAGTCCTTCCTTTCCACTTCTAGGATTCTAAGACTGTATAATGCAATCATGCCCTTTCAGTAAGGCACGCTCTCCTAATGGTGACTCACGAGTTCAGGGACTGATTGATTTTAAAAACATTCTTCTTCCCAGAACCTTCTCATACCAGATCCTCTAAGCTTGAAGCGGTAGAGAAGAATCCAAGAGGAAGGAAACACCAACTGCTTTCAGTCTGGCCCTCGTCACTGTTTAACAGGCAGCTGCATTTCCCTACCAAGAACACTTTTTTTTTTCCCAGGCAGTTGGGGTTAAGTGACTTGCCCAGGGTCACACAGCTAGTAAGTGTCAAGTGTGTGGTCTGAGACTGGATTTGAATTCAAGTCCTCCTGACTCCAGGGCCGGTGCTCTATCCACTGTACCACCTACCCTGCCCTCACGCCTCCCTTTTTATGACTGGCCTCACGGAACCCTCCTGCCTACCAGAAGGACATTAGTCATTGATACCACAGTAGTGACAGTCTATTCTATCAACTATATTCTTTATCTATTCTAGATATATTAGAAGATTCCAGCCCTGGGAGACCCCTGTGAGAACCGGTGGTGATCACACCAGCTAAATCCAATGGCCTTATGCTTGGGATTGTGGGGCGAGTATCTCTTTCCTCCCCATCCCTTACCTAAAGTAAGCATGGACCTGGGCCTCTCAGAAAGAAATTAAAATATGCCATAATATTCACTGCAAACCAGCCAGTTGATTAATGTTCAGGTGGGTATAAGTCCCTTATCCTTGGTAGTCACTGGACCTCTCTAAGCCTCCATTTCCTTATTTGTAAAAGGGGATAATAGCACCTGCACTAACTCACAGGGCTTCTGTGAGAGGTAAATGAGACAAAATGAGATGTTATGTACTCTGTAACCATAATGCATTACACAGATGTGAGCTGTCACTATCTAAGAATTGCATCAGTTTTCAAAGATCAGGAGCCTACTATGTGTGGGGAGTCGTGCTTGGAGAGATACAAATATAAAATAAGATATGGTCACTGCTCCATGGATCTCAAAATCTTGTAGGGTTGATTAGATATACACAAATAAACATAATACAAATGATAAATGCACAAAAGGAGTATAAAGTGCTAGAAAATTGGATGGAGAGATAACTTCCAGCTGGGAGAAGATCAGAGAAGGCTTCATAGAGGAGGTGACACTTGAGCTGGGTCATGAAAGATGCATAGGATGTCAACAGGCAGAGATGGGAAGAAGGGCATTCCAGGCATAGGGAACAGCGTGAGCAAAGGCACGGGGGTGGGAGAGCAAAGGACATGTTCAAGGATTGGTGAACTCATACCGTGCTTTCCCGTCTCCAGGCCACAGTTAAAGAGCCCCGAGAAATGTTCGAGGAGACAGAGCAAGCCTGGGTCTGGAAGAAATGTGGTCAAGATCCTCCTGAACCCATTACAGTGCATCAGTTTGCATAAAATGGCCCAAAGACACCAGTAAAGACCCAGAAGACAAGACAGAGGGCGCTGTCTTTGTATGTGGGAAGTACAACAGAAGCATGGAGCCGTACAGACAGTTACTAGTATAGGCCCAGAGAGGCAGAAGGGGCTGATTTGACATTAGGAAAAGACAATAAAGGAAGCCCAAGGTGTGCAAACAGTCCCCAAGGGCTCAACTCCCAGGAGAATCACAGCTGGCTCACCTGAGGGTTTAACTGCTGGCCCCCTCACTTAACTGGCACCTCCACACATCGACAACACACCGAGAAATAAGATCAGAATAATGGTGCCAAGGCACGTCACAACACCCAGAAATGCCTTCTGAGTCATCAGAGGAAAAATCAGATTGCGCTTAATTTAGGTTTCGCATTAAGAAGTATTCTTAACGAGTTCAAATGCCTTGAAAATGCGTGAGTGAATTTGTGATGGTGTACTCATCAAAATATCTGTGCCCTGTCTGCTCCCTAACTGCTTGTGGTACATGAACCCCTGGACCTCGTTCAGATACCGTCCTCCTCTCCACGAAGCCTTCTCTGACCATCCCTCTTTCTTCTGAGCTGTCGCAAGGCCTCGTTTCTCCCTCTCTGGAGGCCTTCATCCTGTTCTACTCTGCATTAGATTTATCTGTGTACAAGTCTCTCTTTGCTGGATGGTCATCCGTGACGGGATGGACCCTATCTCATTTATTTCAGTGCCTCCTCTCTGCCCCATGCCTAGAACGCCTTCTACACAGTATGCCCATTATCAACGTTAGTTCAATGAAAATATCTATTGGGGGATTTAAATGACTTTGAGGATAGTGCCCTTTGTGGGTTGTTTCTGCCCTTAGGAGCGGCCCTCACTTTGCAAGACTTTACAAAGGCTAGAGCTAGAAGTCTCAATTTCCTCCCTTAGCCAGGGGCTGGAGGTGTTTTTGGCCAACTGTTGCCTGGGCAACTTGTTTCTAACTGGAGTCTTAAATAGGGCCTGGGCATGCAGAGGAAGCAGGATGAACTAGTGAAATAGACACGGAAGACCTTGGGTTCTGGTTCCTGCACAGTTACTGAACTAGCTGTGTGACTGCAGGAAAGTGGCTTGACTCCTCTAAGCCACAGATTCCTTGGCTGCAAAATGAGAACAATGAATGTCCTACCTGTCTCTAAGGGTCATGGTGAGGATCAAAGAAGATTACATGAGTACAGCCCTCTCTGCAAGCCATCAAAATGCCACTTTATGTGTGTCAGCTACTTATTATTGGTATTAGAAGGGCTTATGCTTGTAATGGAATGTGAGAGCTGGAAGGAGCCTATGAGATCACGAGAAACCTATCAGTTCTGAGTCAAGGTTTCTAGAAATGAACTAGTCTAGCACCCTGAGAGTTAAATGTCAGCACAGCTGGCACGAGAACCAGCATGAAACAGCTAAAGACTGGATTAAAGAGTAATCACATTTGTTGAGAACCTACAGGAAAGAATTCCTGCTCAGGGGCTGGATCTCATCACCTATTCCACCACATTGCCCACTTTCTCTGGCCCTTGTGCAGCCCCTTACCAAGTCCAGCTTTGCCTAAACCAATTCATAGAGTTTGCCTAGACCTCCCTCTTAGGTAAGATCTGGCCTGCTGGCCTTTTTCAGCACCTGGCCTTCAGGCTGGATTTCTGTGCATGCCCCAAGCCTGGGTGACAAAAAACAGTGGGCCTTGGGTTACAGCTGCTTCCAAACAACAATGGCATTCAGGAGAGAGATTATCATCAGGTGCCACCTTAGGAAAATGGCAATTTCTGCAACTCCTGCCCCAAGGCCCTCCTGAGGAGCCAAGGCCAGTGGCAAGGCAGGCAGGTGGCAACTGGAGGCTGAGAAGGCTTCAGCTGGTCAGTCTCTTTCTGATGGAAAAGAAAAGAAGAGCTGAGAGCACTAAGATTGGGTTTTCAAAGAAGTCTAGTTTTCCATCCACCTGCGTGAGGTGGGCCCAGTTTAATGCTAGGACATAAGGTCCGAGCCCAAGCAGAAGTTACTGGGGGTGGGGATCAGTAATCACATACCGCCATGTGGGCAGTCATTTTCTTTGACACACCTAACATATCCGGTTCAGTGAGTTTCTGGAGGCAGATCCTGCCACGTTTCCCCATTGGCTGAGGTGATGTAGAAAGGCAGAGGAGCCTCCTGGGTCCTGGAGTTCAAGAAGAGCTTATTCAGTGTTAGACATGCCTAGAGGGAGCTCAGCAAGGGGAAGAGTACCAGGTCACCCACAGAACTCCAGCCACCAGAAAACCTGCTCCAGGCTCACATCTTCCACTTGTTGCCAGACACAGACATCAGACACAGCACTGCACTGAGTTTCACAGACTGGAGATGATTTTTATCATCAATCTAGTGGCAAATGATCAAATGAACAAAATGGCCACATGTGAAAATTAATCGAGATATTTAATAGACAGTGCAAACCATAGTTTCATCTGAATATAAATGTATGCACATGTTCCAATGAGCTATATCAATCAGTTATCACAAACAGCAATGAACACTTCTGTAGAGCTATGTTAAAAAATGTACAGCTGGAATTTAATTCTAATAATCTCACCTGCTTCCAAGAGGACTTTGTCCATTTCAAATCAGTTTCACAAACTTAAAAAGAAAAGGTGATCTGGAGTAAAAGGGTGGGAGTGGAGTGATAAATACAAAGGCAGTCAGATAGTCAGTGGATATAAATACAGCTTACAGAGAACCCAAAATCAAATGCATTATTACAGCTGAACACAAGAAAGAAATCTATGACTTCTCTTTAAATGTAATACAAGACTTACAAAGGCATGTGGGACATTTCAACTGACTTAAAATGACAAAGACTACATTTGAAGAGCATTTCAATTCTGAACGATAAATTCCAATCGAGGATCCAGCAATGAGTTAGCATAGTCCAAAAGCTGAATGCTGGATTTGCAAATACATTTTATTTTACAGAAATTCAACATTATAAACAGCAGGCAACTCCCTTCCCCCTCCCCCCAGCTGCTCCCCCTCCCCGCTCGGTGCAGACCATGCTATCCAGTATGCAGCGATGCAGGCCCACTGCCTTGGGTTAAGATCCAAGAGATAAAGATGGTTTTCCTCCCCCACACCACACGCATACACCCACTGCAACAGGTGACCAGAGTCTGTTTCTATACAAGCCTGTAGAGTTGTACCGATTACATAGTTTCAGCCCAGGACTCCAGCTCTTTCAAGTCATCCTCGTCCTCTTCCTTCTTCTTGGCTATAAAAGGGAGAAGAGAGGAGGGAAGAAGGAAGGCAAATATTTAGAAAAGCTACTTGTTTTAAAAACTGTCTTTACTCCCCATACACAGGCCAGGTTCCAGCGCTGTACCAGATCTGGTTATGTAAACAGCCCCTCCCCTCGTTCCCAGCTCCATGGGAAGTACTCTGCTCCACTGCCCTGATAAGCTGGTCCTAAATGCCAGAGGCAGGGAAGCAGCTCAGCCCATCCTCCTCCTCCTCCCTATGTCCCTCCCCCTTCCTCTTTCCCTGACTGCTTTCATCTGCCAGGAATGATCATGTGATGAGGACGTCAATAATGATTCATTCTGGGGCTTCACCCCACTGGAAGAATACATTTCCTTTTTAAACGCGTGAGATGAGGGCACTGAGTATGGTTCGCTGCTATAGTGCCTTTTTTTCCAGCTTTTTCCTGGCTCTTTGCCCCTTTCTAGTGGCTGTCTGCACCAGACCCTTGTACCCCACTGGAAATTATCTGAGGCACCTGGATACCCAGAAGTAGGATTTGTTGAAAGAAAAGATCTATGCAGAGGACAAGTTCTGCCCTCAGTGCCACCCCATGAATACACTTGTAGCAGGAATGAAAAAGAATAACTTCACCTCATGCCTGACAATTCACAACAAACATCTCATTTGAGTCTCATGGTAATTTATAAGGGTAGGCAAGCCAAAGGATTACTACCCTTATTTTAGAAACAGAAAAACAGATTCAGAGGTGAAATGACTTGTTCAAAGTCACACAGACTTTAACTGAAAAACCAGGAACAGAATCCAGGCCCCAGTCCACTGTACCACAATCTCTTAACAGATGTCTGCTAAATGAATAAAATAGATGGACCCATCTGCTTGTTTCCTATGCCTTCTTTACAAATTCATCCCCCTTGCTAGAGGAAAACATGTTGATCAAGCAACTCTGGCTCTCAAAATAGGATAATTCTGTCTTTGAGGCCTCCAAGGAAAAGCAAGACGAGCACTAGTGGTGGAAATCCTTTCAGGGGCCCTGCTCCTGAGCCATTTTACTGGTTTCCAACTCTCAAATTACCTTTGACTGCAGAAGTCTTTGGGTATCCCTGGAGTAACTGAGTTCCCATCCCCCCTATGTCTTAGTGACAAAATAGCATTAAGACCAATTTTGTCCCTTGCTGAGTTGGGGGGGTGGGGTGCTGTCTTGGCAGAGAGATAAAATCACATTTTTTTTAAAAAAGGGTGGGGCAGCTAGTTGGTACAGTGGATAGAGCTCTGGCCTTGGAGTCAGGAGGACCTGAGTTCACATCCAGCCTCAGACACATGACACTAGCTGTGTGACCCTGGGCAAGTCATTTAACCCTGACTGCCTCACCAAAAATAAATAAATAAATAGAACATTTTGTAACACTTAAAGAGTTACATAAATGTCAGCTATTATTATCCTGAACAGTGTTTCTCTGAGTTGAGGACTGATCTATACAATGTCAAGGATCATTGTGGTTGGGTAGTTATTTCAGTCATGCCCAACTCTTCGGGACCCCATTTGGGGTTCTAGCAAAGATTTAAAGTTTAAAGGGGACTTAAGAAATCACTAAACAACACTGTAAAGACAAATCACTTTGAAAGACTTAAAATCTCTGATCAATGAATGTTCAACCATGATTTCAGAGGACTGATGATGATTTATGCTACCCACTTCCTGTTGGAGGTGATGGACTCAAGATGCAGAATGCCATACATTTTTGGACATGGAGAATGTGAGAATTTGCTTTGCTTGACCATGTATATTTGTTATGAGGGGTGTTTTTCCCCTTTTAAAACTGGAAGAGGGGTGGGAGAAAAAAAAAATCAATGCTTGTTAATTAAAAAAAAAAAAAGGAAATTACTGTCTAACCCAGGGGTGAGGAACCTGTGGCCTCGAGGCCACATGTGGCCGTCTAGGTCCTCAAGCTTGGCCCTTTGACTGAATCCAAACTTCACAGAACAAATCCCCTTAACAAAAGGATCTGTTCTGTAAAACTTGGACTCAGTCAAAAGACCATACCCAAAAACCTAGAAGGCCACACGTGAGCAAGGCCACAGGTTCCCCATCCCTGCTCTAACCCCTTTCATTTTACACATGGAGAATCTGAGTCCTAGACAGGGAAAAGAATAATTAGTGAATTGGTAAGTTTCAGTCCTACAGCACCAGCTGGCTGCTGGTGTCCACCTGGGTGGATCTATACGCATCTCAAATTCCACACGTCCAAAGCAGAATAAATTACAATACTTGCCCCCAATCCATTTCTCCTCCAAACTTCCCTATCTTTGTTGCTAGCATTACTATCTTTCCAGCACCTCTACTGGCAGAGACATTCACCTTATGTTCAATCAACTAGCAATGGCACTTGCTGAGAAGGTAGAAATTAATCTCTCTTGCATCTATCCCCTTCTCTGTATTCACACAGCTACCATCTGAATTCAGGTCTTCATCACCTCTGACAGGGATTATTATAATAGACTGCTAACTGGGCAACCTGCTTCCTGTCTCTCCTGTCTCCAATTCACACGGTTTTCTCTCCCTTCTCAAATTCTTTCTATTTGTTTATCTCTTTACATGTTATATCCAGCAATAGACCTTTGTTTTTGTTGCCAGCAGTAAACTTTTGAGGGTAAAGATCTGTTCCACTTTTCCTTATAACTCTGACCACCAGTATCTTATATGTAGTAGGCACTTAAATGCTTGATGAATGTGTGTATGTGTATGTGTGTGTGTGTATTTTTAACATTTTTTTCTACTCTGAGTTCCAAATTTCCTCCTTCCTCTAGTCCCTCCCTCATTCATTAAGGCGAGCAATATGATACCCATTATACATGTGAATTCATGCAAAACATATTTCAGTATTTTGCTGAATGTATAATGAGAGTCAGGACTAGAACCTGGTTCTCCTAACTACCAGTCCAGTGTTCTTCTCACATTATGATGATCAACCAGCCTCCAAAGGCAGATAGTACTTCATTAATCAGGCCTCTGAAATGGTCTCAACTGCTCCAATCTCCCTTTTCCACAGGAGTTATTTCTGGAGCCTAAGCATTTACAATCCATGAAATGCCACCACTCTGGCAAAGGGTCATCCTAAACTTAACGTTCCATGGAAATTCCCCAATGTTCCACTTCTATCCAAAAATTTTTCTTGCTTGGCAACCACGTCCAAGATGGAATTATGACTAAGGTTATATATACAAAGCTAAAGCTGTCTAAGATCATGGGAGAAAATCATATGCAAAATAAAGATATACAGGTGCCTACTTCTCAGAATGTCAAACTAGGCACTAACCTGGTATTCATGGCCTAGATGAACTCAGGAGACCATGAAATGAGACAGTAACATATGCAAGGTGCTATTTAAAGAACACACTTTGGAAGTGCTTACCTGGCTTTGATGGTAGCGCTATAGAGGGCACATTTGGTAGTGGGACTGTTTCTGGACCGTTGATTTCCAGCAAATTTTTGTCTAGTTCTTCCTGTTCTAGTTCCTCTAGTTCTGCCATGAGTTCATCCTGAAAGAAGGAAATACAAGAGTGAAATGTGTCAGCACGGAAATCCCAACCCCAGACTGTGTCACTTCAGAACTGTTGATTCCCTCTTCAAATGCTGCTGTCTGAATTCTGTTCAAGACAGAGGCGAGTAGAAGACACAGGTCTAATCTCAACTCAAAAACCTACAGTGGCTCCTCATTGCCTGTAGAATAAGTTGTAAAATCCTCATCCTGGCATGTAAAGTCCTCCACAACCTGAACTGAACTTTCAGGCCGCGTTCAGACTCGTTTCCTGTATACGCTCTACGATTCAGCTAGACTGGACGACTAAGCCACTTCCCAAATTCAATGTGTCGTCTCTCTCCATGGTTCTCTATAGGCTGTTGCCATGCCTAGAACCAATGCCCTCCTCATCACTGCCATTTAAAATTATTTAGCTTCCTTCAAAGCTCCTCTCGGCTGGCACTTCCCACAAGCCTTGCCTTATCTCCTTCCTCCCACCTCCTGCTAGTTCTCCTCTCCTTAAATTACCTTGTATTTATTTATCTCTGTACATACTGTATCTTCCCACTATTATGTAAGCTCTTTGAGGGCAGGGACTATTTCACTTTTGTCTTTGTGTATACCCAGTGCCTAATACAGTGACCTGACACACACTAAGCACTTAATAAATGTTTGTTGAATTACATGTAACTTTAGCCATCCAGCTTGAAAACATAAGTGTTGAGGGGAAAGTCTTACAGCCACACCTTGGTTTTCTATGTCATAGAAAAGATGGCCACTATGATACCCTATGTTCACAGGGGACAAAATCTGACCTTTGGCACTGCTAAATCTGTGGCACAATGACATGCTTTACAATGCAGTTCTGCTTTACTGAAAAGGTTAAGAGATGTGAAGTCACAAATGACTCCAATGAACCTGGCAGGCAACTCCTGAGAAGACCCTTGGACCTTAGATCAACAAGCTGTGAGATAAGGTGTGTGCTCACTCAACCTGTGTTTGTACTCAGGGAGCATAAAGCCACTCTGACAATTCCAGAACTGGAAGCAATGAGCCAACTCTCACCTAAATGTTTCGGAGGGGAAAAAAAATTTGTTCCCCAAATCCTGGTCTATGGAAAAGAAAAGCAATCATGTCTGAGGCAAGTCAGAAAGTCTGTAAAACTACTGGGAAGCTAAAGAAGAATCTGAATTTGTTCAGCTTCTATAATTGTGTCAAGTCACTTACCTCATCAAACTCTTCCCCAAATCCGACAGGTTTGGAAATAGCTGTGGATATCTCCTCTGCAAGTTCCTGCTGGTCAGCAATGTCCTGCATTAGCTCATCTACTTTATCGATGTCCCTTTAAACAAATGATACACATGCCATGTCAGTCAAAGCGCATATACACAACAGGGTCCAAGTGGCTCTCATAAGTGAGCCTTAATTTCTCTGGCATGGACCATGTCTCCATCTCACCTCTTCCCAACAAACTATAATTCCCTACGCTGAATACACTCTTTAAGAACGTTAGTTTTCTTTCATTTTACAGACCAAAGGTAATTCTGAATACTGGGCAACAGGCAGAACCATCACCTACCCGCTAAAACATAGTCATGCCCAGGAAACCTAGATGGCCCCCCAATCCACTTACAGTTTGAACAGAAAAAAAAAAAAACAAAACATTTTATACAGCGACATAACACACAAATGTTAACACCTTATTTATCCAGCAACTTCTCCTTTTTGGGACAAAGGAAAGCCCCTTCATCAAGCCTTTACTTAGAGCCTACATCACAAAGTTCTAACAAGCAGGCATTTACCACAGCAGGGAGAAATAACTGCTGATAGCTTTGCTGTGAGGAAAGACATGGGAAAACTACGAAGAGAAGGCACATGAACAATCTGGGGCCATTTGGTGAAGGACAAATAATTCTAGACACTTCAATATACCTTAGGGGCATCAGTGTGTCATGTAGGGACATCCAAGACAGCTGTGGATATGCATAAATGGTGAATTTGAGACATCAAGAAAAGGAGAAATTCTGTTTGCCATGATCTACTGCAAAAGTCTGGGGATCTACAATTCATGCTGAATATTTTTCCATTTAAAAAACAGTTAAGATAAAAAGCTTGGGGACTAAGTTAAGGGACCGAAGTTAAGCTTCAGAACTCTGCCCAACAGTGTTGGATAAATGAGGCATTAGTGTGGAATTACAGTTTAAGCATATGGGCAGTACAGCTAGGAGAGACCTCAGAGATCATCTAACCCAACTGCCTTATTTTATAGAAAAGGAAACTGAGACCCAGGGAGTAGAAGAGCCTTTCTGACATGCACGCTCCCCGCATGGGTGGCTTACATGTTGTCATGGGCGGCCTTCATGGCTTTTGCAGCATAGCCCATGTTCTTGAGTACTTCGGTATTCGTGTTAGCATTCTCAAGGGCTTCCCTTTGAAATTCGATTGTCGACAATGTACCATCAATCTGGGCCAGCTGTTTCTCATACCTCTTCTTGCGCTTGAGTGCTTGAAGGGCAGCTGAACAAGAGAGAAGAAAACAGTTTGAAAAAAATCATCATCTAAAAGGGCTACACTACAGGCTTATTCAATCACACTTTGCGGGACAAAGGTTGTAGAAAACATGTCCAAGCCTAGATTATCTTTTCTTTCTTTATTCAAGTTATATTAAAATCAGCATTGATGGAAGTGGGGGAGGGGAGAAGAGTATTGTTTATCAAACATCGTCATTGTGATTAAGCCCTCAAAGTGAATACCCTGTCCAATGACTTTTATGGGACAAAATCATATCTCATAAATTTACTGACATTATTTTAAGAGATAAATAGTAATTCAGACAAAGGGGAAACATTAGCTATAACTTACTTAGCTTCTTTTTAAAAGGCCTTTGACAGAGTTGTATATCAACAACTATTAAGGAAAAAAGTCATCATAGGACTAGGGAGAAAACTTTTATTATGGATAAAGAGCTGGTTTAGAGAGAAGAAACAAAGGGTAGGGATAAACAGGAAACTTTATTTAAAAAAGATTAAAAGTCTACATAAAGATTGGTACTGAGAATTTTCTGATTTGGCATCTTTATGGAACAACTAGGTAAGTACAAACAGCAAAATCTCCAGTTCTGCAGATAACTAACCCCTTCTGTGCAGTAAAAAAGGGAGCTCATGGGGACAGACGAAAAAAAGAGTTCATGAATCTCTCCCTATATTTTATATTATTATCAACTGTATGACAACATAAGCATTTGAAAGAGCAGTAAAACATTAAGACATTGTTTTTTAAAACAATTAGTTTCATTCAACAAGAAAACCACAATCTATTGGCTACTCCTTTGACTTGTGGCAGGGCTACAGAGAGCCACTTTCAATACCCATACAAACATACTGGAGCTGCTGCCACCCTCCACTCCCCCCATGCCAACCTTGCCAAATAAATAAATAAAAACAAGGGGCAGATTCCAATAAATACTAACTAAAAAACAAAAAAATTGAGAATCTCATACCCATTAAATTGGCAAAGATGACCCCCAAAAAAGGTAATTATTGGAATTAAAGGAAGACAGGCACACTAACACACTGTTGGAACTGTGAATGTACTGTAAAAGCTACTAAACTGCACACCCTGTGACCTAGGAATACCATTATTAGGCATCTACCTCTAAAAAATAAAATAAAGAGGAAAAGTAACCACATGTACAAAATATTTATAGCAGACCTTTTTGTTGTATCAGAGAATTGAAAATTAAGGGGTTCAACTGGGAAATGGCTGAACAAATTATAATGGGACATTATTGCTCTGTAAGAAATTACAAAAGTGAAATATTCTGAGGTAACAAATGAACTGATGCACACTGAAATGAGCAAAACCAGGTGAACCATTTACACAATAACCACAACACTGTAAAGAAAAACAACTTTAAAAGATTTGAGAACTCAGATCAATGCAGTAGAGGACTGCTAATGAAAAATGTTACCCACCCATTTGACAGAGATGGAGGGCTCAAATAGTCAAAGTATAGTTCTGCTTGACTATGATTATATGCCACCAGGGAGGGTTTTGGAGTTTTTTGTCCTTTTTTTAATTTGGAGAGGGGGCATCAGGGAGGGAAAGTGGGCCTAGCTAAAGGAAAGCAAAAAAGAAAAAAAAAGAAGAAAAGGGAAGAAAAGAAAACTGTAGTATGTTTAAAATGCACAGGAAGGAAGTCCAGAAGGAGATATAGACAAGAACGGTAGTTTTGGGATCATGTTGGATTTATTGCATTCTTTTAAAAATACTAGTTGTACATAACATAGAATCATGGTTTTATATATAATCTTCCTTTTCTGTTTTTCTGTGTATTTGGAAATGTTCATGCTGGATGCCATTTGTCAATTATAGAACAAAAAAAATTTTTTTTAAAGAAAAACACTAGCGGAACAGAACAGAAAGCCTACAGAATAGAACTTAATGAATACATGAAGTTATTCCAAATCTTATTCCAATTCTGCATCATGGTGTGGATGTGACTGAAAGACTACAAGCTATGTCTACAAGGTTCTACCATCCTGGTAAGGTTCTGAGTACAGTCTGAGCAAAAGACTATGTTTGGTTTCCAAGGAACTGTTCAGGTAAGTATGAAGAGGCGTTCATCACCAATAGGTTGGCCACTTGTGGATGAATTCTTTGGTCATGGAAACCCATGAAATAAAGAAAAATACAAAAGGGCTATCAGTCTCATGCAGTGTCATTGAGTCTGCATTGACAATCTAAGGGAAAAAAAAACAACACAGTGCTAAAGTGTTTTAAGAATTGAACAGTTTTAAGACCACCTATAAACATGTAAACAGTAGACACTGTAAATGTGTGATGCTTGTCAAATAGCCAACAAGGAGACATGCTACTAGAAGAATTGAAATTCATCCATCTTGGCATTCTTACTATAAATGAAATGTAAAGACAAAAAAAGTTGAAGCTAAATGAAAGGATGGCTCACAGGTTTTCCATGGAAAAGCAATGAAAGAAATTGGTAGAGTTTGTTTAATCATGTACAAACAGGTAAGAAACATCATTGCATGAGACATTTGGTCATGTTACAGGTGCGCATGATAATGATTTGCAAAAAGACCAACACAAAGATAACTTCAGATTATGCCAATATCTGCTAGAGGATGAAGAGGCACAGAAATTCTATGAAGAACTTAATAAAATCCTCCAAATTAAACTGATATATACTTTGATACTAGATGACTTCAACTGCTAGCTGAGGACAGTGAAAAACATGCTAGAAAATATGATTCAGATAACCAAAGATATAGAGGCTTCACACATATACCGTATTATCTATCATGAACACTTTCTTCAAGATAATAATTGTAAGGCACTGGGCATGGTGAGCACTGAATAACATAAAAAATGAAACTGATTATATTTGAACAGACAAGAAATGCCTTGTTCCCAAAGCAGGAATCATTTTTGAATCAGCTGCTTATGTACAGTCAGACATCTTGATTTGTTAGAGCAAGGATTAAAATTAATACAGAGCTAGAAGAAGCATAGGGGAAAGATATGATGTGCAATTAAAACTCTAACTTGACCTATTTAAAGAAGTTATTGATGCTGAAAAATGAAAAATGGATGGAGGAAAGGCTATCAATAAGGATTAGAACAATTTCACATATAAGTTGAACCAATGTAAATCAATTGCCATGATGAGTAGACCAAATGAGTCTAAAAATATAACAACTAACATACTCAACAAGCAGAAGCATATAGTAGTTAATGGCAACACTGGTTCAGAATGTAAATTCCATTTGTCCAATCTTAAGGAGAGAAAAACAGAGGAAAATGATGAGTAGTGCATCAACGCAAAGAACAGCAAGAAGCAACAGAAGGAAAAACCAGTTTAAAGAAAGCTTGGTGAGATATCCAATCTAAGACAATGAACAAGGGCATTTAGGGACAAACCTAAAAGTGGAAAAAGATCTGGAGAGATTTTTATAATAAATGATTTCACTTCCTATAAACATTTTTATCAAACAAATGGGGGGACAATCACTGGAGACAAAAGTGATGGGTATTATTATGAAAAGATTAAGAGATTTCACATAGCAAAAAGCAGTATATTTAAATGAAACAAATTGAGCAAAATATTTGCAATAAATATCAAGTAAAGGTCTTAACTAGCTACTGAGCAAATCAGCAAAACTACTGACTATAACCATGGAGAAGATAGAGGAAAGGGGGGTTAGGGGAATGAGAGTAAGGAAGAAAAGGAAAAAAGGGGAGAGAAAAGGTAGGAGAGAGGGCTATCTGAATTAAGCACTGATTCCTTCTGCCCCCACCCTCAGGTTAGCAGCAGAGGAAAAAGCAGAAGGTCTTGCAATCCATATTAAAGTATGTTTTTTATTTTGCAGAAGGTAAAGAGAGAAGGGGACAAAAAAGAGTATAGTTCTGAAAGGTGGCAGAACTACAGGTAGGCCTGGAAGAAGGTGTGGAACAAAAGCATTTTCTTTGCTTGTTAACTTGTTTAGTCATGCCTTGTTAAAGGCTAAAGGCTTGGGGCAAGATTTAATCATTATTTTGTATGTTTGTTTTTGACAGTTACTTTTATAATTTTTAAAAATTTAATATGCATTTATTAAGCACCTCCCATGTGTAAGGTATGGTGCTGGGTTCTGGGTCTCTGGGTGATAAAAGACAAAACAGACAGTCCCTGCCCTGAAAGAGCTTACATTCTACTGAGGGAAAACATGTACACATATAAGTAAATCTAAAATAAATGCAAAATACTTTTTTTTGGATAGGGAAGCACTAATGACTAGGGGGGAAAGGGAAAGGAAACGCAATCAGGAAAGGACTTGGGTAGGAAACGACACTTTATGCTCAGCCCTACAGGGAGTCGGTGAGTCCAAGAGGCAGAGGTGAGGAGCAAGCCTGTTCCAGTCACGGGGGACAGGCTGTGCAAAAGCATGGAGGCAGGAGATGGGGTGTCAGGTATGGGGAACAGCAAGCAGGTCAGTTTGGCTGAAAATATGTATAGAAAGCAGGAAGGGAGGAAAAAGACAGGATGAACCCCACACTCTACTATAAAAGGATTTAAATGCCAAACTGGAATTTGCCTTTGATTACTCTAAAGGCACACTTTTTTTTCCCCCAAACAGGGCAATGACATGGTCAGACCTATCTTCAGATGAACTAGAGAGAAAGACTACTTAGGAAGCTATTCCAATGTTCTAGAAGAGAGGTGAAAAGGGCCTGAATGAGGGTGATGACTGGAGGTTTGGAAAAGAGGGGATGGATGCTGTGAAGGTAAAATCGACATGACTTGTCGATCTATAGGTTATGAAGAGAGTGAGAGAGAACTCTAATGTTGCCAACTTGAGTGAATGGGCAACTAAATAGTATTCTCCATTTGGAACTCAAAGTTTTAAAAACGAATGTCAGAAATTGTTTTTATATGCAACTGGGAAATAAGATATACAGGCAATGGGGTATAGAAATCTATTCTGCCCTACATGAAAATAGAAAGGGCAGGGGATAAGAGAAGGGGGAGATGATAGAATGAAGGGCAGACTGGGGGAAGGAGTATTCAGAATGTATGCCCTCTGGCAGTGGGGGGGGGAGGGGAGGGATGGGGAGAAAAATTGGAACTCAAAATCCTGTGGAAATGAATGTTGAAAACAAAAAAATAACTTAATTTTAAAAAATAAATAGCATTCTCCATAAAAATAGCAAGTTAATAAATATTGAGTTAGCAAGGAAATCAGCTGACACAGAATCCACAAAGAATGGAAACTCACAAAAATCAATCACTTGATTGATAAAGAACACTCCCTAGGACCACTACTTTAACAAAAAACCTAACAGCAGTATTATGGAGTCCAACTGGGGCACTGATTCCTCTCTGCTCTCCTTCAAGGTTAGATGCGGCCTTGGAATCCATACATATCATCAATGCTCTTGACAATTCTAGTAGGGCACCTCTGCACTAGGCAGAGAAATAATGAGTGAGGTGACCACAGCTCCAGCCATCTGTTTCTCCTCTGTCCCTACATCACAGGTCCTTTACCTGCAGTACAACCTCCCCCATTCTTTCCCCACGGCCTGAGGCTAAGGGCCCAAGGGTCTCTGGCTGTGCTGCAGAGGCCCAGGTTGCAATAGCTGGAGGATGAACAAGGTGCAAACACAACAGATCTTGAGTCACTCCAATAAGACACTCACTAGAATTCCTAGTTACAGCTTTGGCAAGAAGCAAAACAATCTAATCACCTGCACTGGTGGTGTTATTTACAGTAAAATCAACCTGAGCCATCCTGACATCAACATTACTCTCCAGATGGTTACTTCATGACTTTACCAGGGCCTCTGTCATCTACATAGAAAAAAGCAATAAAAGGAATATTGTATAAAGTACACATAACGCATTTGTGCCTTATCAGTGAGTTATTTTGTGAATTAGTTACTTATATGTCATAGTTATTTCACTTTAGGTTCCACTTCTAAAGTTTTCTAAGCACTTTCCATACAATATCTCATTTGGACCTCATAAAAAACCTGTAAGGGGCAGCTAGGTGGCGCAGTGGACAGAGCACCAGCCCTGAAGTCAGGAGGACTTGAGTTCAAACCCGGCCTCAAACCAAACACTTGACACTTACTAGCTGTGTGACCCTGGGCAAGTCAGTTAACCCCAGTTGCCTTAAAACAAAACAAAAACCTGTGAGATATTAGTATCTTTATTTTGCAGATAAAGAAACTGAGGGCCCCTTCAATGACTTGCCCAGGGTCACCTAGCTAGTGTCAGGAGGGATTTGAACCCAGATCTTGATGCTGAATCAAGCATTCAGAACCCACCACCCTGTGACAGCTCTATACACAGTATGTACTGAATAAATGCTTATGGTATTATGCTTTATTGTTTTCTCTCTTTTCCAAATCTGTAAGCTCTGGGAGAGGGCAGAAATTGTGATGTATACTATTTTCATGCTGCAGGGCCATGTCACCTCACGCCTGGACTATTGCAACAGCCTGCTGGTTAGTGTGCTGGCTTCAAGTCTCTCCCTGCTCCAGCTCATCCTCCACTTATCCACCCAAATGATCTTCCTGAAGGGTACATTTGATCATATCACACATTCTCTCCGTTTTAGTAAACTCCAGTGGCTTCCTAGCAACTCCAGGATAAAATACAAAATCCTTCGTTTAGCGTTCAAAGCCCTTCATACTCTGCCCCACCCCCCACTCCCCTTCAGTCTTCATATACCTTCCTCCCTGCCATATAATCTTCCATACAGTGACCCAGGCCTCCCTGGCTGTTTCACAAACCAGGAGCTCCCTCTCTCAGCTCCAGACATTTTTTCTGACTGTCCCCCATGCTTGGAATGCTCTCATTTCTCATCTTCACCTACTGGCTTCCTTGAGTCCTAATAACTCACCTACAGGAAGTTTTTCCCAAACCCTCTTAATTAGAGTGCCTTCCCTCTGTTGATTGTTTCCTATTTATCCCATATGTAGATTACTTGTTTGTACCTACTTGTCTGGATATTGTTTCCTCCATTAGATTGTGAGCTCTTTGAGGACAGAAACTGTCTTTTCATTTTCTTTGTATCCCCACTTAGCACAGTGCTTGGCACATTTGTGGACTCTTTGTGACCTGTGGACCATATTGTCCGTGGTTTTTTGTTGTTGTTATTTGTTTTTATTTTTGTTTTGCAAAGATACTGAAGTGCTTTGCCATTTCCTTCTCCAGTGGATTAAGGAAAACAAAAGTTAAGTGACTTGCCTAGGGTCGCACAGTAAGTGTATGAGGCCACATTTGAGCTCAGGTCTTCCTGACTCCAGGCTCTATCCACTAAGCCAGTTAGCTGCCTCCACTTAGCACATCATAGGTGCTTAATAAATACTTATTGACTGACAGGCTGACTATTATACCCCAACATCCCCAGCACAGCTTTACAAATTCTAAGGAGCTCAGGAAACATTTGTCAAATAAATGTTACTAAAGAAAAAAAAAGCAACTGGAGAGATTTTTTAGCCAGTGCCTCAATCTTTTGAGCCCTCTTCTATTAACCTGTTTGGGGTATGAAGAAAAAAAAAAGATAGACTCATGTGATTTTGAAAATGTACTAAATAGAGGGGAATGACTGAGGGGTGAGGGGGTGGGAGAAGGTAATCAAATTGGATTTATCTGAGCACAGCCCACGGGCGGCAGCAGCAGAGACAGGAAGGAAGAGAGAACATTGAAACTACTTTTCCAATAACAATGTGAATTAAAGCAAGGAGGCAAAAGAGAAGTTACACACAAGTACAGCAGTATGAATCCCGGCACAGGTGACCAACTGAAGACACTGAATAAATTTCAGTGACTTGGTCAGAGAATAGCCAACTGATTCTCCAGGATGCCCACGAGATTACTCCAGCTCTTGCCTCTTCACAGCTGCCTCCCAAATGCCCACAAAAGAAGAAACTGACAGGCCCAGTCTTAGGAACATTGAGGATTATGAGAGCCAGGAAGTCCTAACCCAAGAAGCTGGTTAGGGAGGAACCAGGCATAGGATCAGCTTACAAGCAGAAGGCAAAGGGAAATTAAGATGGAGCCACAGGCAGGACACAGCAGTCTAAGTGTACCGTGACATCTAGCCACATGGTAAGGCTAGGAGAAGATGAATGAGAAGTGTGGATAGTAGTTAGCCCAGGGTTTTGTGTTGGCCATGTATGGCTAGATTAAGAATAACTCGGGTTCAGATACCTATAATTTGTCTAGCCAGAGCCTGTTTCCTCTGCTCCTTCGCTGCTAAGCAAAGTCCTCTTTGAAAAACCCAACCTCTGCATCAAATACATGAAATGGGGGAGTGGGGAGGGAGAGGGAAGGGAACAAGTATCTGTTAAACATGTGCCCCATGCTGTGCTAAACTACTTTACAAGTAAGATCTCATCTGATCCTCACAACAACCCTGGGAGGTGGGTGCTATTACTGTCCCCATTTTACAGCTGAGGAAACTAAGACAGAGGTTAAGCACCTTGCCCAGGGCAATACAGCTAGGAAGTGTTTGAGGATGAATTTAAACTCAGCTCTTCCAGACTCCAGGCCCAGTGCTCTACCCACTGGGCCAGCCACCTAACTGCCTAAATAGAAGGAGAGATACAGGTTGAGCACAGGAGAACTAGAAAGCAGGAAAGGGATGGGCCAGGAAATTCTCAGAAGCTGGGAAGGAACTACTAACAGGAATGGGGTGGCAAAAGGTGCCCCCAATAAGCTGGGATTAGGGCTAGGAAGCACACTAAGGGTTTTTAAAAACAAAGGACCCTTTTAATATTACTTTTCAAAAATCCATATTTTAATCCATAAAATTTCCCTTTCAGTGATACATAAGTATTTTAATTCAAGTTGCATTTTTATAGGGAAAGCTCAGTCTCCCACAGACAATAACATTCAAGAATCATAATTTTTCAGTATAGGCTGACAAACTTTAAAATTTCATCTGGTATCCACAAATGCCTGGCTCCTACACTTACCACTCCACCAGTGCTGGGATGCAGGCACAGTAGAGACTAAGTGAAGATTGGCAGTGCAAGCTCATCCCCTTTCTTTCAGATCTGCCAATCACCAGGCATTTTGTAGTGTCAGTGTGAGAAGTGCAAGGCACTCACAGTCTTCTGCCTTGTTTGTGTGGGCAAAAAACCTTTCCAGAGCCAACACAGAAATATGTTTTCTTTTCATAAGGGTTGAAGAATTTTTCACGGAACCAGGACAGTTATTTTTAAGCACGGCTCCACAATGCTGTGCCAGGACCAACAGGATAGAAAAGACACTTCCAAGAAATTACTGTTGTGGCTGAGAATTAGGTTTATTAGAAACTGGGTTCTCTATGTGATACGGAAAATCTTTTTCCCTAAACCTATTTCAGTCAATTAATTTTCTACACTCTTAAGCTATATTTAAGCTCATGCAAAACATAAAAATAATTGAAAAGTGATGTTAATTTTTACTCTTTATGAATCTTCAGTGGTAGGAGAGGGAAGAAAACAAAAAACAGAAATGTTCGCCAAACCTAAATAAAAACTAATTAAATTACAGAGTTTGGGACTGGATTAGGATAACTAAGGTTTCTTTCAGATCTAAAGGTCTTTGATCAAATAAGTGATGTGCCTTACATATACCCAGAACAGCAAACATAGTGGGTGCTTAATAAATATTTGTCATCCCCTCCTACATATACATATGATCAGGTTCTTAATAAATGTTGAATGAAATTTTTAGCATCATATAAGCATAAAGATTATATAAAAGGTACTCCTACAAAAATCATACATTATAGAATTATGGAGCTGGAAGGGGCCTTAGAAATCATTTAGTACAATCCTCTCACTTTACAGAGAACAGTTCTCATTTCTAAAGCACTACACAGTTCAGACGGAACTTTCCATACAACATACTTGTGAGACAAAAAATGGCAAAGGTATTATCTCTGTCTTACAGATGATAAAACATACAAATAAGGAAAACTGACTTGCCCAGGGTAACACATATGTGTTGATTACAAAGGCAGGAACTAGAATGCAGTCTCCTGCCTCCAGTTCAGTGTTTCTGACATGCCTTCGCCTCTCCATCCACAGTTTCCAGTGTTTTGTACTGGAACAGAAATGGCTGTACCATATGGTGTAAAGAACACTGAATTTCAAGTTACAGGCTCTGGGTTCAAATTCTAGCTCTCACTTCTTTCCTGTATGATTTTGAGTAAGTCTATCAACCTCTCTGTAAAAATCCTCTCCTGTAAAATGAGGAATGGGACCAGATGATCTCAGATGACCCTCATGGCTCCAAATCTCTAAAATCTTCAATTTAAACCTAAAATTTAAATCTGAAATCTAAAATTTTCAATTCTATATGCCATTTAAAAGGTCAAGGATGGACTTGTTTCTGAGTTCCAAAAAGGCAGCAGCAGAAAGCAAGTCTGAAGGATACCTAATAATCCCTGACAAACACTGTCAGTGGAAATCGAGCCTGACCCAGAGGCTGGGCTCTATCCACCTGCTGGCTCTGAGTCCACCCCGACACAGCACGTTTCAAAGGCTCACACGAGGACAGGAAAACTTCATTCTTAACAAATAGTAGAAAAAAAGTTCAGAGACAAGGCTGTATTTGTTCCCACACAGCTGGAGAGGTCGGGCTGGACGTGAGCTGACTGGATTTTTCAGTACAGCATCACTCTCTACAATCTCTATTTCTCTGGTACCTTAACTCACTCTCTGTTGCCTGAAGAGGATACTCTCAACTACAACACTTTAGTGACAGGAAAACAAATGTTTGTGAGTGACACCAAGAACTGAAATTGGAGATGCTGCCAACTTCATCATCAACTGCAGAAGGAATGGGGGATACTACTCTGTTCAAGGGAGGCAGTAAAATTCCAGAAAAGGGGGAAAACATGTCCAGGATCACTTTAGTTCGAAGAAAGATGACAAGAACAGGCTTGATAATCAGTACTCTCAAACATTATTATACATGACTTAAAATAGGTATATCACTTTAAAAATATTAACAGACATGCACCATCATTTTTTAAAAATTCTGTTTCCTCATCTATAAAATCAAAGGTATAATGCTGGAATGGAAAGAGCACTGGACTATTTGCTGAAATAAAATGACCAGAAGTCAAGAGACCTTAGGTTCTAGCTCTGCCTGTGACATTAATTTGATATGTGACACTGGGCAAATCACTCCATGTATCTAAGCCTAAGTTTTCTAACTTGTAAAATGGAAATATCACTACCTCTACTACTTACACCTCCAAGGTGCTGTAAAACCCTAAGATAATGGATGTGAAACTCTCTGTAGCCACAAACAGCTATATAAATATGAAGTATTATTATTACTACTACTAGATGATTTCCAAGGTACATTTCAGCTCTATTTAGAGGATTCTTACTCCTTCAGGCCTCTTGGCGCGATGGAAAGGGCATTAGACCAGGAGACAGAAGACAAATGTAACTCAGCTCTGTCACTCTGCTAGACTTGCAGCAGGTCATTTCCCATCTTCCAGCCTTAATTTTCTCACTAGTAAAATAGCATTATACTTGTCCTGCCTACCATACAGGATCATAAAAAAAAATAAGAGAATGCCTATCAGAACACTTTGTAAAAACTAAGTACTGGACAAATGTGTAGGATTATTACTTTAATTATTTGAGATGCCCTGTACCATGCACAAAATGGGCTTTTTATCATTCCTGTTTGGCTGACCAACCATACTTGTCAGAAAAAACTCATTTTGCTAAGTCAATGAGATATAGAGACCAAAGTAATGCACTCTGACGCAAACCTCCAAATATCAATTCAGTGCTCAAGAAAGTAGGCCAGTCCTATCTTCTTAGTTTGCAATAAATGAAGAACATAAATGAAAGTCTCCAAAAATATGGAGGAGGGGTTAAGTAGGATGAAATAAAAAATGACAGAAGACAACACTCTGGAAACCATTGTTCATTTTATGGAGACAATCCATACCGCTCTACTTTCTACTTTAAAACTGCTTTCTTTGGATGCTCTCAAGTCTTCATGTGCTTTTTCTGTCCTCCCTGACAGTGAAAAACCTTCTATTTCCTTTGCATCTGCCCACAAAATGTGCTCAGCACACAGAGAGCCCTAAGGAAGTGTTGGAAGAACCCTCTTCACGTCTTTCAGCTTTGGGACTCTCATATCACCAGGACCTTTGACTGCTTTTGTCCCTCTGACTGGAGAAGTAGAGGAGGGAGCAAGAAACTCCCCAAACCTCCGTTTAAAGAAATTCTAGAAGCCCAGCCAAGTCTTCGGTTACCATCAGCTGCACTGCTCGGCTTCAACTTCACCATCATCATCACCCCCACTTACAGTACCGTCTGTCCCCTCCCCCTTTCAGCTTCCTTTGGGTGTTGTCTTCCCCCATTAGATTATAAACTCCTAGAGGGCAGGGACTGTGGGGGTTTTTTTATTTGTATCCCTAGCACTTAGCACAGTGCCTGGCACAGAGTAAATGCTTAAGAAATGTGTACTGCATTGTATTCTAAGTCCAAATATAGAATCTTAAAAGTCAGAAAAGCCCCAAGAGGCCATTCTAGATAACTACCACCTGAAGTAGGCAAACCCCCCTACAATATTCCCAATGAGTGGTTATCCAGCCTCTGCTTGAGTTCACCTTCCAAGGCAGAGCAGTCTATTTCTAGACAGTTCTAATTATGGAGAAATGCTTCCTTATGTTAAGCTGAGATCTGTCTTCCTTCCTGTAACTTTAATATAGTCCCGTCTTTGTGCTCTGAAATCAAAGAGAACAAATCTGCTTCCTCTAACTAGCAGATACCTGAAAATAATGACCATATTTCCTCCTCAGTCTTCTCTTTTTCAGGCTAAATGCCCTCTCAAAGGTCTTTCAAGTGACTCTGTTAACCCTTCTCTGGCTGATAAGTTCAAGTCTGTGGTACCGAGGACCAAGCACCAGATCTGATGTGGAAACGGCAGTGAATCAGGAAGTAGAGGAGCTACAATTCAAACTCACATCTCTGAGCCCAAGTGCTGCTTCATGACAGCACACTACTAGAAGCCAGAGGATCACAGGGTCCTATAGATTCAGTGCCACAAGGGCCCTCAAAGGCCATCGTCTAGCTCCCTCATTTTACAGATAAGGAAACTGAAGTCCAGAGAGGTAGTAACATGACTTGCCCAGAATCACAGGGCTAGTGAGTATTAGAGCTGGGGCTCTGACCCAGAGCTACACTGGATTTACAGCTAGGAGACCTAAGCTCATGTTAGTTCTATGGTCCATCAATGGAGACATGACAAAAGGTAAAGAAAGGCCCTGACTTCAAGGAGCTCACAATCTAATCGGAGAGACCACAGGCAAGGGAAAACTATGTACAAATGAGATGTGTAAATGACAAATTGGAGATAATCAACAGAGGGAAGGCACTAGAATTAAGGAGGTTTAGGAAAAACTTTTTGTAGAAAGTGTGATTTAGCTGGGACTTTCGAAGGAAGCCAGGAGGCAGAGATGAGGAGGGAGAGCATTCCAGTCATGTGGACCAGCCAATGAAAATGCCTTGGGTTGGAAGATGGAAGTGTGTGGTTTGACAGCAAAGGGGCCAGTGTGACTAGATTGGAGAGAACGTGGGAGGAGTGTAAGGTGTAAGAAGACTGGAAAGGGGGGGAGGCGAATGAAGAGCTTTGAACATCAAACAGAAGATTTTATATCTTAGAGATGACAGGGTGACAGGGAACCACTGGAGGTTACTGAGTAGGGAGGGTGACATGGTCAGACCTGTGCTTTTAGAAGATAACTTTGACAGCTAAGTGAAGGATGGGCTGGAGTGGAGAAGGACTTGTGGCAGGCAGAACAACCAGTAGGCTACTGCCTGAATATGTGATGAGGGCCTAGGTGGTGGCAGTGTTAGAGGAGAGAAGGAGGCATATACAAGAAACGTTACTAAGGTAGAACTGAAAAATCTTGGCAAAAAATTGAATATGGGAGGGGCAGCTAGGTGGAGTAGTGGATAGAGCACCAGCCCTCAAGTCAGGAGGACCTGAGTTCAAAACCAGGCTCTGACCAAACACTTGACACTTACTAGCTGTGTGACCCAGGGCAAGTCACTTAACCCCAATTGCCTAACCCCCCCCCCAAAAAAAATTAAATATGGGGAAGTGAGAGAGAATGAGGAGTCAAGGATGGCACCTAGGACTCAAGCCTGGGAGAATGAAAAGATAATGATGCCCTCAAAAGAAATAAGGAAGTCTGGAAGGGGGGAGGGCTTAAGGGCTTGGAGAAGAAAGATGAGTTCAGTTTTGGACATGTTAATGCTTACGATGTCTAAAGGATATCCAGTTCAAGATGTCTAATAGGCAGCTGGAGATGCAAGACTGGACATTAGCAGAGAGGTAAGGGCTGGATAGAAAAATTTGAGGATCATCAGCATAGAGATGATAACTGAATCCGTAAGAGCTGATGAGACCACCAAATAAAATGGTCTAAAGGAAGAGGATGACCCAGGACAGATCCCTGGTTAGCTGACATAACCTGGATGAAATTCCAGCAAAGGAGACAGAGGAGAAGCAATCAGATAGGTAGGAGGAGAACTAGGAAACAGTAGTGTCCTGAACACTTGATGATCAATAGTATCAAAGACTACAGAAAGGTCAGGAAAGATGAAGACGGGGAAAAGGCCATTAGAGTTAGCAATTTAAGAGACCATTAGTAATGATAGTTAGAAAAGTTTGTATTGGTTGGGTAGAGAATTAAGAAAAGAGTGAGAGCAAAGAAAGTGGAGTCATATATTGAAGCTGGCCTTCTCAAGGAGTTTAGCCACCAAAAGCAGTAGAGATGTGAGATGACAGTGGAAATGGAAGAATCAAGTGAGGGTTTCTGAGAATGGGAGAGACACAGGCATTTTTACAAGCAGTAGAGAGAAGCTAGTAGACAGAAAGCCTGAAGATAAATGAGAGAGTGAGAACACTAGAGGGGGCAATGTCCTGGAGAAGATGGGATGGAGTGGGATCACTTGTGTAGGTAAAGGGGTTAGCCTTGGCAAGAAGGACAACCTCTTCATGTAAGAAAGAGATAGAGATAGTGGCAGAGGCAGTTGAATAATATGAGGTAAGGAGGAGGCAAGAAAGAGGTAGCTCTCGGCAAATGGCCTCAACATTTTCAGTAAACTACGAGACAAGGTTCTCAGGTGAGAGGGTGGAAGGAGGGAGAGTTACGGGAGGTTTGAGGAGGGATGAAAAGGTTTAGAAGAGTCACTGTGGTCAGTAGAATAATAAGTTAATTAGGGAGGTACACAAGGTTGCCTTCTAGCAGTGAGGGCCCAGCTGAGGTTATTAACAGATTTGCAGTAGACCCAGTCAGCATGGTTTTGTGATTTTGTCCGCTTTTGTTCAGCAGCACGTGCATAGGAGCAAGGGGATAGGGGGAGTGATCCAAAACTGAAGCTTTACAAGGCAAGGCTGGTGGTACAAGGAGGTAAGGGACTCAAGAAAAGAGGACAGTGTTGAGGTGAACTGGTTTACTTCTCTGGGACTCAGCCTCCTCCTTTATATAAACAAAGGGCTGGGCTACTGAATGATCTCTCAGATCTTTCAGCTCTAGATCCTATGACTCAGACTCTTTCCACAGCCTCTTCTTATAACTTTAAGGCAAAAGAGAGTAAATGTCAAAAGAGAAGTACAAAGTCTTATGGTAGCTGAGGAGCAGAGAGAGGTTATGTTGATCAGGGAAGGTCACACCATGAAGAGCATGGACAAGGTGGGATTTCCACAGATGGAGATAACACAGCTGAGAGAGAGCTACTTCAGGCAAAAGAAACAGCATGAACAAAGGAGCTAGCAAAGCATGGATCAATTCCAGAAAATAACTAGTACAACTACAAAGTGGTTAAAATACAGGAAGTATGAATACCTTTTCAGAGAAATCTGAGAAGGTGGGCTGGGGCTGGATAGTTGAGGGCCTTGAATGGCAGGACAAAGAACTTAGACTTTATTGGTAAGTAATGAGAAAACATTAAAGATTTTTTAACATAATGATGTGGTCAGGCCTAAACATTAGGAAGATTAATCTGGAGGTGGTATAAAGGGTATACTGGAGGGGAAGAGACTGGGGGTATGAAGACCATTTAAGTGCTTATTGAAATAGAATAAGTGAGTGTCTAGTCTAAGGTCATGGTCTTGGGAATAGAGAGGAGTCAGTGTGAAAATCACCACTGAGGGACAAAGGATAGGAACTGGCTACTAACTGGATATGGAATATGAGGCAAAAAAAAAACAGTCAAAGCTGACTCCCAAATATGTCATTAAGAAAAAAAAGGAAATCTGGAGGAAATAAGAAAAGCAGGAGTAAGAAGAAGTTCAGTACAGTAGATATGACGCTGGCTCACAGACTGAACATGTCTGTTTAGCTATTTCAGCTATTTTACCTGGCAAAGGGTTTATCAGGCACAAATAGGCAGTTATTAAGACAACTGTATAGCAGTAGCAGTATAGTAGCAACTAATATATATATTGCACTTTAAATACATTATTTCAATTGTTTACCATTATATTAATGGAAAAAACACTGGACCAAAAAAAATCAGAAAGCCTTAATTCTAGTTCCTCCCCTGAAGCTAACTACCTGTGGGACCTGGTTTACTTATGTCCCTTTTCTGGGTATCAGTTTCCTCATTTATCAAATAAGAGGAATCATTAAGGAATCACCTGTTTTAAAATTCTACAATTCTAAGAAATTTCTGGATGATGATAATAAAGGAGGCAAGTGCTAAACTGGAAAGGGTACTAAATATGTTGTCAGAGGACATCAATTTAAGACATCAATTAAAGTCCCAGTTCTGTTACTTATGTAACTTTTCCCTTATCTCCCTCTTCCCCTTCTGGGCCTCAGTTTCCTCATCTGTAAAATAGAGGGGTTGGACCTCATGAGGTCTCTTCTACCTCTAGAGCTAAACTGAAACAATGAAACAGCACCAGAGACTTTTTCATAAAGACCCTCATAAAATAATTTAGTCAGCCCCTTCCCTGCCTTCAGTAGGAAAGGCATTATTATTCCCATTTTACAGATAGAGCAACTAAGATCTAGAGAGAATTTCACTGATCACTTCTTTCTTTGAACTCCTATCTCTATACCACACAATTGAGAACTTAAATAAATGTTTGACTTGTCCTCTAGTAGCTCTAATAGCAGTGACTACTCGAGAACTAGTAGTCACAGAATCACAGAAATTTTTACAACTGGAAGGTGCCAGGCCTCTTAATAGCCATGTAAATTCAACCCCGAAAGACAGGAACCCATACCTGAAAGGAATCACTCCATGACAAGTGATCATCCAGCCTTTGCTTGAAGACCTCCAATACATTTTTTCCAGGTACCTCCATGAGGAAGAAGAGGCTACAGTGGGAGGGCATAATTTTTCTTTCATTAATTCTTCTTTTTAAGCGCACTCTACATCAGTGCTAGACACAGTCAGAGCTGCAGTTTTGGGGGTGGTTTTTAATTACACTTTGAAATCACCTTCAGCTTATAAACAATGAAAGAAAACGTTTATAATGAGTGATGCTTACTAGCTCCTAGGAAACCATAATCTTCAGCCAGAAACAAACTCTCTGTAGAGGGATATTCAAAGCAAGACTGGCAATGCCTCAGTGTCAATGGAGGGCCACTGACCCATAGCAAAGAGATGACAGAAGGCCACATTGCAAGTAAAATAGTTTGGTTATATTTTTCCTATTTTAAAATCGAAAACAAGCATCAATTTTGTCCAATAAATACCACCACTACTAAAAATATGTCTTAGCTCTGTGGTATAACCATTTAAGAGAGATAAGAAGCAGAAGAAAGGAAGGAAAGGCAGAGGGGACAAGACAGGAGAGATGGGTGAGTAGGTAGCTGGAGGGTGGGAGAAAGACGGAGGAAGAGGAATGCAGGAAGGATAAGGTGAAGGGGATGTGAGAGGAATACTAGTAAAGCGCTGAGAACAGAAGCAGGCGCTGTGTAAAGTAGCAGTAAAAGTAATATTTGTTGTATTTATGTGACTAATATGGAAATGTATTTTGTATGACTTCACATGTATGATTGACATATTGTTTTTCTTCTAAAAGGGTGAAGGAGGGAGATGAAGGGAGGGAGAAAATTTGGAACTCAAAATCTTGAAAAATAAATGGTAAAAAAATGTTTTAATGTAATTGGGGAATATTTAATGAAAAAAATAAAAATACATTTTTTAAAAATAGCTTCATTTATATTTTTTTTTAGGTTTACAAAGTGATTTACATATATTATCTCACTTTAAGCCGCATTTAACAACCTTACAAAGCTAGTACGAGTGGTATCCCATTTTAACTAAGGCCCAAAGAATTTAAATGAAACCACTTAAACTGGCCCACTCACAAGGCTACTGCCTGAATTCAACCTCTTATTACTTCTGCCCTGGATGTTTCACTAGCCCCCTAATTGGTCTTCCTGACAAATCTCTGCCCTCTATCACCAGTCTTCACTATGGCAGCCAAAGTGATATTTCTAAAACACAGGTCTTCTCATGTGGCTCCCCTATTCAGACTCTACCAGCTCACTCTTACTTCTAGGATCAAATACAAACTCTTATGTCATTTAAAGCTCTTGATGATCTGGCTTCATTCTTCTTTTCTAGGCTTCCAAAGCCTTTATTCTCCTCCATCTCAACCAGACCAGCACTGCAGCTCCTTCCAGGAGATATTCCATGTCCTTTTTTGCACAGGCTTATTTCCATGCCTGGAATGCAATCTCTCCTAAACTCTACTTCTTAGAATCTTGTTTCCTTTAAAGCTCACTTCTTCCATGAAACCTTCTCAGAGTCTATTTCTAGTGTTTCCCTCTCGATAGTAACTTGTATTGATTGTATAGTCTTACAATACATGTTGTCTCCCTTGGTAAGACTATAGCCTCCTTGAGGGCAGGTACTTATTGTTGTTTTTTTTTTCTTTGCATCTCTAGCACCTAGGACAGTGCCTTATAGGTGAAATGCTTAATTGTTGTTGGGTGATAGGGTTAACAACTAATAAATAGTTAAGAAGAGGATTTGAACCCAACTTCTAGACTCCAGATCCAGGACCCTATTCCTTATTGCTTAAGATTCAGAAGAAACAGGGAGAAGCGGAAGGAAGGAGATGAGGAAAGAGGAAAAGAAGAGATAGAGATGACAGAGAGGAGGTGAGAAAGGCAGGGACATTAAAGGAAGGGAAAATGGGGGGGCAGAGGAGGGGGCAATAGAAGAAGACAGACAGAAAGAGGGAGGGAAGAAGGAAGAAGAAAGAGCACTGATTCTAGAGCCAGAGGCCTGGGTCCAAATCCTGCCTCCAATCCTTACTAAATAACTGTTCTTGGGTAAGCCATTCCTTGGGCCTCAGTTTCCTTATCCGTAAGCTGAGGGAACTGAACCAGATGTGATCTCTGAGGTTCATTCCAGCTCCAACTCTATAATTCAAAAAGAAAACGGACAGAGAAGGGGGAGAGAGGAGATAAGAAACTGACAGAGAGGGAAAGAAAGAAAAAAGGAGTCAGGGAAGGGATAGAGGAGAGACAGAATAGAGAGAAAAGAATCATATACAGAGTGACAGCCCCACACATAAAAGAGATGGTGGGAGAAGTATATAAGTATATAAGGGAAAAGGAAGATGGTGAAATACATGGGTAGAGAAATGTGGAGCTATGGGAAAGGACCAAGAAGAGACATAGGGTGAGGAGGGAGTGAATCCTTGTCAAAGCCTATTTAATTGGAGCTATGTGCTTCAGACTAAGTTATCATCAAGACCTTTTGAAATGCTGATTAACCACGATGGCTGCCTCTTAAAGGAAAAAAGTTCTGGGCTGCTACAGCTGTGGCCTGTACAACATTGCTGAGTACCTGTTCTCAAATGGGTGAAATCAAAGGACACAGATAAGAAAGGGCTTGAAGAGTCACCCCTGATCTGGAACCAACATAGAAATGAGTGAGGCTGCTTGTTTTTTCTATAGGATTTTCTTATTTCCTGCACAGAGTAATCATTCCATAATAGCAGTCCTAGCTTCTCCAAAGAGAGAAGCTGAGCCTGCGAGTCTAGTCCTTTAACCACAATAAAGACTTTCTGCAAATCTCACAACTGCTTTCTCCTCAACATATGACTTTTGCCCTATCTTTGTGCAGAAAATCTGGGCTCAGACACTGGAAAAAGTTGGATCGGTAATTACCTCAGATTCAAGAGTCTTACACAGAGGGTTATGGAGAGCACTTAAAAGTAACTTTGCAAACTTCCCTTGCCCTGGGAATCTGAAGGCAAGGAAGAGTTTGCCATTTGATTTCCGTTCCCAGGCTAGAATGCACTATTTCTTTTCCAATTTGCTTTTCTTCTCACCATTGCCAACTGAACTGATGCCAACAAGACCCCCTTTTGTTTAAGGCAGCTTTTGTGCTTTGGCAGCAGAAATCACAACCCAGTTCCTAGGCTGGGGTCCTAATTTTCAATGTATGTTGTGTGCAGAGCCGCCCCTCTAGAGGACAAAAGCAAGGCATTCACACTGGTGGGAAGGGGAGGGGGTAGACAGCAGGGACTATCCATCCTGCCTTGCTGGGCAGCAACCCAGCAAAGAGGGGAGGAGAGGCACAAAGCTTCTAGAAACTTTGGACTGGGAAAGGCAAAGACAGTGATGGGGACAAGATCAAAAGGGATGGGAGGAGGGGGGAGGAGTCAGCTAGAGTTAGAAGGGGACAAAGAAGGGAGAAGGAGGAGACCAGACAACAAAGACAGAATGGTTAGGAATTCAAGGCCATGTCCCCAATTAGTAGTGGGTCTGAATTAAAGATCTCACTCAATGCCTTTACCTGATAGGTCTCCAGAGCAATTAAGACTGAGATACCCCTTTCCTCCTTCTCCCTCCCAAGATTCCCAACTGGAGTAAGGAGAGCAAACAATACCTAAGCCCTTTCTCTCTGAGGCTCATTGATTTCCACTAGTGTCTCCAGTGGAGTCTTAAGGCTTCAAGGAAGACAACTTTCACAACTTTCACAAAAAAGATTGGGAATCCTGTATTAAAGTCTTCTCCTGTGTGCCCAATGGAAAGTAGCCAGCTGCTAGTATTTTAACTCTTTGCCCTAGAAAGGCCAAAACATGCTTTACATTCAGAAATGCCTTTTGGTAGCAGCGGCTGCATCAGAGAGAAGATAAACATGAAAAAATAAGTTGAAGGAAAATTTGACAGAATTGGCAACTAAAAAATACAAAGAGAGAAGTAGCAGCATGGTGTTGAGGATAAAAAGCCAGACTTGATGTCAGAAAGACCTGAATTAAAGTAGCACCTCTGATACATACTGACTGCGTGACCCTGAGTAAGTCATTTATTTAGTCAGTGGCCTAGGTTACTCTCCATTTTACAGAGGAAGTGTCTATTTGCATTCTTATGGGAGTTTCCTTCTTGGGAGCTCCCTAAAACAATGAAATCATAGGTCATAGATAAGAAATAAATAAAATGCATAAGGAATTGTTAAAAAAGACAGTAGCAACTAAACAGTAGCAACCACAGCAGATAAAATCACCAAAAAGCAAGGAATATACAATTTTTAAGAGATAGCATTGTTAATAATCCCTTGAAAAATGCTCAATCTCAATAATAAAGAGATGCCAATTAGTACAACTTGGAAGTACCAACCTCTGTCATACCTAAAAAACGAGCAAAAAAATAATTACAAAGTGGTAGGATTGTATAAAAATACAAACACTCAAATGCTGGTGTAATCGTAAACCTGTAAAATCTTTATGGAGCATTATGGTATTACTCAGTAAAGGTTGCAAAAATAATCATACCAGACATGGTAGAGTATAGGCAACAACACAGCTAAAGTCTCTCAATATCACCCTCCAAACAACCTTAAAATAACACCTTAAATTCAATTTCGGAGTGGCAGAGCCAAAAGGTCAGAGTGAGACATTTTTCCAGCGTAAGTCAACTTAGATTGTCAGCAGGAGAGTCTGAGACACCAGGGTGGAAGCCTGTCCAGAGCGAGCTTGCTCACACAAGCAAGCAAGCGCACATGAGCACACCACCACCACCACCACTTCACCACAGTGAAGACTGGGGGGGGGGGGGGGGACCGCGGGGACACCATACTTGCAACAACAGCTTCAGGAGCTCTCAGCCCAGAGACACCAAGGGGATCAGACAACTGGTCAGAAAGAGATTCCCGGGGACCCTTTGCTGAAACTGGGTGCAGCTGGCACTGACTGGCAACTTTACTGTCCATGTGCAGTTCTGGATCACAGTTACAGGGCAGAGAGGAGAGCTTGTGCTTGGGAGCAAGGGTCCTGGTCACAGCTCCAAGCCAGAAAACAGCACTAGGGCTTGCAGCTGCAGGGGAACAGGCCCTTCCTAGTTAAATACCAGAGTGCAGACCAGGAAAGCAGTGACCACAAATCTTGGATCACCCCACTTTGGAAGCACCAAAAATTTACAGACCACCAGAACTAGCTCTGAAAACATCAGCACAAATTTAAGAATTATTGGACTACCTGAAAGCCATGATCACAAAAAGGGCATAGACAACATCTTTCAAGAAATTACCAAGGAAAACTGCCCTGGCATTTTTATATCCAGAGGGTAAAACAAAAATGGAAAGAATCTACCAATCACTTCCTGAAAGAGATGCCAAAATGAAAACTCCCAGAAATATTATAGTCAAACTCCAGAATTCCCAAACCTCGTCAAGAGGAAAATACTACAAGCAGCCAGAAAAAAACAGTTCAAATATTGTGGACCCACAGTCAGGGTAACACAAGATTTAGCAACTTCCATGTTAAAGGATTGGAAGGCTTGGAATGTTATTCCAAAGGACAAAGGAGCTAGGATTACAACCAAGAATCACCCAGCAAAACTGAGTATAATACTTCGGAGGGGGGGAGGAATGGACATTTAATGAAACAGAGAACAAGCATTTCCAATGAAAAGACCAAAGCTGAATAGAAAATTTGACTTCAAATACAAGACTTAAGAGAATCATAAAAAGGTAAACCGGAAAGAGAAATCATAAGGGATTCAATCAGGTTAAACTATTTACATTCCTACATGGGAAGATGATACTTGTAATTTCTAAGAATTTTCTCATTATTAAAGGTCTACATAGACAAATGACATGAGTGTGAATCAATCATGGTGAGACGATCTCAAAAAAAAAAGAAAGAGAAAGAGGGATGTACTGAAAAAGGGGAAATAGAATAGGGAAATTTTTCTCATATAAAAGAGGCAAGGAAGAGCTTTAACACTGGAGAGGAAAAAGAAGAGTGAGGGGTGAGTGATGCTTCAATCTCATTATTGCTGGAATTGGTTCAAAGAGAAAGCATACACATACATACAGAGTTTGGTATAGAAATCTATCTGACTCAATACAGTAATAGGAGGGGAAAGGGATAAGAGATACTCGGAAGGGAAATGATAAAAGGGAGAGTAAATTAAGGAAGGCAATGGTCAGAAGCAAAACAGACCTTTGAGGAGGGACAAAAAAAAAAAAGAAAAGGACAAATGTAAGAAAATAGAATGGAGAGAAATAGACTGTAATCATAACTGTGAGTGTGAATGGGATGAGCTCACCCATAAAACAAAGATGACACAAGAATGAACTAGAAAACAGAATCCAACAATATGTTGTTTACAAGAGATACACTTGAAACAGAAAGACATACACATAAAGTTCAAATAAACGGTTGCAGCAGAATCTATTGTGTTTCAGCCAAAGTAAAAAGGCAGGGGTAGCAATCATGACCCCAGACAAAGAAAAAGCAAAAACAGACCTAATTAAAAGAGATAATGAGGTAAACTACATTTTGCTAAAAGGTACCACACATATGATTGTAATGAAATATTACTGTGCCATAAGAAATGATGAGCAGGATTTCAGAAAAACTTGGAAAGACTTACATGATCTGATAAAGAGTAAAGTGAGCAGAACCAGGAGAACATTGTACATAGTAACAGCAATATTGTACAATCAACAACTTAGCTATTCTCAGCAATACAATGATCCAAGACAATCCCAAAGGACTCAAAATGCTTTCCCCCTCCAGAACTGATGGCATTTAAATACAGACCAAAGCCTACAACTTTTAACTTTCTTTTTTTGTTTTGTTCGAGTTTTTTCCCCCACAAAATGACTAATATGGAAATGTTTTCCATGATTGCACATGTATAACTTATATCAGATTGCTTACCACCTCAGGGAAGGGGAAGGGGAAGGAGGGATAGAATTTGGAACTCAAAGCTTAACAATGAATGTTAAAAATTATTTTTACAACCAATTGGGGGGAAATAAAATATTAAAAAATATAAAAGGTACCACAGTGAAGTACTATCAAAAAAAATTTACAGGAGGTCCTCTGATAAAGGCCTCTTTTCTCAAATATATAATGAAGTGAGTCAAATTTATAAAAAAATAAGAGCCACTCTCCAACTGATAAGTAATCAAAGGATATAAAACAGGCAGCTTTCACAAAAAGAAATCAAAAGCTATCAAAGTCATATGAAAAAATGCTCAAAATCACGCTCGAATAGAGAAATGAAAATTAAAACAACTCCGCGATACCACTTTACATTTATCAGAAATAACAAATGCTGATGGCAACAAGGGAAAATAGGTACATTAATAAACTGTTGGTGGAATTTCAAACTAGTCCAATCATTCTGGAGAACAATTTGTAACTATGCTCAAAGGGCTACAAATCTGTGTATGCCCTTTGACCCAGCAATACCACCACTAGGTTTGTATCCCAGAGACCAAAGAAAAAGGCAAAGGACCTATTTGGACTAAAATATTTATAGCAGTTCTTTTTTTTGGGGAGGGGTGAGGCAATTGGGGTTAAGTCACTTGCCCAGGATCACACAAACAGTGCTCTATCCACTGCACCACCTAGCTGCCCCTCCACAGCAGTTCTTTTTTGTGGTGGTAAAGAACTGGAAGTCAAGGGGATGCTCATCACTTGGGAAATGGCTGAACAAGTTGTGGCATATGATTGTGATGGAGTACTACTGGGCTATAAGGAGTGAGGAAGGTAGCAGTTTCAGAAAAAAAACACACCAACACCTGTATGAACTGATGTAAAGTGAAGTAACAACTGGGAGATCACTGTGCACAGTAACAGTAATGTTGTAATAATGATCAACTGTGAAAGACTTGGCTGTTTTACTACAATGATCCAAGACAATTACTCATGATGAACAAATGCTCTCCACCTCCAGAGAGAGAACTGATGAACTCTGGGTGCAAACTGAAGTATAATTTTCTCACTTTATTTTTTATTGCTTTTCTTTTTGCCATATGGCTAATTTGTAAATCTGCTTTACATGATTTCACATACATAATTGATATTCTGCTTGCCTTCTCAGTGGGTGGGGAAGGGGTGGGAGAGAGAATTTGGAACTCAAAATTTAAAAAGAAAATGTTAGAAATAATAAATTTATTAGAAAAGAGAATCATATTCTTTGACCCAAAATCCACTGTTGGGGAAAAAAACCCCGAAAACTTTGTTCAAAGATTTTTCAAACCACCTTCCCCCACCCCAATCCATTATTTCACTGGTATAGCAACTCCCCAGTGAAGAAACTTTCCAGCAATTCAGACTGGCACTGAAACCCGAGTGTCATCTATTCCTCATCTCTTCCATAGCCCAACCCTTGCCAAGTTCAGTTCACTTCTCTTGCATACGCCCCCTTCTCTCCACTGACACTGCAATTACCCTGAAGAAGACCCTCATCACCTCATACCTGGACTACAGTAACAAAAGCCTACGGTGGGTCTGCCTGCCTCATGTCTCTCCCCAGTCAGCTAGCTGTCAAATTAATCTTCCTAAGGTGAAGACCTCCCCCTATTCAACTAACTCCCGTGGCTCCCTATCACCTCCAGGATCAAATAAAAAATCCCGTTAGGCTTAGCCCTTCATAACCTGGCCCCTCCTACTTTCTCAGTCTCCTCACTTACTCCCCCCTCCCCAGCATTTCCTTGGCACAGTGCCTGGCACACTGCAGGAGCTTCATAAACCCTTACTGACTGTTTCTCGAATTTTAGTCTTAAAGTGTGACTGGACTGGCCCCACCACAGCCACCCAACACAGCCCAGGTGTCAGAGGTGATATATAAACCCAAATTTCTCCGATAACAAAGTGGCGTCGCATCCCCACCACCACTCTGCCTCAATGTTTGTGAAGTTAAAGGCGGATGTAACCTAAACATCTATCCAGAGGAGAACTGGTTAAACTGAACGACATCAAGGTAATGAAATCACAGGTCCAGTAAATACATTAACGTAATGAAATACCGAAAAGCATTTAAAAGAGACTCCTAAGAGGAAAACATGGAAACCTGCAAAGACCTTTACGAAATCATACAGGGCAGAAAAAGGTAGGGCCAGGCGAATGGCGGCGTGGACGCATCCGCCGCCGCGGAGCCGCAGGGGCCCCTCCCCTCACGGCCCTTCCCAGGACAGTAGCTCCGCCCAAAGGGCCGCGACGCAGCGCCGCACCGCCCCTGCCGCTCCCGCCCCCGCCGCCACGGGTCCTCCCGTATCCCAGCAGCCAGCTCAGCCCCAGTCGGTGACAAAGGACTGGGGCGGGGAAGTGTCGTAGTCCCCGCGCTCGCAGGGGGAGGGACCGAGCCCGAGGAGCCGCGTTCGGTCCGTCGTCGAGGAAGACTGGAAAAAAGCTCCGGGTATTTAACTGATTCGGAGAAGGGGATCGCGAGTGGCGGCGAGCCGCGGGCGGGCGGCGGCGGCGGTGGCGGCCCGGGGGTTTCGCGCCAATGCAGCAGCCACCACGGCAGCCCGAGTTAGGGGAAGGCAATCTTCCCGTGTTCGTGTTTCCTACGGAGCTCATCTTTTATGCGGACGACCAGTCCACCCACAAGCAGGTGCTTACTCTGTACAATCCCTACGAGTTTGCCCTGAAGTTCAAAGTGCTGTGCACCACCCCCAACAAGTACGTGGTCGTGGACGCCGCGGGGGCAGTGAAGCCTCAGTGCTGCGTGGACATCGTCATTCGTCACAGAGATGTCCGGCCCTGTCACTATGATGTAATAGACAAATTCCGTCTTCAAGTTTCGGAACAAAGCCAGGGGAAGGCTTTAGGACGCAAAGAGATTATTGCGACCCTTCTACCGTCGGCCAAAGAACAACGAAAGGAAGAGGAGGAAAAAAGGATAAAGGAACACTTAGCAGAAAGTGTCTTTTTTGAGCAGATGCTGTGTCAAACGGAAAACAGGGCTGTCTCATCGGGACCTAGTTTATTAACTGTCTTCCTGGGAATAGTGTGCGTTGTAGCTCTGATGCTTCCCACGCTGGGAGAAGTGGAATCTCTAGTGCCTCACTACTTCCATTTAAGTGTGAATCAAAAATTAGTAGCTGCTTATGTTTTAGGTCTTATCACTATGGTTATACTTAGAATATGACCAAGGACTGAAATTGACGGAAGTCATTTCACCTTCACATTGTCATAAATGTGGACTGCCCTTTATTCCCCTCTTGACTGTACGCTACAGAAAAACTTGGGTGATTTAAAATACTTGCAAATGTGTAATATATGTATATATTTTAAACTGGTGTATAATTTATTTGAAGGACGCCAGCACCTTGTGCTCATGTTACAGACAGTTATGATAGTTTGTTGAATGACTCTTGTAAAATTATCTGAGGAAATTTTTATAGCTATACTTGTTGGGGGGGAGACGTTAAAATAACATTTGCTGTTTTTAAAAAAGTGAATGAGAATGAGCTAGGAACCATGAATGGGTATTGCAAAGAGGAAAACTTAGCCTTGATGTCAAGAAATACTTTAAAATTAGGACTGTACAAAAGTGAAATGGGCTACCTCAGGGCTGGATGACCACTTGCTGAATATATTAAGTGAAGACTGTTTTTTCCATATAGTTTGGCCCATAAGGTGTTGAAACTTTGAGATAATGTGATAGTTCTGATGGTAACTTAAAGAGAGGAATTGAAAAAAATGTTGTGATACTTCAGGCATTAAAAGTTAATTTAAATGTAAATCGTTATTATGCAAGTATGGTTGGATGTACTGGTGTTTAATGTTAAGTTTCTAACATAGCAGTTTTTTAAGCAACACTGGGAATTAGGGAGAACCAAAAAGCACTCTTTTTGATTTTCATTTCAGGTATGGAAAAAGTACTGGGGGAAAACAGAAAAAGTACTTGAGCTAGGCTTCAAGAGACCTGAGTTCCAAGTGCGGACTCAGTCACTACTTCAATGTGTGACCATAGTAGGCAAGTGATTTCCCCTTTTTGAATCTCAATTTCTTTCCCCATAAGAGAGGAAGTTGGACTAAATTTCTGAGACTCCTTCTAGTTCTAAAGTTCTATGATTTTAATGTTCAAGAGAATAAAATGTGAGTAAATAATGTGCTCTGGTGGATCTACTGTTTTGTTAATGTGGGTACTCCCTCCAATGATACAGATGGCAACCCAAATTGCCTTTTTATTCTCTAAAGCTCTTTCTATGTCCTTCTTTCTGTAAAGCCTTCATTTGAGGGTCCACCTAATACACTGGAAGTTTTATACATCTTTTGTGGATACCAAAGGATTACCTGGGTTGTCCATCAATTAAAAGTTTTTTTGCTTATCTGAAAATTTCCTCATTTCCTCATCTGTAAATTGAAAGGACTGGACTAGATCTAGGTTTCTGAGATGCTTTCCAGCTATAAATCCATGATCCTTCTATGAAGCCAACCTTTACATCAGTGGTGTAAAACTCAAATAGAAACGTTCCCTGCAGGCCACATACTGACTTAGAAAATTACACATTACCTATGTTATATTTTCATTTCTTTTGTTAATCATTTCCCAATTGCATTTTTTTTTTAATTTTTGGTGAGGCAATCGGTGTTAAGTGACCTGCCCAGGGTCACACAGCTAGTAAGTGCCAAGTGTTTGGTCTGAGGCCTGATTTGAACTTGAGTCCTCCTGACTCCAAGGCCACAGCTCTATCTACTGTACCACCTAGCTGCTACCCCCCCCCCCCCCCCCCCGCCCATTACATTTTAATCTATTGGGCTGCACTCAGGAGTTTTGCAGGCTGGAGTTTGACACCTCTACATTACACTACTTCTCTGGTGCAATTCTACATTGGTAATACATTGCGACCTAAGCATTTCCACCACAGGCCACCTCTCTGTTTCCTTTAAAATGTCTCAACTTTAATTCTTCAGAGTTGGGTCTTTCATAACTTGCTAACATAGAGCCTCACTTTAAAAAAATGGAAAAAAATGTAGCTACATCATAAAATATGTAGAGACTTCATGATAAAGTGAATTTCACTTATAAGTTCTTAAAATTATATCTGATGTATAAGAATTGGAGAGAATGATATATAAAAATGGCTCCTACTCTTGACTACCACAAACCTTATGGAAAACATACATAACACATTTTTTTCCAGGCTTACAAGAACAAAGACAAGTAGTTTCAAGGATCCTTCAGAAACACTAAAAGGCAAAGGAATGAAGAGATCTTTCCTTAATAATCAGCATATATCTAAAAATCGAGTCAGTATTTGAAGAAAGACCACAGTCTTTCCAATATAATCACAACAGATATCCACTTTCACCAATATTATTTTATATAATTCTACTAGAATAAGCATAAGACAAAAAGGATGAAAAATTACTGCTATTTGCAAAAGATTGCTTATTTAAGAGGATGTCTAAGATAACTAAAAAAATTAATTGAAAACAACTTCAGTAAATCAGCAAGCTTAAAATAAATATACACACTCCTAAAGCATTAGTCTTTCTGTATATTACAAACAAAACAGCAGCAGGAGATAGGAAAGAAAACATGCAAAGTAACTAACAAACATGTCAAATATCTTGGAGTCCACTTATAAAGACGCATTCAGGACTTACATGAATATGCCATAACTTTCTTTATAGAAATAAAGGAAAACAAAATTCATCTAGAAGAACAAATGGTCAATAACCTCAGAGAAAAATGAATGTAGAAGTAAGAGATCTAGCATTACCAGATCTTAAGCTATATTATTAAGTAGTAATCAAAACTATTTTGGTATTGGCTAAAAATTAGAAAAGTTGGTAGATTAGGTAAACAAGATCCAAAAGGGCAATGGAACATAGGAGGATAGTGTTTAATTAAACCCAAGGACATCAACAACTAGGTGCCTCCCTATTCAATCAAAACTGGTAAGAAAATTGCAAAGCAGCCTGGTAAATTAAGCTTACACCAACATCCTACAGTACAACATACACCACTATAAGCTCCAAATGGATATATATAATTAAACATGAAAACCTTTACATTATAAAAAAATCACAAGGAAAAGGAGATTCTTAACTAAACAGTGATAGAAGTGATCACAAAATAAAATGGCCAACTTTGATGACATAAAATTAAAAAGCTTTTCAACAAACAAAATCAGTGCAGCTAGAATTAGAAGAGAAGAGGTTATGGGGGGTAGGGAGGATGGGAACCTATGTAACACTTATCTTGCAAAGATCTGATATCCAAGATGTTTTGTAGAGCAGGATTTGTTAACCTTGAGGTCCTTAAATTTGTTGTTTTAAAATATTTTTCTGTCTTTTAATATCACTGGTTTCTTCCTGGTAATCCTATGTATTTATGTTATGCATTTAAAAACATGATTCTAGGAAAGAGTTCATAGGCTGCACCGGACTGCCAAAGACGTCCAAGACACAAAACTCCTGCTATAAAGAAAAAGCGTTATAAAGTTTGTCCCACAAGGCAACACAATTTTCATGGCATTAAGTTATTTTTAACCGAAACTACTTAGAAACTACTTAGTAAGAGCTTTTAACAGTTGCTGTCACCCTTACTTACTGTCATAGAAACCAGTTAATTAAAAAGGACCATCATGACAGACACAACCTAGAATTGGATGCCCTCTGCTATTTACAGCCAATTGCCAAATTTATGTAATCCTAGGTTTGAGTTTTTAAAAAGCACTATAATCTATGCCAGACAGTCAGCTCTTACTCATCTGTTTATCCAACAAAAACAGTCCAGTAGGTTTGGATAGATGGAAACTGGAGAGAACTGAAAAATGAAGCAAACTGATGACAATATATACACAGCAGTGGCAATGAAAACATTACTTTTCAATGAGATAGGAGTATTTTTCAATCTGAACTTATCCTAAATTAAGCTTAGAATTACAAACTAAATATTTGAGCTAAAAGGGTCTCAAATCATTCTGAAATCTGGCCTCAAACCAAACACTTGACACTTAGTATCTGTGCGACCCTGGGCAAGTCACTTAACCCCATTGTCTTAACAAAAAAAAAAAAACCATTCTGGTCAGTCCTACCTTCTTCATTTTGCAGATGTAAAGACTAGGAGTCAGAAAGGTTGATTTGCTCAAGGGGAGCTGGGACTAGGACCCAAGGACTGCATCACTAAGCTCACCATTCTCTGTACTTCACTGAAGTACAAGAACTGTCGGTCTTTCAAATGCAGGTACATTGCATTTGATGATTTGTTTCCAAGATATACAACAAACTGATTTATATTTATATTTACAAAAACAAGAACCATTCCCCAACTGAAAAATGGTTGAAAAATGGTCAAAAGATATAAACAGGCAGTTTCTAAGGAAGAAATCCAAGCGATAAGCAACCATACTAAAAAATGGTCCAAATCACTAATAATTAAAGCAGTTCTGAGGCTCTACCTTCCACTCATCAGAATAGCAAAGTTAACAGAATAGGAAAATGACAAATGTTGTAATGCAGGAAGATGGAGACATTGATACACTACTGTTAGAGCTGTAAACCGGCATAAGGTATTCTGAAAAGCAATTTGGGAAGTCAGGAGGACCTGAGTTCAAATTTGACCTCAGACCAAACACTTGACACATACTAGCTGTGTGACCCTGGGCAAGTCACTTAACCCTGACTGCCTAAAAGAAAAAAAAAGAAAAGCAATTTGGAACCATGCCCAAAAGGTCACTTAATTGAGCATAGGTGTATATACTTCAAAGAGATCAAAGGAAAAGGAAAAGGAAACATGTACAAAAATATTTATAGCAGCTCTTTTTGTTGTAGCAGAGAAGTAGGAACTAAGAGGGTGCCCATCAACTAGAGAATGGCAGAACAAAGTGCAGTATATGAATGTAATGGAATACTACTGTATTTCCAGAAACAATGAAGGGTACAGTTTCTCAGAAACCTGTGAAGTCCTATATGAACTAATGCAGAGCAAAGTGAGTAGAACCAGGAGAACAATTTATACAATAACATTATTACTGCAAAGAAAAACAAATTTGAGAGACTTAAGAACTCAATGCAATGACTAACCAAGATTCCAAGGTACTCATGATGAAACATGCTACCTACTTCCCAACAGAGATATGATGGGCTCAGGGTTCAGAATGAGACATATTTTTGGGACATGACCAACATGGAAATTTGTCCTGATTGACTTCATATCTGTTATAAGGAGTTTTCTTTTTCTGTCTTTTTCCCCCATGGGAGGGGGGTATTGGAAGTAAAGAAAATAGATTTTTGTTCATTGAAAAAAATAAATGACCATAAAAATGGGGAAAGGACCCACATGTACAAAAATATTTATAGCAGCTCTTTTTGTGGCGGCAAAGAATTGGAAATTGAGGGGATGCCCATCAATTGGGGAATGACTGAACAAGCTGTGGTATATGAATGTAATGGAATACTATTGTGCTGTCAGAAATGATGAGCAGACTTCAGAAAAACTTGGAAAGACTTGTATGGACTGATGCTGAGTGAAGTGAGCAGTACCAGGAGAATGTTGTACACGCTGAGCGAGGACCAATGTTGATAGACTTAGCCCTTCTCAGCAATGCAAGGATCTAAAATATCTACAAAGGTCTCATAATGGAAAATGCTATCCATATCCAAAGAAAGAACTATGGAGTTTAAATGCAGATTGAAGCACCCAATTTGCTATTTTTTTTATTCTGTTTTGTTTCCTCTTTCTGGTGGTTCCTCCTATTGGTTCTAATTCTTCCTTACAACATCACTAATGTGAAAATATGTTTAATAGGAATGTATATGTATAGCCTATATCAGATTGCACACCATCTTGGGGAGGGAGGAGGAGAAAAAATTTAAAACTCAAAAGCTTATGGAAGTGATTGTTGATAAATCAAAAGACAAAAAAGACTTAATTGGCCTAGCTATCCACTTCTAGAGAGTGAACTGATCGAACTCTGAAGGAGGACTGAAACACACTTTTTTTAAAACTTTCTTTACTTGTGTTTTTGTCTGTGTTTTCTTTTGTAACACGTCTAACACAGAAATATGTTTTGCATGACTTCACATGTATAATTTATATAAAATTGCTTGCCTTTTCAAGGAGGGGCAAGGGGGTGAGAAGGAGACAATTTGGAACTCAAAATTTTTAAAAATGAACTGTTAAAAATGTTTTACATATAATTGGGAAATATTTAATGAAATAAACATATATTGAAAAAAAAAGATTGAATTGGTCCAGAGGGATAAGGCTCTAACCAATGGGTATAGCTTCCTAGTGACCTAAGAACAAAATTCATCACATAAAGAGTCAGAAGTTCTTCCAAGATTGATCAATGAGGTGGGGCAGCTAGGTGGCGCAGTGGATAGAGTACTGGCCCTGGAGTCAGGAGGACCTGAGTTCAAATCTGGTCTCAGACACTTGACACTTACTAGCTGTGTGACCCTGGGCAAGTCACTTAAACCCCTAATTGCCTCGTCAAAAAAAAAAAAAAGACCAATCAGTGAAATAGCATGATCAACACCGGGCAGATAAGCTGCACTCACCTGAATCAATGTTGCACCCTTGCTGAATATCTAGTAAATCTTTTAAATGTTTAAAAAAATCAAATAAAAAAAACATAATTTAAGACTGTGGCAAATTAGACTAGAGATATAAAGAGGAAAACAAGCCAAAGAGAGAGGTAAGATTGGTGCCTCCTGGTTTTAACTCCCACAATACCCTCTGCAAAACGCCTTGCCCCTTTCTATGTGGGGAAAAGCACTTCTTGGCATCAATATATTCCACAGGGAGGCATTTTAAACTCTGCATCTAAGGACCTAACATGACATCTAAAGACACTAGGACTGTGCCATTCGAACTGCGGTTTTCTAGAAGTTAGGTGTAGGTCCCACTTCTGTCTCTGTCACTGAATCACTAAGATACCTTGAACACTTACCCCCTCTCTCAGCCTCTTCCCTGAGGGGCTGCTGAATTAGATGATCTCTAAGGTCCCTTTTGTCTCTGATTCTTTAATTTCAATAATAATCCAAGTGTGTCTAAACAGAAGCTAAAAAAACCAATTGCCCGTGTCACCCGAATATTCCACCTAGGCAACCATCATACAAAGAAAAAGGCAACATCATATAGTAAAAAGAGCACTGAATTTGTGTTAAGTTCCAGCTCTGCCACATAACGGCTGAGTGAACTCAGCCAAGTTATTTAAATCTCTCAGCCTCAGTTTTCTCAACTGCAAAATGGGGATGACAGTGTACTGCCTACCTTACAGGGTTGTTGTGAGATTAAAAATGAAGGAACCTAAGTAAAACACTCTGCAACTGTAAAGTGCCATATAAACATGAACTCAATTTCGGTACTGCAGTGGAGCAAGAACTCACTACGTGATGACCTTGAGGAAGTGACTTCAATTCTCTAGGACTCAGTTTCCTCATCTGTAAAATGATTTTGGACTAAATGATCCCTATCTTCTCTTCCAGTTCTGATCCTCTGTGATACTTTATTTTGACAAGGTATTAACCACCTGGATCCTGACCCCCTAACTCTGGATGTTCCCCAAGCTTCTGTCCTGAGCCCTCTTTGCTTCTTCCTCTATATTCTCTCAGTAACTCCAAGAGCTCCCATGGGCTGAACTATCATCTCCATGCAGATAACTCCCAGATCTATACATGCAGTCCCAGTCTCTCCCCTGAACGTCACTCCCACATCACCAACTGGACATTTCATACTGGATGTCCTAGAAACATCTTAAACTCATGAAGTCTAAAACTGAACGTAATCTCTTTCCTTCCAAACCCTGGCAAAGGCACTACCATCTTTTCTGCTTTTCAAGTTCATAACCTCAGCATTATCCTGAACTCCTCATTCCCCCTTAATCCTCATATCCAAGTACTGCCATCTCTATTTTCACAGCATCTCTTCTCATCTGATCCCTTCCCTCCAATCCCAGCTACCACCTTGGTTCAGGCCTCATCACCTCACTCAAGATTATTTCAACAACCTCTTTATTGGTCTCCCTGCCTCATCTCTTCCCACTCCAGTTGATCATGTACACTGCTGATGAAGGAATTTTCCTTAAGTGCAAATATGACCATGTGTCTCCCCAACTCAACCATCTCTAATGGCTTCCTATTGCTTCTAGGATAAAAATATAAACTGTTTAGCTTTTAATGTCCTTCATAACCTGACTTCAACCAATCTTTCCAGATTCACTGGCTCCTGCTCCCTTTCCTACACTATCCATTTCAGACAAACTGGCCTTCTCTCGGTTCCACTTACTAATACTCCAATTCTTTTGCACCAGACATCCTCCACACCTGGAATGTACTCCCTGCTTGCTTCTGACTCAAGAGTCCCTCTTTTCCTTTAAGATGCAGCCCAGGCGCTGTTTTCTGCATGTAACCTTTCCTGATTCTCCTCAATTGCTACTGCCTTCCCTTCCAAAACTATGTTGTACTTAATTATTTTGCAAGTATAGATTTTTTCATTCGTTGTATTTATAGCCCTTGACACAAAGCAGGCCTTTAGTAGTTGATTGCTAACTGACTGAATGATTCAGACATTTTTATCCCTACTTTCCAGATGAAGAAACAGGTTCAAAAAGGCAGTGTGCTAATGGGCACACACCTAGTACTGTCAGAAGTGAAATCTGAAATCTAGGTTTCTCCTAATTCCAAGTCCAACCCTCTATCCATTATACCATTCTGACTCTCCTAAGTGGATCTTGGACAAGTGCCTCAAACTAAACAATAAAGCCAGAGCCTTGGAAAAGAGAAAGAAGAGGCAATGGGGCTGAATGTCATCTGGTAAACTATAGCACTCCTGAACATCTTAAAACTGCCCAATGCTGCAAAAGCCCAAGCCTAGCATTTTACAATTCTATTGTGATTCATGCAAGGTTAATGGCCTTTCTTCCTTGATCTCCCAAAACAGAGATTTGAGGAAATGCTGTCTCCACTTTTCACTCATGAAATGATATTAGATTCTTTGAAAAAAAAATTTCATTGATATCTTGTTTTTACATTGCCTAAATTTCCCCTCTCTCCCTTCAGATAGCCATGTAACAAAGGATATTTTAAAGGACCGATAAAATTGAGTAATCTAAGATTCTTAAAAGGCCCATTAGAATATGTATTCTCTTCTTGAGTCAACATTACAGGAATAAGCAAAAAAGAATCAAAAAATATAATTTTTATACCAACTTTGTCCACAGCTCCAAGGTCCTAGGCATCTCCCAATCCCTGTAAAACAGGTCAAAAAGAGACTTACTTGCTCATGAGGTCACCCAGTGAGTCATAATGACGCTGGGACAGGAGGACTCTGGAGATTCTAATTTTCTACTTATCACTCTTCCCACAATGTCACACTATCCCTAACTACAGTTTGCTGGCTACAATCTTAAGAGAACAAAAGCTCCAAACAGCAGCTCTGTACTGCCTTTCTTTCCCTTGTCACCTGGCATATTCCCAGAGCAACCTTCCTTTTACTTTCAAAGTATCCTGGAAGGACCAGGGTTTGTTGGGAAGCTACCACCATAGATGCTTGAGCTCTTAAGACAGACATTTTGATGTATTTACGAGCTTAAAATGACCGTGTACCTCAGGGATGGGGAACCTTCTTATGTGGTACAAATTCTGTACTCACTCATCAGTGTAGGTATAACCTTAAACTAGTGTGAATCACAATTGCTCATCATCTTCTGAGAATCTTTAATATGTTTTCTCAGAAACATTCCATAGAAGATCCCTCTTCTCATCATTTTAACATCTTGGGGCTATCAATGAAGGATTATGACTGTCCAATTGCTGCCCCTCATTGGAACAGAGGATTTAGATTCAAAGGGACATTCTTGCTGTATGACTAATCTTCTTTTTCTGATACACACAGACACATTTATATCAATAACGTTTTCTACACCACTTCTCATGCACAAACCACGGCTACTAATGCACTTAGGCCCACCACACATCTTTCCCTTGCCCTTTATGTAACTAACAACATTGACGATTTTAAGATCCCAGTGTGCCACAATTTACAGATATGTTGCATTAATAAAAGAAGACTGTGTGTTGCTAGAGAGACTTAGCTGCAGTGGGCAGTTTGGGATCATCAAAAGCACTGCTAAATTTTCTAAATGTGATCCAATGCAAATTCCAGATCACTGCCCATCTGCTATACAAGCAATATTTAACTTCCACCAACTCTGGTTTTTTAGTATGCACGATTTTACAGCAATCTCTTTTTGCACTGCTGTGGAATTTACTGCAGAGACGTTGCCTTGTTCCAGGGTAATTAAATTAGTACGTTATCTGTGAATAAGATATTTGGAAAGCCTCATCATTAAGAGGTTTTTCTTTTGTTTACACTGAACATAACTTCCAAGATACAATGCTAAGGGAGCATAATCTGAAAATTAACTAAAATGAAGGGAACTGCTTTGAGGACTTCAGATTTTAACAGTCATCATTTAGAACCTGATAGCTTTAGGTTTTTCCACATTCCTAACAGATTGAATTGCTCATACGTGGAACCAAGAGTTACATTGAGTACATGAGACTTTTGCAGAAACTGGGTAATGCTCTCTCGGATACGGACAGACAAGCCTGAAACATTGATGATATCACTGTTAAATCTCTACAGTTGATATTCTAAAATGAAGGCTTAGTTACAATTATCAATGAGCCATCTGGTCTTCTGATATTGATTTCCCCCACTGCCCCAGACATTGGGAAAAGTTTCCTGCCTTTTTATCTCCAAGGTTCAAATACAGGGGCCTGAAGTAGGACCCTGTTCCTCTCCCAACCTGTCTACTTCACAGAACTATCCACTTTCACTGCTTTTATTGTTTACTGCTGGGTTTTTGTTCATCAGGACTGGATTCTACTCAGCTTCCAGAAGAAATTGGTCCCTCTCATTTACCAACATTACAACAATCATAAAGCCATATTTAAACAATGGGTTCAAAACCAACTCTTTGAGGAAGGATGCCCTGATGTATCAAGGGAGCATCAGGACTGCCTCTCCTGTGGCCATTAATTCAGCCCTAGCTTTTGACCTGGGTAACAGAGAAAAAAGGTTGAGCACATTCTACAACTATGGTGGCTCTCATCTTTTACAGTTAACAAAGATAGTAGTATAATGAAGAATGCATTGGACTTGCAGTCAAAAGGTCAACATTCTGGTACTGTTCTGCTACTACCTAGCTGTGCGACCCTGGACAAATCACTTCTCTATAGGCCTGTCTCTTCATCTATAAAATGAGGGGGTAGGCCCAGTTGCTCTGATCTCCTCAGAATCCATCATGTTCTGACATTCTGTGATTATGAGCTATACTCTGGCTACCAATAGCTTTTTATGAAGTGAGAGTATCCCAACCAATATCTGGCTAAAAGATTATCCTACAGTAGTAATTCCCAACCTTTTGGAAGATGCCACATCCTATCAATGTTTAGATACCTCAGGTGTTATCTTTTAATTAAGATTACTCCAATAATATTTTTTAGGAATTTCAGTGCAACCTTAGAAATGATTGGAGGTTTTCTGGGAGACTGAAAAAACCAGGATAGGAAAACTCTGCCCTAGATATTCTTAATCAAAGTCATTTACCCTACATTTATGAGGGTTAGCCTCAACCAGTTACTTCCTTAGCAAAGCTAATTAGCCTGAGAAGGAGCCAGGGAAAGCACCTGCTATCATAGGCCCAGGATATAGTTTAAAATGCCAGGTGAAAAAACCAACACTGATTACAAAAAGAATGATAAAACATTCACTTAGAATTCAGGGTTGTGGTGTGTTGTTGTTTGAGTTAGAAGGGACCTTGGAAATCCAACCCCTTTATTTTTACAAATGGGAAAACTAAGGGGCAGCATGAGTAACTTTCTGGCCTATAAACTGAAGCAGATTTTGGAGTAACAGTTCAATGATACTAAACAAATTGGTATAGTCACTTCTCCTTAAATAAATACTGAGCTTTTCTACTTCTGCAACTGACCTCCCCCTACTCTAACTGCTGCCCCCTCCTCCTAAGAGTCTTCCCTGCTGCCCAGCTGAATTACTCTCCATTCTTCAAAATTTCAGGGTTCTGTATGCCTCGACACTTTCATACCCTATTTTGTAGAATGCTTATTTGTATGGCTATCTTATTTCCCCTATAATAATAGCTAATAAAAGCCAGTATTTTTATAGTGCTTTAAGCTTTGCAAAGTGTTTTCCAACTATTATCTCATTTATCTTCACAACAACTCTGTGAGGTGGGTGCTATTATTATACTCATCTCATAGGTGAGAAAATGGAGGCAAACTAGGGTTAAGTGACTTGCCCCCCATCACACAGTAAGTGTCTGAGGTGAAATCTCATTCAAATCTTCCTGACAGTGGATCTAGTGCTCCTATCTACTCTGCCACATAGCTAAGGTCAGAGTCTCAACCTTTTTTGCAACTTCCATAGCACCAAGAACCTTCAGTTCTGTTTTAAGTAATTCTACTGACTGAGAGACAACTCAATTGACCTGTGAAGGCCTGCCCACCTGTGCCTTCTTTCCTTCCTTCCTTTCTAGGTGTCCCCATCTCACCTAGACTAGAGGTGCAGGAGCTACTTATGGGCCCACTCTGACTACTGACTGGCAATGGAGCTCTGAAATGCTCCATTTCCAAACTGGGTCTCTTGGTGCTCCTCAGGCAACATGGTGGCTCCCTGCTGCTGAGGCTCAGGTGAATACTAATGTTGAATTCATTGTGGACACCAGATGGGTATAGACTACCCTAGCTCAGAACCTTTGAGCTCAAGAGATCCACCAGCCTGACCCTAAATTTCCCTGTTATCTTGGATTAGAGGCATGTGCTGCCACACCCAGCAAAGGCTTCAATTTCTCCCTCCTCAAAATGATAACTCATTCAGGATTAATATCCCTTGTCTCTTTTAACATACACCTTGAAAGATTCACGTAAGGTGATCCACGCAAAGCAGAGTTTCTGATGTTCAGTCACCACTGAGGACCACCATGACAGAAATGGAGCCCCATAACAAAAGCTTCATACAAACCTTCAGCACATGGTAAGTCACTGAAGCATACACTCTCACACACATGGTATTTGAGAGGTTTGGGGGACCTCAATACACCTCTAGTCCAACCTATACCAGAAAAAAGAATCCTCACTATAACACACCCAAAAAGGAATCACTACCTCCCAAAACAGCCCATTCCACTTTTGGATACTTCTAATATTTATGAAGTGTTTTCCGAACATCAAATCTAAATTTAAATATTTGCAACTCCCTCTCACTGCTTCTGGCAGCTGCTATCTGGGTGCAAAAATAACCAATCTAATCCCTCTTCCACATGAAAACCCTTCAAATATCTTAAAGCAACACTTATGTGTCCCCCTAATCCTTCTTCAGGCCAAACTTTCTCAATTCTTTCCATCTGTTCTCAAGTGACATGAACTCAGGGCCTTTCCCCATCCTGGCTACCCCACTACTCTATGCTCTCCATCCTAGCAACATCATCCCCAGAACTGAACACAAGGCTCCAGATGTTGTCTGGCAAAAACTGAGAACTGTGGAATTATAGCTCCTTGAGAGTAAGGATGGGATTGGTTTCTTTTTTTTTTATTATTTGTTTCCCCTAGAGCCTAGCATGGTGTCCAACATATAACAGACATTTTAAAATGCTTGTTTTTATCACCTTCCTTATCCTGTAAACCAGTGGTGTCAAAATCAAATAAAAACAGGGCCATTAAACCATACATAAGGATTCCTGCAGCAGCATACTGATTTAGAAAACCACACATTTATATATTTCTTTTTTATTAACACAGCAAGACATTACAATCAGATAGGACCTCCATTTTAAACTGGTTTGGTCATACCCAGCGACACCACAGCTGCAGGCTGTGACTCTTCATAATGAAGCCTAAATCTGCCTTGGTTTTTTTGGTTGCCATTACACAGCTGACTCACACTGAGCTTGAAGTCCACTAAAACTCTCAAGTTCTTTTCAATTTAATTGTATTAAATTTCCAAAATATTTTTATTTTTTAAATTATGTCCTGATAGACTGCTAGGGCTATGTATGATCTTATTTTAAACTGCCTCAGGAGTCAGAGGACATGAGTTCCAAACACCTCTGACACTTACCATGCCTGTATGATCCTGGGCAAGTCACAATCTCCATGGGTGTCAGTTTTCTCATCTATAAAAGTGGACTAGATGGCCTTTCAGGTCCCTTCCAGCTATAGATCTAAGATTCTTTTTAAACAAATAACTACCTAACCACGCCTCACCATTCTGTACATATCAACTCAAATTTTTTATACTAAATTTGTAAGACTATTTAATCTTATTAGAAGCATACCAAAGTTCTATCCTGTCAAGATCTTTTTGGATCCCGTCTCTATCATCTAAAGAATAAACTACAACTTGACTTTGTGTCATCTAAAAATATGACAAACACACCATCTATGCTTTTATCCAAGTCACTAATAAAAAATGTTAAACAGCACAGGGCCAAGCACAGGTCCTAGGAGTCTATGTGGCAAGCTAACACGGAACCACTACTCTGAGTCAAGCCATCCAACCAGCTCACACCCAGCAAGCTGGCAAAAACATAAACAATTTGTTCTGGAAGGGCTATGGCAAGACAGGCATAATACACTGTTGGTGGAGCTATGGTCACAAAGACCCAGAAGCAAAGTGGGTGCCCGTCAATAGGGGAATAGTAAACAAAAAACATAAGTGTGCTTTAAGGAACAACAAGAATTCAGAGACACACATGACTTAGTAGAAGTGAGTCAGAACATAGCAAGCAGAACTAGAAAATATCCACAGTGACCACAATGGTAGAAATGGAAAGAATAACTAAAGTGAAACTAAATACTATGTTATTATAATGGCCAAGATTGGGCCCTGAGATGAGAAAATTCATCTCCTTTCATTGGAAGCTATGTGTGTGGAACGTTCCATATGCTATTAAGGTGCTGTCAATGGAGTAGTTGGTTTTGCTAAACTGTTTGGTGTTGGGTTTGCATGTTTTTTAAATCCTTTATTACAAAGGAAAGCTAGTTGAGTACAGGGAAGAGTAGTCTATATTTGGAAATGAAAGTAATAAGTAAAAAAGACCATCGCTAAAACAATTTGTTTTAAATGTTTGAAAGATGTAAGGCAGGAACAAGAGGAAAGGGATTTGTGATCAGACACAGGTGATTTAAGGGGAGTTTCTGTAAGCGGGATACAAGAGTAGCTTAATGACTCAGGATGCTGAAAGAGCTGCCTATGGTGGTCAGGCCTAAGGAAAGGATCCTGCTTCCTCAGTAACTATAGAAAATAAGATTTTTCTCTCAGAATGAATAGACAGAAGAGTGGCTTATTAAGAAAAGATGAAGGAAACTTAGTATCAGGATACTACACTGGTCAGCCTGAGAATGGAACAGAACAGCAATCTGTTCAAAGTCTGATTAACTAAATGAGCTGAACAAGGGTTGTTTGAGTAATAAAAAGTCTGTACTTTACTTTATCAAGCTGTATTACAAGTGATATCGCTCAAAAGGTATTTGAGGAAGGTAATTAGAAAAAAGTAATGATAGTCTGTCCTTACGTTTTTATAATGCTTTAAGATTTTACAAAGCACTTTCATCACTATAAGCCTGAGGTAAACAATATCCAATACTCAAATGGATGCGTGAGCTCCTAAATTTGGATGTTCCCTCCAATGAGGCAGACCCTCATCCAGCCACTCTTGCCTATCCTGGATAATCTGTCCACGTCCTTCTCGTGAGATGTCAAAGAAGGCCCATGCCAGGTGCCAGAAGGCTTCCTCCATGTCTATTAACATTAAGAGGATACCCGTGGAGCTCTCTGTTGCCCCCTGCCCTTGCCATATCACCAGGCTATCTTAATTTCTATGACTTTTTTTTCTTCCTATTCCTCAAATAGTTGCTACATCTTCAAAAAGTTATACGTTGCTGCCTACTCACATCAACCATTCTCCTTTCCTTTTCTGGGTTAAATTCTTTTTCAGTTCTTCAGAGATTTATTATAGCACATGTCTCACAGTCAAATACCAACACCAATAAAGGGCTGGCATTAGAAAGACTGACCTTTGTTCCCTAGGCAGGACTTCTTAAACTTTTTTCATTTGTGACCCTTCAGTGCTTCTTAAATTGTGGGACCCCATATGGGGTCTCAACCCATAGTTTAAGAAGTGCTGCTTAATCAGCCCTGAAGTCAGGAGGACCTGAGTTCAAATCCGGCCCCAGACCAAACACTTGTCACTTACTAGCTGTGTGACCCTGGGCGAGTCACTTAACCCCAACTGCCTAAAAATATTTTTAAAAAAAAGTGCTGCTTAGAGAAACTTGGGTTCATTAAAAGGGCTTTGCAATTTCCTAAGGCAGGCAGGCAGAAAGCATTTATTAAGTGTTTACAGTGTGCTAGGCACTATGCTATGTGCTGAAGACAAAATACAAGCAAAAAGACAGATCCTTACCTTCAAAGAGCTTACATTCTAACAGGGAGAGACAACACATAAAAGGGAACTGAATGGACAGGGGTATGGGAAGATGCCCATGCAGGGGGCACAGTAGCAATCTAGACAGTCAGAAGTAGATTCATGTGCAATGACTAATATTGATAAACTCAACCCTTCTCAGCAATGCAAGGATCTAAGACATCCCCAAAGGCCTCATGATGGAAAATGCTATCCATATCCAAAGAAAGAACTATGGAGTTTGAATACAGATCAAAGCATGCTATTTGCTCTTTTTTTTTTTTCTTCTGCTGTGTTTTGTTTCCTCTTTCTGGTGGTTCCTATTGGTTCTAATTCTTCCTTACAACATGACTAATGTGAAAATATGTTTAATAGGAATGTATATGTATAGACTACATCAGATTGCTTGCTGTCCTAAGGAGGGAGGTGTGAAGAGAGGGGGAGAAAAATTTAAAACGCAAAAGCTTATGGAAGTGATTGTTGATAATTCAAAATAAATTAATTTTTAAAAAAAAGTAAATTCAGGAGGAGAATGAAGGATAACCAGCTGGGACCCTTCTCAAACTAGAGGCCTCATTGGGAAAAAAGGGCCAAAGGGGTTTTCCAGGGTACAAAGAAACAAGGAACTGAGGGAAGTTCATAAGAAGGCATCTGAGGCATGGTGGCAAAGTCTAGAGAGTTAGAAGCAAAGCTGGGAGGGGACTAAAGGAGAGCCAACCTCAGCCACTTTCCAAAATGGAAGCCCTAAAAGGAACTTGCTAATGGAGAATGGGGGCTGCAGGAATAAAGGGCTGTTACAGGATGAGAAGTCCCAGGCTCAAGTGATCCACTTATACTGTGTGTCCCAGATTTACATACTGATGGACCAGTTCTCCACCAGGTTCATCCAAATGCGCCTTAAAATGCATTTGGGCATATCTGGGCGAGAGACATTCTTCATCCACTTCGTTCTTTCCTGCGTGGTGATCAGGGCAAACTACTGTTATTTGGCTTAGTTGATTAAGCTCTGAACACGTTATTCTCTTTCACTCCCCTGGTATTTCACTCACAGAAATTCTGTACAATCACTCATTTATTTCTGATTGTCATATTACACAACAGTTAGATGTCACCATCTAATCCAGTGGCTTTTCCCATATTTGCTCTCTTTAGTTTCCATTCATATCTCCTCTATTAGCATGCATATGGCAGTAATGCAGAGTCCTTGCCCTTAATGATGAAAATAGGTTAAACATCTTGGCAGATCTTCTCCACTTTTCTGCTATTTGTTCTCTTCCATTTTCATCCTTAAATACCCTTTGGATAACTTAGATTAGTTTGTTCTCTTGCCAACCTTTAAGCTGGTTTTACTTTCCACTATTTTTTCCCACTTTATGAGGTAATACTGTTCATAACCATCCATGTTCCTACTCCATAAGATTTTACAAAAGAGTTCATATTCTAAACTGGTGCTGCCTTTAGCTTCTCTCTCTCTCTCTCTCTCTCTGCTTTGCAAGTTAAGTGAAGTGTTTACTGATTAATTCCTTTTCTGGGTTTTTTTGATCTTCCTGTGGCAATTAACCTAAATTTCTATATAAAATTATTCTAATCAGTGTTGATGTTATTTCTGTTGCCCATTTTATTATCAATCCCTTATTTAAATAGCTCAGGACAGAGTTGTTTTAATTTTATACCATAGCTTCCTTCCATTTTTTTTTTTTTTTCATCTATCATCCCTCAATATTTGCAGGCTTTCACATTTGGGTTTTGGTTATTCCAGGTTGGCCACTGATAATTAAATGGGAATTTTTGAAGATCTGCATCATAGTGTGGAAAATTGCATATATGTACACAATACATGCATATATGTAAAGAAATATGATGCACATATGTAAAGAACTTTGAAACAATTTTAATAAATCATAAATGTACAAATACTGTATATGATTAATCTACTTCATCATTTACTACCGTTAAGTATACTACATAAGTTTATTGTGAACAGTTAAATTTTGTGAAAAGTTTCAGTGCACTCAAGTATTGGCTTCACAGTCTCTTTGGGAACACCTCCTCTTTGTCTCTCTACCATTCAAACCCATTCACATACTTTTCTCCCACAGTGACCTTTGTATTTTGAGTACTTTTCATAGAAAGAAATCTGTGAAGCAGTTGCTGCAGCTACACCAGCAGCTGGGCAGACAATGCATAGTGTGCAAGACATTAATCTCTGTCCCATAGAAACTGCAACTTTTTTATGGGTGTTTTCTTTGTTTTGTGTGTTAAATAAATATGATCAGAATTATTAAAAATAAAGGTTTGAGGTGGGGCCAAGAGTTATTCAAGGTTTTTCACAATCACAGGGATCCTCTGCCTATAATTCCTGTAAACATCAAGGAACTACTGTAGTCATTTACTAATTTCAATCTTTGTTTTGACAAGTTGGTGCTCTGAATATATACAGACATCTGATTCAGAGATGATTCTCACATCAGTAAGTCTTTTTTTGACAGTTATTATGAAAGAATAATCCAAATCACTAGTAATAAGAGAAATGCAAATTAAAAAAGCTCTGAGATTCCACCTTAAACCCAGCAATTTGGCAAAGATGACAAAAAACACAGTCACAGTCAATAGTGAAAGGGTTATGGGAAGCTAGGCACACTAGTGTATTGTTGGTTGAGCTAGACATCTGTATAACCATTTTGGAAAGCAATTTGGAATTATGCAAATAAAATTACTAAAAGGTTTATACCTTTTGACCCAAAGTTTCCATAACTAGACTTAAACCCCCAAGAAGGCCACTGATAAGAATAACGTGCTCAAATACAACAAAATGTTTGTAATTGCATTTTTCGTAAGACTAAAGAATCAGAAACAAAGTAGATGTCCATTGATTGGGGAATGGCTAAACAAATTCCAGTACGTAGATGTAATGGAGTATCAGAGTGCTGAATGTGATGAACACAAAGAAGCATGGAAGTAAAGATCTACATGAAGCAATGAAGAGTGAAGTAAGCAGAGCCAAAAAACAATATACACAATGAAAGAGCCACCAAAGGAAAGAAGTAAAGAGTCAATACCATAAAACTATGAAGCACGAGCATGAAAAAGAGATCTGAAAAGACACTCCCAGCCCAAGTCTCTGCAGAGGTGGGAGGTCCACAAGTGTTGCACATTGCACACATTTTCAGACTTTTGATCAGTTAAGTGATTTGTTCCTTTTCCTTTTTGTATCTTTGTAAAAACACTATTTGTTATATGGGATAGCTCTCTGGAAGGGGAAAGATACTGGGAAACTATAGTAATGTTAAAAAAAATCAATGAAAACTTAATTTTAAACAAAGAGAGAATCAAGTTAATTTCTCTGTACAGTCATTTAGTGCTCGCTATGTCTAGTAACTACCACTTTTTCTCTTGAAGAAAATAGTCATGACGTAAATGTATAAGGATTCTGCGTAATCTACAAGTCACTGGCTAGTCTCACTCCTTCCTAAACCATGCTTTCCAATATATTTAATTTTAGCACCATCTTTAACTATGCACTGAAGTCACTATCAAAATGCAGATGAATTTACTTTGGAGGATCTTATCTAGTATATCAGAGAATTTCTCTAGCTCCTCTGCAATTAATGTTAGTGAATAAGTTGCAATTATCTTCATGGTGGCCTTTTTATAAATACTTATGAGTAGTACTTCAAATACAAGATGGCCAAGTACCCTATGAAACATTTCTTGTTGCCTTTAGGAATGCACTAAAACCAATTCTGTCACTCTTTTCTTTGTGTCTCTAAGGACAATCTATAAGCCACTCTTTGATTTAGCTACAACTTCCTTCTTTCTTCTGGTTTTCTTAATAGCAAGAATGTAAAGTTTGATCTCATTCAGCTCCTCCAGAACTATGTCCATTCAGTCACTGGACAAAGATCTCCACTAAGTCCTATGCCAGGGATGGGGAACCTGCAGCCTCAAGGCCACATGGTAGCCCTCTCTGTCCTCAAGTGAGGCACTTTGACTGAACCCCCTTAACAAAAGAATTTATTCTGTAAAACTTGGACTCTGTCAAAGAGCTGCACTTGAGGACCACATGTGGTCTCAAGGCCACAGGTTCCCCACCCCTGTCCTATGCCAATGCCTCCTCATGATAAGGAGGTGACCTTAAGCTCTGGCATGTTCTACCCTGCTAGGATGGCTTTGAATATGGCAAGAGAACAAGTCTGTTTTATGAAGATCAAATTACTTAAGTATGGAAAGCCTAATCACTACTAAGCTGACCACTCGGCAAGGAATTCTTTAATCATGGCAATTTATGAAATGAAGAAAAATATAAGCTGGCCCTCATTCCTTTGTGGCTTTCCCCTTTTGTAGTGATGGTAACACAGTGACAGAAAAGAGAGAAGAAGATAACAAGACTCCATTGTTTTCAGTTTGTTGCTGTACATATTACTCAAGGGAGGTAATAGTAAATGTAATTCGACATTTATTAAGCATCTGCCACATGCAAGGCACTCTGTTGAGTGATACAGATACAAAGACGAAAAAAAAAAAAACCAGTCCCTATATCTGCAAACAGCATACTGTCTAGGGTTATCATTTTCATTTTACAAGTGAAAAATCTGAGGCTCTAAATGGTTAAATGACTTACTAAGGATCACGCAGCTCACATCTTGGATTCAAACCTAAACTTCCTGACCCCAAGTCCAGACCACTTTCTACTATACCACCTGGAGTATAGCATAGTATAGTATTTCCCAGAGGACCCTGTGTTTACAAGAGTCTAAAATCTAAATCCCTAAACTCAGAGAAACCCAGGAGTGAGACTAGCCAGTGACTTGTAGATTACACAGAATCCTGGATTAGAGGGTAATTGCCTAGGGCTAGTTTCATATCTTTCCCTTCCCAAAGAACTTAAATAACCTAGTTCTTGGGTCCAGGCTTCTGACCTCTACTCTGTCTGGCTCACCCTATATCCACTTTTATGTCTTGTGACTACCTGCAAAATGAGAAAAATTATAATCATGACAATCTGAAAGTCTCAGATGAGGTCTACCAAGAGATTCTCGTGTTCAAGGATGTTATTTTAAATTCCTCTTACACCTACATGCCATTTACCATCCAATGCCATTAATTTTAAAAGATTCTAGACAAATCTTTTCTTTTAATAAATGTCCTAGCATGTGACTGTCACAGGATCTAAATTCAAGGGACACTACTTTGCTTATACACTTTTATTTCCACATAAAGCTCCAGCTACCCCACTCTGTGTTTTATGGCTTCACAACTCCTCCTGGGAAATCCTATAAGCCTGTTGAGTTTCAGTTCCACTGTTCTCCTCCCCTTTCCAGAAGCAACCTCCTCCACCCTCTATTCTCCCCCCACCCATCTCAGCCAGAGGCTCTGATCAACCAGGTCTACCACATCCAGTCAACAAGCATTAAACTACAGGCCAGACACCATTCTTCTGGAAATACAAACACATACAGATATAAAGATAGTCTCTGACCCCAAGGAGTTTACATTCCAATGGAGGATGACAATTCATAAAAGGAAGCTGGAAGGAGGGCAAAGTGGAGAAATCAACCATAAGGGGGCATGGTAGGGAAATTCCAGAGAGTCAGGAGTGGAGCCTGGAGAGAATGAAGACATTGCTGGCCTGGACATATTCCTTAAAATGGAAATTCTGGGAACAACCAACCAATCAGAGGAAAGGACTTGCAGGGGCAAAGTATATCACCAATGTGAGAAGTCCAGGGATAGGGTGAACTTCAGGGGTTAAGAGGCTTCTGTGACATGACAGAGAAATCAAATTATTCTCAAGCTCTGGAGACCAACAAAGGGACTGCCATCCCAGTAGCTTCACAGGCTCTTAACCTTTGTAGAAACCAGTTTATTGAGTTGGAAAAGAAAACCAAAGTTAGTTAATATTAGAAGTCCATTTTACAACAAGCTTGAATTAAAGAACTAATAATTCCCACACTTCCCCCCAAACCAACATACTATTATGACTCTTCTTGATTTTGCCACAGAAAGGGTCTAAGAAGTAAACAATTCACTCTCCAACCACTCTATCTCGAATCCCATTTTTCATAGCAAAATACACAACCGCTCAGCACACACTTCATTTTTCTAAAGCTAGTCTTTGCCTAGAACTGGCTCCCAATTACCAGCCCAGAGAAAAGCAATTTAAGATTTGGAAAATTGAGCATTTGTAGTAGAAAAAGCTGTGGATGGGTCTCAAAATGGTAACTGGCACCCACACCTGGAGAGGTTGGAAATTAAGAAAATTAGTCTTCTAGGGCAGAAGTTTCAGCATTCATTTACTGAGCACCCTATGTGCACAGACCCAATACAACCTGCTGAGGGATATTGCTTTCCACAGAGCAGACTGGCTGTGCAGAGCTGGGGGGCTTCTTCTTGTAAAACAGAAGGGCTCATTCATGACAGACTGACTCATATGGCATTGAGTTAATTTCTGGAGAAGACATTAAAAATAGGCTCAATTGGGTATCCCTATTTTAAGATAATATGCCTGTTTGAATTCATAATCTTTAACCAATGGTATGTTTGCCTTTCTAGATTAAGCTCTGACCCTTGACATAATGACCAATATCAAGATTATTATTATTTAGAACAAAAAGCAGTAACACAATTATGACAAAGCAATGACAAATTATTTGTGTGCAGGAGAACCAATCTTTCACAAACTTTTATGACCCTGAAGGAACTGCTAAAATCTGTAGCAACTTCAATCTATTCTTTCCACACTACCTAACCTTCCCCCTAACCTCTGGAAGAGTGTAAACATGACGGAGAGATGTTTTTGTCTGAGAAATACTAACCCTGCACTTAGCTAAGGAATGTTCTACAATTTCCTTCTTCCCATCCCTAAAAACAATCTCTCCCATAGCAAAGTAATTCAGCTCAGAAGTTCTCATGCTTAGAACTTCTAGGATCATGGATTCAGAATTGGAAGGGACCTAAGCAAAATCCATCTTGAGTTCAATCTGTGAAAATACTTTTGCAATCACTACCCAAATATTTAATCTTACTGCCAAACAGAGGATGCAAAAGAGACAGAGTTAATAAACCAAAAACATCTAATTAGGCATCTGTGTACTCAAAATTTCCCTGAAATGCCAGTCTCTTTCATTCTTGTAGTCTTAAAAAAGAAACTAGATTCCATACCGTGTACTGAGTGGTTCAAACAATGAGTTTAAGCATGACCCAGACAGGAGCCTCCTTTCTGACGAACAATTTCCTTGACATTTTTCTAGTTTTCCATAAGCATTCTTATCAGAGAAAAGAATCTGCTGGCACATAAACCAATAAGATACAGTGTTTTGCAACTTGATGCCTCTATTAGAGAACAGGGGAGTCCTCATTAGCAATAAATTTAACTCATTAAGATGTCCTCCTACAATAAAACATTTAAAGTGACTTCAATAAATATGAGAAAAGTGCCAATTCTAACAATAATTATGATTTGATGGTGGCAGAGTTCCCACTATAGCCAAATTTCTATACATACCATTAGGCATTGTTTAACCTAAATTAACTCATAAAAAAATTCATGTTCTGCTTTGTAAACATCAATCTAAGAGAAGTAATATCATCACTAGGGCTCTAGTGTTAAAATGGAAATGGGGGAGGTAAGAGGATGAGAATTCAGTTTCAAGTCCAGAAGCTTAACTTTAAATAAATATATATATATATACATATATATATATATATATCCCTAGCAACATAAATGATCAGCTCCCAATTTCCAATTTCTTACAAAGCAATACTTTTTTCATGTTCAATCAAAACACAGCATTTCTAGAAAATCCTGATCTTTTTTTTGTGACAGACTTTAAAAATAAAAGAATCTTCACTAAATGATAATATCTTGATCTGAGAATTTACAGCTAGAAGAACTTTTGGTGATTAGTTAGTCTCGTGTAAGCCCTTTATTTTACAGAGGACACTTTAGAAAGATGAAGTGACTTAAGATCACACAGCTAACAGATGAGGCAGAGAGGAGGTTCAAACCCAGGACCTTTGAGTCTAATTCAGGTGCTATTTCTACTACATGATTTAGCTTCCCCATTATCTTTCATGCTGACTTTAACAAGGAGAAAATCAATAAAGATGTCCACAGTTTGTAAATGTCAAAAAATCTGCCTGAATACAAAAATAATTTCATTTTGTTCCATTTTTTTGCCCAACAACAACTCATTTTTCTATTTGGGTCTCACTGAAAAAAGCCGTCTGCTTGGACAATTTGTCCTCAGAAATTCACAAACTGTAAATTTATCAGAGAATTCTAAATAAGAGCCTCATCACCACCTCGATTCATTTAAGGAATTAATATCTGAGGTCCCAGATAATAAGGACCCTATCTTCTTCATCTTTGTATCCTCTCAGAACCTAGCACAAGGCCTCGAAGTTCTAGGTATTAATAAATATGTCTGAATTAATAAACGAGACAAAAGTTTGGAAATGAAATGCTGGACTCAAACTTTTGCCCCACACCCCCAACTTAACATGCCATAATGAACACTTGGATAATGTAGTATTAACAGTTGATTCAGACTTCAATGATATTTATCTAAGTGTATTCCCCTCAACTCTACTGCATATTGTACATGTTTATTTGTATATCCACACAGACACTCTTCACATCACTCTGGAGATTCCCTGAGGGCAGGGACATGGTTTTGACTTTACTTATAGCACACTCAGCACAGTACTACACCTAAGTAGATGGTTAGTACTTTGATGATACCTAGAATAATGAAGCAACAGAGATCCAAGGATCATATAAAGGAGACTATACATTTGGAAAACCAAAAAGTACATTTATAGCCCTCTTCACTCTGCATAATAAACAGCAGGACACAGTCTCAAAAGAGGAAGAGAAATTAATGAAGCACAGGTTTGGTACAATCAGGTTGCCTTTCCTTGCCAAGAAAATATGTTAACGCCTTACTCATTGAAATTGGATAACTAAGAGTATCTATCTCTTAAATGCCACTTGATAATCTCTCTTCAAGACTTCTGGATACTAATTCAAAAATCACCTAATTGCCAAAAACTGCACAGGTTCCACTGCCATTTTCTAAAACCATGGACCACAGAAGACCTCTTAACATCTGCCATATCATATAGAAGCTGAGGTAAACCAATCCCCCACAGCAAGGTGAAGCCTTGAAAAATGCCAGCATCTGTTGAAAAAATAATCCTATAATTACAAGCAGAGTGCAGAGCATAATGGAACATATTGGTCTGGCAAAGGAAAACACAGAGGAAGGTTACAGACAGCAGAAGGTCATCAATCGGCAGAAGGGGGGGAAGCTTTGTTTGCCCAAGAGATCTTCTTTCCCTTCCAACCGAAGTTCCTGTTTGGCCCGGGGCTGGTGTCCAGAAAGCAACACTCACCTACCTTCTGATAGGCAGTACATATATACATGATATTTTCTGGGGTTGAGAGTAAGGGGAGATGGAAAAAGTAGTTCTATAGTTGTCATTTCATTACCAGCTGTAAAGTCAACATTCACCCCAATGCCCCCAAAACAAGCAGAATTGGGGCCTGACCACTTCTTAGGGATCCCTGATTTGGGTGGAGGAGGCAAGGGAGTGAATGAGAGGGCTTAGGCAATGTTTTCAGTCACGTCAGAAAGTGGGAGGTGCATGGTGGATGATAAGAGAGTGAGTCACATGAGAATTTCTCAAGGCAACTCTGGGACAGGGAAGTTGTAGTTGTGGGGCAGAAATAAGGGTCCTGAGTTGGGGCTGGGGAAGAGAATAAAAAGGAAAAGGGGCAGTGAGAGCAAGCAAATGAAAATATATTGGGAAGGGCGAAGAAAATAGAGTGTAAGAAGTGAGGAGTGGGGGTCCAGCCTATGGTATTGGCTGGGCTAAAGGAGACCACAGGAGATGGGTTTCTTGTGTGTGGTGTGTGTGGTGGAATGGGGGGGGGAGGCAGAGAATGGGAGAGAGAGAGAGAGAGAGTGTGTGTGTGTGTGTGTGTGTGTGTGTGTGTGTGTGAGAGAGACAGACAGACACTGAGAAAGAAGACTGTGTGAGAGAGTGTTGAGGGTGAGTGTGATAGAGGATGTGTGAGTTCGTGAGAGACAGAGGGTGTGTGTGTGTTGGGGGTGAGAGTGTGTGTGTGTGTTGGGGGGGAATGGGTGTCCCGGGAAGCCCACAGCGCTGCCAGGCTGGGGAGTGTGTCCAGCGCCCCAGGGCGGTGAGTGCCCGCCGGGCCGGGGGCCAATCTAGGCCCGATATCTGGGAGAGGGAGGAGGCTCCACAGGTGCCCGGTGGCCACGGGAGGAAAGGACCGGTGTGAGTGTGGGGTCAGCGCAGAGCGCGGGTGCGGGGCAGTGTCCAGGGCGGGGGGAGGACGCAGACGCCGAGGCCAGGGGGCAGAGGCCAGCGTCCAGAGGCCGGGCGGGGCCGGCCGGGGTGGGGTCGGGGCCGGGCGGGTGGCGCAGGGGTCCCCCGGCTCGTGGGTCCGGGCTCACCTCGCTTGTTCTTGGTACCGTGCTTCTTGGCCGCCGCCAGCTCCTGCTCGATCTTCTTCTCCAAGAACTCCTGTTTCTTGCTTAGCATCTCCTCCGTGTCCCGCAGCCGCTGGATCGCCTCCTGCGGGGTCGGGCCGCCCTTGCCCCCCGACTTACCCCCGCCGGCCCCAAACAGCCTCCCGAACACCGACATGGTGCCGCCACCCCCCCCCCCGGTCCCCTGTCCCCTGTCCTCTCCGCCGCCGCCCGAGAACCCCAGTCGAAGTCGCGGTCTTAGCTTCCCGGCTCAGGCCGCACTAACGCCTCCTCCCACAGCAGGGCCTGTACTCGCCACCTCCCACAGGCCCCCGCGGCTTCTAAGCGACCCGACGCGGACCACAACTCCCGGCATTGCCCGCGCCGCCTACACCGCCCACTTGGCGACCTGCGGGCCCTCGTTGTACCGCGGGAGAATGTAGTCTATTACGCTCCTGAGCCGCATTGGCTGCCGGGAGCTGTAGTCCTTGACACTGCTTGGGTCAAAGGGTGCTAGTGTGTGCTGGGAAGCGTAGTCCACCCCCAGGCCTCAATCCCGAAAAAATGTGGTTTGGCATCCTGATCCAGGTCAGGGTGACACCGGATTTGGTGCTGAGCTGTCCTTTGGTACAGGAAGCAGAGAACAGGTCTAGGGTGATTTATAATCAATTCAGCAGGCGTTTGTTAAACACTTATTTTGGTGATCGGAACTCAATCACTTAGATAATCTGTTTCTAGCTAGAAAGAACCTCTGGGTCATCTATTTCAACCTCATTTTACAGATGAGGAAACTGAGGGCCAGAGAGCTTAAGTGACTTGTCTAGAATCACACAGATAGTAAACCTCAGAGGCTGGAACTGAGTCAAGAGAGTGACTTGGTCATTTTGTTGTTCAGTCATTTCGGTCGTGTCCTATTCTTTCTGACCCCATTTGGGGTTTTCTTGGCAGAGATACTGGAGTGGGTTTACCATTTCCTTAACTGAGGCAAACAGGATTAAATGATTTGCCCAGGATCACACCGTTAGTAAGTGTCTGAGGCTCAATTTGAATTCAGGTCTTCCTGACTCCCAGCCTGGTGCTCTATTTACTTCACCACCTAGCTGGTCCTTAGGATCTTTAAAAAGACTATGCTCTGTGAGGGTCACACACACTGCTGAGACGCTATAGACTGCACCACCTAGACCCATATCTTGTCATACAAAAACAAAAAGTCCTATTCCCTAAGTTCCTAAAAAGACTTAAATAACAACAGTAGTTCACATTTATATAGCAATCAATAATTCAAGAAAAGCAGCATGTACTCAAATAACAGATTTCTAGGAAGCCGAGAGGGGGAGCTAAACCCTGGGGTAATTGGGAAGAGTGACAATCCAGCTAAGCCTTAAACGTAGTGAAGGGATATCATAAGGCAGAGGTGAGGAGAGAGGAGAGAAAGCATCCCAGCTTGAGGTTGGGGAGAGGGGGAAAGCCTGTGCAAAGGGTGGGAAATGGAAGACTGAACTACAGGGGGCGGGGGGGGGGGGGGGATTTGGCCAGCTAGGCTAGAAAGCAGAGAGTGCAAGAAGTAGAGTAATGTAGACTAGGTTAGGAAAGGTAGGCTGTAGCCAGACTGCGAGGGGCTTTAAGAGGGCCCTACCTCTGCTATCACAATGGAACAATTTCTCTGGGATTTGCCCCGTATTACCCATATTTACTCCATATTAACTGGACACGGTTCCTGGTTGTACTCATCTACCAGCCCCCAGGTCATAATTCTCCTTTCTCAAGGACTTCATCAACTGGCTGGCAGTATTCCACTCCATCCCAAAGCTCGGCCTCATTCCTGGGGGCTTAAATAACAATAATAGCTCACATTTATGTAGTACTTTAAGGTTTGTAAAGCTTTTTATAGACACTCTCCCATTTGAATCTCAAAACATGATCAAACAAGGTGCTTTTACAATCCCCATTATATAGAAGAACAAGCAGAACCTCAGAGATGTTGACTGATTTGTACAGGATCACGAAACTAGCAGTTTCTGAGGCAGGATTGGAACCTGTCTTCCCGACTCCAAGTCCAGTCTTCTCTATCCACCAAGACACACCTATGCACACTAATATTCCCTCCAATATGGGCTTACCATACCAAATCATCAACCTCCTCAACTCCCATGACCTTCACTCCATTTCAGCAACTCACAGGGAGGTTCATACCTTCAAACTCACCATTACCCATAACTCTTTTGCCTCCATGATCTGGAAATCTGAAATTCCTTTGTTTGATAACAACCACCTATCTCTTAATCACTCCCTCTGCCTCATCCCTCCTAAACCTATTCTACAAGTTACTCTACCCTTCCCAATTCTCAGAATTTATTATCTCCACTCTGGTCTCAAGTTTCTCCCTTTTTAGGGCTTGACCAGTTCAACTGCACACTGTCCTCTGTCATTAATTCCCTTGTTCTCTTGTCCTATAGCTGCTGGCCTAGGGACAGCCAACTACAATCCTTGAACTTCATTCCTACTTGAATGATGAGGAAAGTCATACAGCTATGCCAACTGGGTCTGCTATAGATTGAAATGATCAAATTTCAACTAGCCTTACTGCATGGCAAATCCTTTTATTCTTCCCTGATGGCCTCTCCAAGCTGTTCCAAACCTTTTCTTCTTCCTTCAAGTCTCCTCCACCACCTCTTCCTTCCTCCCTCTCAGTAAAGTGCTTCACTTCCTACTTTACTGAGAAAATAGGGGCCCTCCCACACCTCAAACTCCTTGATACCATCCCTTAATCTCTCCTCCTTTGTTCTGGTCTCTGACAAGAAGCAGGCTCTTGACTCCATCCCTTTCTATCTCCTCCAATAGCTTACCCTCCAGATCATTCCCTTTTTCATCCTCAGTTATCTCCTAATCTTTGTTGTTGTTCAGTCATTTCAGTTGTGTCCACCTCTCCCTGACCCTATTTGGGGTTTTCTTGGCAAAGATACTGGAGTGGTTTGCCATTTCCTTCTCCAGCTCACTTCACAGATGAGGAAACTGAGGCAAACAGGTTTAAGTGATTTGCCCAGGGTCACACAGCTAGTAGCTGTTCTGAGGCCACATTTGAACTCAGGTCTTCTTGACTCCAGGCCCAGTACTCTGTCCACTGCACCACCATCTCCTAATCTATTCTATATAAATCTGCCTCTCCCCCAACCTCAAAAAACACCCCGTGCTTGACCTTCACATCTCCTCAAGCTATTAACTTACATATCTTTTCACAGCCAAAGTCCTAGAAAGGGCTGTTTATGCTCATTCTCTTCATTTTCTTGCCTCTCACTTGTCAACCTTTTGACCCTTCAATTTGGTCACAGACAATTTCTGAACTACTAAATTGAATGGACTTTCCTCAGTGCTCATACTACCGAACCTCTCTGCACCTCTCGACACTGCCACCTTTCCCCCAGACTCTCTCCTGTCTTGGCTTCTGTGGTACTCAATGCTCTCTTCTGGTTCTTCTCCCTCTTCTTGCTTTCCTGTCCTGGATCATCATTCTTCTGCCACTAAGTGTGGTCATCCCCCAAAACAGTGTGCTGGGTCCTCTTCTTTCCCACATTCTCTCCCTTGGTGATCTCATCATCTCCCTTTAATTAATTTACTATCCCCAAACCCTACATATCTAACCAGACCTAAGCTCCATCCTGATTTCTAGCCTCATAATATGACTAGTCATTAATACTACTAGCTACTAGAATAAGAAGAACTGGGGAACTCCCATGTAAGGAATGAGAAGGTCCTCCCTCCCAATAAAGGTCAACACCTCTGCAACTTTTAGATTTGGAGAGTAGCCTAGAACGGAATTGATTTGTGGAACCATTGTGGGATAGGGCAGGGTGGGGAAGGGGGTGGAGAGAGGGGAGGAGTCAGATTAAAATGTAATTGGTAAAAATTTAACAAAATAAATAAAAATACTATAAAACATAGATGATGTTACATTTTAAAACTAAGTCAATATGTTGCCTGCAGAGATCCTTACATACGGATCAGAGTTTGGTACCACTAGTTTAAAGCACTGGGATGTTAAGTAATTTGCCAGTGTGTGTTGGTCACAGGACTTGAACTCAGGTCTCCCTGAACTTCAAAGCTAGCTGTCTATTCATTATGCCATGCTACCTCTCCCTAAGAATGGCTAACATTTATATAGTGTTAAGTTTTGCAAGTGCTTTATATCCATAATCTCATTTGGTCCTCACAAGCAGGTAGTTCCTATTGTTATCCCCATTTTACAGATGAGGAAACTTCTGCTGAGAGAGATCAAATGACTTGCCCAGGAGTCACACCACTATTCAGTGTCTGAAATAGGACATGAACTCTGGTTTCCACTCCAAGGTCAGTACACTATCCATCATGCCATTCATATTACCAAGTGCCTGCTAGATATGTTCCCTTAGATGTCCTGTAGGCATATCAAACTCAACATATCCAAAATGGAACTCATTTTGTTTTCCTCAAAACCCACCTTCCTCCAAATTTCTTATTTCTGTTGAGGCCACCACCATTCTTCCAGCCACCTAGGTTGGCAACCTCAGGACCAACCCCAACTAGTCCTCTCCCTCAACCCCCATACACAATTGGCTGCTAAGCTGTCAATGTTGCCTTCCTATCTCTCCCATCTGTCTCACATTGGAAGTACACTCCACCCCCACAGTCTCTCGTTCTGACTGGCTGATTCCTCCCAGAATCTTCATTTTAAGGAAGCCCAAACCAACCATGTCTTCATTCCTCTCCAGGCTGCACTCCTGACCCATTTTGACAGGACTTTTCTCTACCATGCCCAGAAACAGGTCCCTTCATTCCCTGATCCTCTTTTAAATTCCCTTTCACGCGCTGTCTTCCTCCATTAGAATGTAAGCTCCTTGAGGGCAGGGACTGTCTTTATTTCTCATTATATTTGTATTCCCAGGACTTAGTACAGTGCCAGGCACAAAGTAAGCTCTTAATAAATTCTCAATGACTTGACTGTCCCTAATTTTCAATTCAAACAACCTCAACCCTAGTCCAAGTCCACATTATCCTAACCAACACAATTAAAATATCCTCCTCATTGGTCTCCATACATTTCCATCTCTTACCTAGATCTGATCATGTTACTTCCCTACTTAACTATCTTCAGTGGTGCCCTATTGTCTCTAGAATAAAATACCAAATCTCAGTCTGTCATTTAAAGCCCTTCACGACCTAGCTTTTTCTTACCCTTGTTGTCTAATTCATTGTACTCTCCCTTTACATACTCTCTGTGCTGGTCTACTTGCTGGTCCCTGCCCGCAATATTCCATCCTCCCACCCCATCTCTGAAACATCCCCATCCCTTTTCTCTTCTGCCCTTTAGAATCCCCTACTTTCTTTGAGGCTCAGCTCAAGTGCTACCTTCTACCCAAGACCTTTCTTTTCCTTGCCCCAATTCTTAATGTTCTCTCCCTCTAGAAATTACTTTATATAGACTTATGTTAGATGAATACATGTTATATCTCCTACCCCTTCCCACCACCACACCTTCAGTAGAATGTAAACTCCTTGAGGTCAAGGGCTGTTTTGTTTTTTTCTTTTCTCACCCCTTTGACCAGCACTGTGTCTTGCATATAGTAGACTCTTAATAAATGCTCATTAAATTGAAAGAGGAAGGAATTTGTTTAAGGTCGCCATGGTCAGTAGCAGAGCCAGGACTCGAATTAAATCAATAATGTGCTGTAAAGTCCTTTACTAATTAGAGTTTCAACTTGACTACTATTCCATTATGATTAGAGAGAAGCAGACAGTACAGTCAATGGCACCCTGGGCTCAGGAGGAAGGGCAGGCCCTCTCTCTTGATTTTAGGTCCAAGGTTCTTTGCACTACAATCTGCCACAGATGGACACTGCTTTTTCTTCAGAGTGTGGACATGCACTTAACACCATTCCCCCCTCCCATTTTGCACATGAGGAAACTGAGGCCCAAAGATGAAAGAGGGTTTCCCATGGCCATACATGTAATAAATGGTAGTCATAATTTGAAGCTAGATTCTCTTCCTCCACAGGCCATCTCCAGTCGTCCTGATCTATATCTCACCACTGGACCCAGATGACTCTGGAGGAGAAAGTGAGGCTGGTGACCTTGCACAGCCCTGCCTCACTTAAAGCCAATTCAGTTCCAAGTCATGGCATCATCTTGCTGATGTTGTGGTTCTCAAGAACAAAGGACAAACAACAACAGCCACAGATGGAGCTAGAGAGACATCAAACCAGTATTTCCCAAGTCCTCAGTCCAAACTCCATACTACCCTAAACTTAAAAGCTCCTGCAATATCTAACCATATCACCACATTCTGGCTAATGCCCCTAGGGCGTAAACTCAAAGGACCAGCAGCTAGATGGCACCATAAAGCACAGAACACCAGGCCTGGAGTCAGAAAAAGGCTCCTCTTCCTGAGTTCAAATCCTGCCTCAGGCGCTTACTAGCTGTGTGACCCGGGCAAGTCATTTAACCCTGTTTACCTCAGTTTCCTCATCTGTTAAATGAGCTGGAGAAGAAAATGGCAAACCCCTCCATAGCATCTTTGCCAAGAAAACCCCAAATGGTACCACAAAGAGTTGGACACAACTTAAAAATGACTGAACAACAACAATTCATATTGCATAAAACCGTTAAAAAAAAAAAACATGGAGAACTCAGGGGCTTGGAGCTTGTGGGACAGAAAACAAAGGAAGCCAGTTTCTACCTCCCTGAATATGGATGTGAGTAAGGAGTAGGGAGTGGAATGTCTGGGCATGACAGGGGGAACGAGGCAGGAGATTCTGCCATCCATGTTAGAGCTGAAATCTGAAGGCAGAACCACTTGAACACCTGTCACAACCTGGAGATCTTTATCTCAACAATAGACCATTGTTGTACTTGGCTTAGGGCCACTTTAGAAGTCAGTGGTTCAGTTTCCAGGGGCTGCAGGAGAGTTGATTCTCACGCCTTTTACATGTTCTGCCTCTCTGAGTAAGAGGGTGCTATGGGCCAACAGCTCTAGGTCTGAGACTGCAAAAGCCTCAAAGGCTCTTTTTTCAGTTGTGTCCAACTCTTTGTGACCTCATTTGGAGTCACAAAGGTATTGGAGTGGTTGCCATTTCCTTCTCCAGCTCATTTTACACATCAGGAAACTGAGGCAAACAGGGTTAAGTGACTTGCCCAGTGTCACACAGCTAGTAAGTATCTGAGACTGGATTTGAATTCAGGAACATGAGGATTCCTGACTCCAGGCCCACAGCTCCATCCACTTCACCTCTTAGCTGCCCCCCAAAGCACCTAAGGCCCATCAGGAAATTGCTATTAAAATGGCTTAATCTTAATAATTTAAATGAAACGTTATCCTCTCATCTTTGCCTTTTTTTTAATATCCCCAATGCTTAGCACAGTGTTTGGCACATAGCAAGTGCTTAATTATTAGTTAACTGACATATTATGGAAAGAACATTGGCTCTGGATTAAGAGGATCTAGGTTCTAATCCCACTTCTGATACGACCGTTTGAACGTGGACATATTATTTAACCTCTCTGGGCCCAGTTGTTTCATTTATAAAACAAGGGGACCAAACTTGCTGGTCTTTGAGGTCCCATCCAGCTATGGATCTAGAAATTATGAATTATTATTCTTACTGACAGAGATACAAAAACATATTCTCTCCACAAAAGGTTGGACCTGGGGGTAGGAGGTAGAAGGGAACAAGGATCAGCTAGGGTTGAAGGGGACCAGGCTAAATTATGTCATCATTGGATTTAGAGGTGGAAGGGCCCTTAGTCATCCTTTAGTTCAACTCGTTCATTTTATAGCTGAGGAAAATGAAGCCCAAAGAGTGGTCCAATAGCCCAACGTCACACAAGTACTAGGAAAGAAAGCCAGCGTATAAACCCAGGTCTAAAGCCTCTGCTCTCTCCCCTACACCATGCTGAATAATGGACTCATTCCCCAACAGCCCTTCTTTATTCTTTATGGCCTGGAGCAGGTGAACAGCAAGGTAATATGAAGGGGAGATTACAGCTGAAGCAGGAAGTGAGAATGAATCAGGAACACAAAAAGAACACAAGACTGGACCAAGACTAGGATGAGAATTCAAGTGGAGAGAACTGCAGAGGAGAAAAGTAGGTGCAAGCTGAGCCAGCAAAGAGCAGGGTTTTGGCGGGGGACCAGACTGAGCCTGTAGATTCACATCCCACTCAGAGGCCCCCAGGGATTCAATCCTATTGACCACATGCAGAGCATGGGCCCCCTATCAAATCACCGACTTCCCTAAATACCCATATAAATTGTTATTCCTATATACTAGAGCACCTAGTTAATATTGTTATCCCTCTGCCTCTGGCCAGCCACGCAGTACAAGGAGGCTCTTCTGACTATACAAGTCCTCCTGTACTGAGGAAATTAAGGCAAGAGGAGGGAGTGACTTGCCCAAAATCATTTTTACCAAGTCAATGAGAAAAGGAGACTAGAACCCAGTACTCCTAATGAAGAACTCTGTAAGCTCAGTATCCTGCCTTAGTAGCTGCGTTGTGCCTAGAGTTGGCCACATAATGGCCTGTGTCAGTCAGAAAGACAGCTTCATTAGAGCTTCAGGAGGATCTGAGTTCAAATCCAGCCTCAGACACATGACATTCACTAGCTGTGTGACCCTGGGCAAGTCACTTACCCCTGATTGCCTCACCAAAAAAGAAAAAAAAAAAAGGCAGTTTCATGGGGTATAACAGAAAGTATAGTTGACTGGTGGGGACTAAAGACCTGGATTCAAATCCTGACTCTTCTACTTACTAGCTGCACTAACTGCTCTTGGCCTTTTTTCTCATCTGTGACACAAAGGAGGACTAGATGATGTCCTCACTCTTTAGCTCCTAAAAGTCTGTGATTTTAATTGTTAATTATTTCTTCCTATAGCTGGTCACTATACTCTAATGACTGGGCAGGGATAGGGACCAGGCCCTGGACCATTGGTCTCACAGTCATGCCCTAGAGTAGTAGTCAGGCTGCCCTTGGGGGTGCTGCTGGCTCTGTCCCAGCCACTTCTTTCACGTGACTAGCTTAACCGGTTTTCCTTCCTCTTGAAAATCATTTTAATTACTGAAACTCTCAGGGAACCAACTTTTGCTCTTTGTCACTCACTACTCTGTCCACAGAGGTGAAAGGAAGCTGACCAAGATCTAGGACTGTGAGGATTCTGCTCTCCAGAAGGCTCAGAAAGGGTGCAGCACTGTCCGCTGTTTAACACCAGAAAACACAGAACAGCAGCCGGGAACCAAGGAGGACTCCTCAGGACATTTTCCATTCTCTCTGCCACTCTCCTTCAATTTGCAATAGAGGGCATGGAGAGGAAGAGAGCTTCTGGGAAGAATTTGCCTTCATCTGAACAATCACAAGAGGGCAGTCAACAGGTCTTTGCACCACGAGGGCAAATTGGTGTTCACACATAGAGAAGGCAGGATGGTGTAGTAGGGGAGACAGGCAGGAATGCCTGGGGACTAAGCCATGCTCTGCTGTGACTGTGGACAACGCACGTAGGCTCTCTGTTGCTATTTCCTTACTGGTAAGGAAACGGGGGAGGGGGGCGGTTAACGAAAACCACCCTGTCTCCATCTTTCCCCATCTCACCCTGCCTTCCACCTCTCATATGCGCTAACCTCAAGGTCATTTCCATCTGCTGAAATCATTTCCTCCCTTCAAGGTTCAAATGAGGGACCAGCTCTTCCATGGAGTCTCTTCACATTCACAACTCTGACATCTGAAAATGATATCACCCTGCTCAAATTTTGTTCACAGTGCATTGTCTGGGTCTCTCCTCTGCCCCTATCACTGCCTACCTTGTAGGTATGTATCAGTGTACGTGCCCGATTCCTCCCGTCCTTCATTAGCTTGTAAGCTAGTTCTTTGAGGACAAGGGAAGCATTTTCATTTTTGCATCTCTAGTCCTGACCACAAGTACACATAACAGACGCTTAGTAAACGTTATAATACACGTGAATTAAAGGACCAAGGAATATAAAAGTACTTGGGAAAATATGCAGGGCCACACAAATGTCAGAGTCCTGAAATCACTGTCCTGCCTGAGGATGTCGGGAAAGAATGGAATGAAGTCGGTGTTAATGGAAGTGACACAGGTACCCTTCTGTCAACACTGGAGAGCACCATGGAAACAACATCTCTCTTTTCTTTCTACTTTCTCTCACTTCATGACCTCCCATGGCTTAATTATCACCTCCATGCCGACGGCTTCCAAAGAGGCCCTGATCTTTCTCCTAAGCTTCAGTCCCACACCACCAACTGACTATTAGACATATCAAACTGCATATATCATAGACATCTGAAACTCAACAAGTCTAAAACAGAACTCATTTCGTCCCCCAGACCCACCCTTTTGACCTTTTCTATTTCTGTCAAGGACACCTTCATACTTCTAGTCTCCTAGGTTCAAAACTTTAATGTCATCCTTAACTTCTCACTCTCCCTAGCCCCACATATCCAATCAGTTGGCAAATCTTGCCATTTCTTCGCCACACCTCACATTTGTTTCTTTCTCATTACTCTCACACCCAGTAAGTACTCAAGGTGGCACCCTCATCACCTCTCACCTGGACTGTTACAGTGCCTCATATTGGTCTCCCCTGCCTCAATCTCTCTCCATTCCAATCTGTCCTCCCAAAGCTATCATCCTTAAGCTCAGGTCTAACCATATCATTCCTCTCCTTAACAAACTCCTCTTTCTGGCTTTTAAAGCCCTTCGAAATCTGATCCCAACCTGCCTTTCCAGCCTCGTCATACACAATTCCTCTTCCCGAACTCATTATCTACCCAAATTGGCCTTCTGATTGTTCCTCACACCCAACACACCACCTCCTTTCTCCATGCTTTTTACACTAGCTACCCCATCATACCTGGAATGTGCTCCCTCCTCAGAATCCCTCATTTCTTTCAAGACTCTAATTATATTATCTTCTATAGGAAGCCTTTTTTAATCCACTCCTTATCCACTGCTAGTGCCCCCTCTCTGAAACACATTTTAATAATTGTATTCTCTTCACACACACAATAGAATGTAAGCTCTTTGAGGGCAGGCACTTTCATTTTTATGTCTCCCCAGCACCTAGGACAGTGCCCAGCAAATTAAAAGGCACTGAATAAATGTTTGCTGGTTGCTTGATTTGATACGCTGCAATGACTAGGCACAAGACTTTCCTCAGCGTCATGTTGGGGACCAGGAGGCTCTGGATTAAAAATTTACCCAAGCCACTAAGCCCCTGCAATAAATAGCTTGTTGTTGTTTAGTTGTGTCCTACTCTTTGTGAGCCCATTCAGGGTTTTCTTGGCAAAGATACTAGAGTGGTTTGCCATTTCCTTCTCCAGCTCATTTTACAGATGAGGAAACTGAGGCCAATAAGGTGAAGGGACTTGCCCAGGGTCACACAGCTGGTGTCTGAGGCTGAATTTTAACTTAGGTCTCCCTGACTCCAGGCCCAGTGCTCCACCCGCTGTGCCCCCAGCTGCCCCAGTAAATAGCTTAGCTTCCCTATAATGAAGTCAATGAGACCTATTTGTCTCGATCAACTCTCCCACTTGGATAAATGCACCATTTCGGGGCTGAGACAGAAATGCTGATCTGACAGCAGAATAAAATGGGGACAAAGAGGGAGAACTCACTGATGATTTGAACCACCTCCACTTTTCATAATTTGAAATTGGAATGGATCTGTTCCAAATGATTCATTTAATAGATGAGAAAATGTTGCTTAGAGTAGAGAAGACATTTACACTGAGAAGGCCTGCTGGTAGGACCAAATACCACCACGGCTAAAGTGACAGAGGGAGCAATGCTTTTGTGAGCTACCCCTAAGGGACAGGTAGGGGGCATCTTCTTTGACTGTGAGTTAATACCTTGACCTCTCGCCCACTCTGAAGGACCATAACCTTCTCCTCCCTTCTCCCCTCAATCCCAATCTACTGCCCTGGAGGATCCAGCTACTCAGCTCTCACTTCTACAATCACCCAGGCAAAGCTATTGCTGGACTAAACTAAGCCCAGGAACAGAGCCTCAGGCATTAGGCCTCTGACCTCCAAGACCAATTTTCTGGTCTTCAGAATATCCCTTAGGAATGGAGCCTCTGACGGCAGTCCCAGTTTCCCTTATTCCCTGGTATTTGAGAGAGAACTTAGGATAACTTTTACCACCACAGGACCCTTAATGGTGACAGCCCCAGCCAAACGGTCCCTTACCCAATCCCTATGCCTAGCAAATGTACCACCACTTCCTCTCCTCCTCATTCCCATGATTCAGTCTCAGCTGCCTAGACAAAAATAAAACCCTTTCCCTAGATATCATTTCCCAATATCTCATCCTCATCTACCTTAGTCCTACCTTCTCTGAGTCCCTGTTCTCTCCTTCCATTGTGCCTTCTGAAACTTGCATTCTACTGTTAACAAACAGTTCTTCATCTTGGAATTTATCTACCCTTCAACCATTTCCTGACATATGGAAACTTGTCCCACCCACCTCCCTAGAAAACACCGCATAACTGTCCTGATTCAATACTGGAGACACTTTCAGTCTAGTAGACAACGGGCTAGGAGTAGGCAAACTGCTTTTTTCTGCCATTTCTAGACCCACCCTTCAGCTATCACCACTCAACCACACTTCCTCTTCTGTAGGTCCCACGCCACATTATTATTATCCTAGATATTCCCCTATCTAGATTACAGTAGCAATAAGCCTATATCTAGACTCTCAAGCCATTTTTTTTCTCCTCCAACCAGTTCAGTACTTGGTTCAAAGTCTTCTTCTTCATACCAATTTTTGCCATGATACTCTGAACCCTGGACATACGTGTTGATGTTCTCTCAAGTGCCCTGGCTTCCCAGCTCATTAATCTCAGCTCAGTGTGACCCTGGGTATGTTACTTGATCTCTTGGGGCCTCAGATCCCCTCATTTGGAAAATGAGGGAACCCAACTGGACAGGTTTCTTAAGTCCCTCTCAGCTCTAAACTTAGGACCTTCAAAACTTCTGACCCCTAGCTTTCATCCTGCCTCAGGCACACACAGGTAAGGTCATACCCTTGATGCCTCCATCAACTACCTCCATGATCCAGGACTCTGAAATTCCTCCTTAACTCTTCACTCTCACTCACCCCCCACATCCAATCAGTCGCCAGGTTTTGTCATTTCTACCTTCTCAATATCTCTTCTATCCGTCCCCTTCTCTCCATTCACTCGATGACTACTCCAGCATAGACCTTCGTGTCCTTTTGTACAGACTACTACAATAACAGCAGCTAACAATAATGATAACATTAACATTATATAGTGCTTACTATGTGCCAAGCACTGTGCTAAGTGCTTTACAAATTATCTCATTTGATCCTCACAACAACTCTGGGGGGGGGGGTGTTATTATTATCCCCATTTTATAGTTGAGGAAACTGAGGCAAACAGAGGTTGTTCCTTGCCCAGGGTCACACAGCTGGTATGTAAGACTGGATTTGAACTCAGGTCTCCCTGATTCCAGGCTTGGTGCTCCATCTGCTGTGCTACCTAGTTGTCCATACAATACTACAATAGCATCGGTACCTCTGCATCTACTCTCCATACAGTTTCCAAAATGATACTGCAGAAGCACAGTCAGGTCTGACCACATCACTCCCCTGCTAAAGCTCCAATGGGTCCCCATTGCTTCTGGGATAAAACAGAAATTCCTCTGCTTACCTTTTAAAGACACTCACAATCTGGCTCTAGTCTACCTTTCTGAGCTGATTATTTATATATATGATCTCCCCTTACACATACTGTGCTCCACCAGACTGGTCTCCTTTCTGCCCCCTGGCCAGAACATTCTATCTGTCATCTCTATGTCTTTGCACAAGCGATCTCCTAAAACTGGAATGATCTCCCTCTTCATCTCCCCTCATGGAACCTCAAGCTCCCTGATTCAAGGCTCAGCTCTAGGAGCCTTTTGGACTCCCCAGTGATTGGCATCCTCTGCCCCTGGGGGCAGGACTTAACTGGGACCTGTCATTGCCCCAGTGTAGTAAACCCCCCACTTACAACGCAGATCTGGCAAACGTTCTGCAATTTGACAGAAAGTCAACTGAGTACTGAGATGTTAAATGACTTGTCCAGAGTCACACAGCCAATTCATGCCAGAGACAAGACTTATTTCTAGCTCTTTCCGGTTCTGGGATTGGCTCTCTGCTTAGCATGCTGCCTCTCATTATCTAGTATATGTCCTGTATTCACTTGTCTTTCAGGACGGTTCTTCTTAGTAGAACATGAGCTTTTGGAGGGCAGGGTCTGTCTCACTTTTGTGTTTGTATCCACAGTGCCTGGCACATAACAAGTGCTCAGTAAGTGCTGGGCTGATACTTAATCCTTCCCTCTTCCTCGCTCCTCATCTCCAAATCAGCTGATAAGTCTCAATTATACCTCTACATCTCTTGCAGTTGTCTCCTCTCCAATCACATGGCCCCCACCCTAGTTCAAGTCCTTATCACCTCTCATCTGAACTGTTGTTAACAGCTTCCTAATTAGACTTCCAACTTCCCGTCATTCCCGACTCTGATCCATTCTCCACACAGCTTCTAAAAGAACCTGTCCTGACCGTGGGCAGCTCCTAAGGCTTCCAGGGAAAAAAAAAAGATTCCTCAGCTTGATATTACAGTCCTTGCCAATCTAGTGCCGGCTTACCTTTCCAGACTTATTTCACGTTAACTCCATTTCACGCACTGAGGTCCAATCCAATCAGCCTACAAACACAGCATCTCTTCTACCTCTGTGCCTCAGCATGGGCTGCCCTGTGTTCCTGGGATGCACTCCCTCCTCAACAGGGCCTCCTGGAATGCTCACTTTCCTTCAAGGTTCAGCTACTGTATCATCTCCAATGCAGAGCCCTGCCTCCCCAAACTACCCTGTAAATACTTCTCTGTCTCCACATAAGCTCCTTGAGATGCGACAGTTTTTCATTGTTTTTGTATCTGGACCACTTGACGCACCTACCACTCACGGATGCTGGCAGGATCAGAATGGATTGTCCAGCATCACATAGTGACTTCATTCTAGGGCTATTCTACTGTACCATGCCGCCTTGGAGCCTCTGTTCTCCATGGGATGGTCAGGCTCCCAGGAGAGCACAGCTCTGTCTTCCCAAGGTTCACATGACTGAGGTGGAGATAAAGGAAAGGCAGCATGGTACAGTGAGAAAGCTCTAGCTTTGGAACAGAGGTCCTGGGTTCAAATTCTGCCCCAGCCACTTTGCCTGTGTGCCTTTGGGCAATCTCTTACCCTTTCTGGGCCTGTTTCCTCAGGTGAGAAATGAGGGGTCAGACGAAATGACCTGTAAAGCCTATAATCCCATGCATCACACAAGGATTGCCTCACTCTTTAAAGTCTTTCTCTTCACATCTGAAGAAGGCTGGTATTTCCATCATCAAACAGCATTTACTCCACTGAAGAACACCCCACAAGGGCCACTATGCCCTTGCCTTATTCTATTTAGAAACATGTGTTTTGTAGGGGCCCCTCTGGGGACCCCGAGTTAGCTGTAAGCCCAGCCACAGGGTGAGGACGAGGGGTGGAGGTGGAGGTGGGGGCGAGGGAGACAACTTGATGTAAGACTGTGAGGGGACAGGGACCTTCCCCCAACCCTTTGGATTCTGTTCTAGCTCCTTCAAGTCCCTCTTTTCCCCTCACCTCGAGCACACCCAGAAAAGCCTGGCTCTGCCTCTTCATCCCTCCCAGTACACTTGGGCCAAGGACTAACTGAAGGCAAGGGCTACCAAGTCTTGGTGGAATCACGTCACTTTACAGCTAGAGCGTCTCCTTGTCTCATGGGTGGGGGGGTGCGGGGTTGCTGTGACCGGGTTTTCTCCCCCTAACCCCCAATCTCCTTGACCAACAGGCTCAGGGTTCACCTTACTCCTGCCTTATTTCCTCCAGAGGCAGGCCAGAGGGAGGACAGCAGGCTATACAATGGTTTCTTCTCCTCTATGACTGTCTTAATGTTTATGCTCCATCCCATATCCTATGTCTGATGGCAGAAACAGGTAAGATGAGTCATTGGCCCAGGCTCTGTCCATCCACGCTTTCTAACACAAAGTCCCCATCTCCTCATCCCCTTCCCCACCACCGTCCCGTCCTGCCCCAAAGGGTGGTAGATTATGAGAGAAAAGTAGTCAAAGGAGATAATAGCGTCATAAAACCTCTCCTAGGCCTTGGCTGGCCAAAAGACTTCCCCTTATGTGTAAGAGCCAGTATAAAGGACGGGAGGCTTTTATAAATGACATTACAAAAGGATTTTCATGGTTGACTTGCTTCCAGATGGAAGGATCATTGGTCTGCCCTCACAAAGGCCATTTGCCCAAATACCAGGCATACTGACTGGATCATAAACCCAAGTCCGACACGCATCAGGTCCCATCTCCCAAGGCTCCCAGGGCAGGACCAGGCCCAACAGCAGCACCATGGGCTGGCCTGAGGCAGTCCCTAGGATTCACCCTGTTTGCATAACGGGGTTCTACCTAGCCTTTACAGGCCCCAGTAGGCTGTTGTCCCCCCCTCTCCCTATCAGGGCAGGGAAGAAGCCTGAGAAGTACTCTGTCTGTGCCTATGGCCCAGGACACTCAGCAGCAGCAGTGGTGGGGAGCTCAGCCCCACCAGTAAACCCAGGTTCAGCCACAAGCTCCCCACCGCTGTCACTCAGTGGTCTGAATATACACAGGGACGGCCAGCATGGCACAGGGGCCCTCGGCTCCAGACTGCAGTCCCGCCAGGGTCAGGTTGGGGCCCATACTGTCCGAGTGCCCAGGCACCACCAGCTCAGGCTCACCACCCACTGAGCTTCCCACCACAATAGACAGTACTGCATCTGACTCTGGGAAAGGGTCTTTGCTCGTGCCCCCTCCCTCAGGCCCCTCGCCATTGCCCTTGAGTTCCTCCAGGTCCAAAGCGTCAGGCAGGGCTGTCTTGCGGCCCCGAGCCCCCCGCTGCTTCGGGGGTCGGCGGGCCTGGGCGTCTTTGTCCTTGAGCAGGCCCAGCCGGCAGCGGTGCTCTTTCAGGTACTTGTTCCGTGTGAAGCCCTTGCCACAGCTGGAGCAGCGGTACTTATAGTTGTCGGTGTGGGAGCGCTGGTGCTCCACGAGATGGGCCCGGCGGCTAAAGCATTTGCTGCAGAACTGGCAGTTGTGTATCTTCATCCCTGTGTGTGAGCAGAACGGACAGAGGGGGCAGGGAAGTCACAGAAGCCCATCCTCAGGGCAGGGGCCACCCCCTGGGGCACACAGGGGGAATACTGAAGCACCCAGAGGGCAAATGCTTTAACCAAGCTCATTCAGGGGCAAAGTCAGGGCCAGCTCGGTTTCCTGATATCTAGCCCAGGTCTTTGTCCTTGGACATAAGCATCTTCCCATCACAGGGAAGAAAGAATGCATTCTCTCCCCTTCTACCCAGCATGCCACTTTCCCCAGGAGCTTCTGGGCATGTGAGCCACTTACCTGAATGGGAAAGGATGTGAGCCTTCAGCTTGTCTGGCCGATTGAACTCCTTACTGCAACCTGTATGCGTCCTATAACAACCAAATCCTCTTATGTCCGGGAAGCTGGAGCCACTCAGACTGACCCTCCCTCCATGCCACAAGAGGCATCTTATCCTGCAAGCAGCGCCCCCTCATCAGCTCACTAGGAGAGGGGGCACTTGGGGCAGAACAGATGAGGTAAACAATGAATAAAAGTCCAAGGATGGAAGGGAAACCTTCCACCCTGGAGTCTTCCCCAGAGCAGGGCCCTAGTTTTACCAATGTGGATACTTTTTTAGGGAGGGAGGGCATCTGTTTACCAGTTTCTGGGAGCAAGTGCCCAAGGACTGATGGACTTTCTTGCCCCTAGAACAAAAAAGGCTCAAAACTCATCAGCTTCAACATCAAACACATTTCCTCAACTCATAAGAGAAATACAACGTCAGAGCAAGTAGGGACCTTACACAGATCATCTAGCTCAACTTTCTCATTTTACATATGTGGACACTGAGATCTTGAAGAAGGAATGGGCCTTGACAAAGACACCCAGTCCCGGATTCTTTCCATGAGACAAAACATAGCCCCTCCCCCACGTACTGGACACCCTCACACTGTTCTGGCCTGCCCCACGTGCCATCCAGGGGCTCTGATGGCTGCAGCCAGCAGCATTCCTTTGTTAAAGCCTGCCCTGGGAGGATCGGCAGCCCTTCTTCTACCACCCTGGATTCACCCCTGCCCAAAAGTGATGCTACGTACGAGAAGGGGCACGTGTATTTCTTGGTTGGCTCGTGGATCAACATGTGTCGCTTCAACTTGTCTTTCCGATTAAAGGCTGAGTCGCATAAAGAGCATTTAAAGGGTTTTTCACCTGTATGGGGGAAATAGCAAAGGCCCAAATGACCAGGGTCCAATCGTCTACAGTCCTTTTCCCTGAAATGGGAAGCAGGGAGCTCAGCACAGCATTGAGAAGCCTGGGAGAACAGAAGCCTAGGGCACTCCTACCACCCTTCTTCCTAAGGAGCAGCAAGGTGCCCAGCTAGCTTCAGAGTCAGGAGGGAGACCTGAACTCCTCTCCCCTCCAGCACCTTCTGGTGATGACCCGGGAGAGGGCATTGAAACTCACACAATTCTCTAAGACTGTAAGGTACAGATCTGTATTGGTGGGTGGATTTCCTCACTGGGTAGTTCCATTTATTGAAGAAATCACAAGGCCAGGAAAAAAAAATATTACTTTGCTGAAGACAGAAGAAAGGAACAAGCATTTATTAAGCACCTGCTGTGTGCTGGGGATTGTGCAATTATTATCTCATTTGATCCTCATAACAACCTGGAAGGTAGGTGCTATTATTACCTGTTTTACAATTGAGGAAACTGAGGCAGACAGACCAGTGTCACACAATTAGTAAGAGGCCTGATTTAAATTCAGGTCTTCCTAACGTGGGGCAGCTAAGTGGTGCAGTGGATAGAGCTCCAGGCTTGAAGTCAGGAAGACCTGAGTTCAAATCCAACCTCAGACACCTACTGGCTATGTGACCTGGGCAAGTCACTTAACCTCATTGGCCTCAGTTTCCTCACCTCCAAAATGAGCTGGAGAAGGAAATGGCAAACCACTCCAGTATTTTTGCCAAGAAAATCCTAAATGGGGACCATGAGGAGTTGTACATGACTGAAACCAGTGAATAACTACCTGACTTTAGACCCAGCTAGGTGGTGCAGAGGATAGAGTGCTGGGCCTGGAATCAGGAAGATCTGAATTCAGATCTGGTCTTGAGCACTAGCTGTATGACCCCAGCCAAATTACTTTACCTTTATTTGCCTCAGTTTCTTCAACTGTAAAATAGGGCTATTGTTATCAATAGCACCTCCCTCCCAAGGCTGTTGTGAGGATCAGATGAGACAGTAATTGGTTTTTTTTTTGTTTTTTTTTCAACATTTATTTATCAACATTCACTTTTACAGGATTTTGAGTGTTAAATTTTCTCCCCCTCCTTCCCTTCTACCCTCCCCAAGGTGGCGTGTGATCTGATATGGACCATACATGTACAATCATATTAAACATGTTTCTACATTAGTCATATTGTAAAGAAGAACCAAAGGGAAAAACCACAAGAAAGGAAAAAAATAAAAGGAAAAATAGTATGCCTCAATATAAAATAATAATTGTAAAGTCCTTAACATAGTACCCAGCATATAGTAAGTGCTGTATAAATGTTAGCTGTTACTATTATCCACTGTACCACCTAGCTTTCTAGAACAGAGAGACAGTCAGGAAGAAGGAAAGGAAAGAAGGAAGGAAGAAAGGGATGGAAGAAGGGAGGTATAGAGAGCACTAGACCTGGAGTTAGAAATTTCACGGGTTCATATCTGGTTTCAGACACCAGCTGTGTGACCCTGAGCAAGTCACTTAACCTCTATCTGCCTTAGTTTCCTCATCCGTAAAATGGGGATAATAATAGCACCTACTTCCCAGGGTTGTCATGAGGATCAAATGAGGTAATATTTGTAAAATGCTTTGTAAGCCTTAAGTCACTATGTAAATGCAAGAGTTGGGAACCTGGTATGAGGGATACAGGCTCTGAATTCCTAGAACCCTACAGTAATGCTTATTGCTGAGGTCAGTCATAAAATAGTCTGCTTTACTCAAAAAGGTAAATACCCCCCCAAAATCAGCAAAGCCCCAGATCCTACTTGTAGGGACAGCCATACAGACCCAAACCAGAGGGAAAATGAGGTTATAATAGGAAGATTACATCAGATGTCTTCTCCATAGAAAAGTGGGGAGCTAGGGAAGGATCTACGAAGGTAGTAGGGCCTGAAAAGAGTTTCTGAAAGAGGGTAGAGGGCTAGGGATGATGTGTGGAGACTGTCCCCAGGATATGGGTAGCATGAAAAACAACATGGGAGCAGGGGGGAATGAAAGGAGATAAGGATCAGGGGGTAAAAGGTATTTGGACCAAATTGGGGAAAGAGAGGCAAATGAGGGGGAAAAAACCTTAAAGGTTTTTTAATATCAAGAGATATTCTTTAGGCCTGTGAGGCAGTGAATGGGGGATGTGACAGGTAGATAGCAAGAACAACGCCAGGGACAGAAAAGGCTCCAGGCAGCAGCTCTAAGTGCCTGCCTCCACCTACCAGAATGAATGTGGGCATGCAGCTTGAGGTAGTGCTCCCTCCGGAAGAACTTCTTACATATCTGGCACTTAAACTTGCCCCCGCTGCCATGGGTGGGCAGATGACGTCGAAGGTACCGCTCACAGGGGAACACCTGGGAGAGGAGGAAAGAAGGCAGCATCAGGGACCAAGCTCACCAGGAACCCCTGCCTTCTCCACTCTCTAGCCCCATGACTTGGCTCTTGGGGCTCTCCCCACTAGGCTAATTTAAGGAACATTTTCCTATGGGGGAGTGAAGACTTCTATTCTGTAGCCTACGAGATGGAGGCAGAAATCAGCTCTGGCAACTGTAATTTCACTGCTTACCCTTTCTCCCACATCCCTCTGCCCAGAGAAAGGCAAGAATGCAAACCGTACAGAAAACACTGAAACCAATCAGTCAACACAGATTTGCTAAGTGGCTACTGTGTGCAAAGCCCTGTGATGGGTACAAAGACGAATAGGACATGGTACCCACCCTTGAAATGCTCTTTTTTTTCTTTAACATCACAGTGTGAGTTCCTCTGTGAAATTACACCAAAGTGTAGGATGTCTTGGAGGAGAGGGGAATGCCCCACCGTGAGGCCTCCAAATATGTGTGTCATTCCATTAGCATTTCCTCCCACCCAGAGGGGTTTCCCCCTCCCCTCAGGGCTCCAGGACAGAGTCCACTGGAAAAACTGGGCCAAACCAATCTACCACGGCTGACCTGACCACCTGCTCCAGCTCCCCCCAGAGTCCCCACCCTGTGGCCTTGGGGACCGAGGCAAAGACACAGAAGAGCTACTAACCAGAGCTGGGGCTCCAATTCCCCTCCTGAGCTACCTCAGTACAAAGCAGTCAATCCTCTGAGATTGGCCCTGCCCCCACGGCGAGCCTCTCACTTCCTTATCTATAAACAGAGGAGTAAGCAGCTAAATTTTAGTTTGGAGTTTTCATGTTCTTTGTGGGGGCTCAGGGCAATGATCAAGTAAGCTGTGAGAATCCCCATCTGTCCCTTGACTCTCCATGGCCCTAAGCCCTTGAGGAAGGCGGGGATTGAGGTAATGACAGGCAAGTCTCAACCAGAAAAACCCCACATACTACCAGGTTGAGACAGCTGAGTTGGGGCAGGGGTACAAGAAAGAGGCTGCAGCAGAGAGCAGATCTGCCTCTGCCTAGACCTGGTGCCCTGGGTCACAAAGAGCAGGGGGATTATTTTAGCAACCAAGCCCTAACTCACTCCAACCTGGTATGCCTCAGAATCACCACTGTGGTAAAAGACAGTAAGAGCCCACGAGCCCTCCAGTCCTTGGGGTGGGCAATTTGGGGTCTGGCAGAGCTCAGGATCTAAAGCCATCCATAACAAATGTTACAGAGATACTTGGGGACAGAACTGTATTCTTTAGGAGTAAAGGAATGAGTGTTGTCTTCTCACCTGAGACACCCCAGAGGACCTCCCAGTACGTACTGAGGTAGGAAGGGAGAAGGAGAAAAAAAGGAAAGAAATCCCAGTTTCTGGGCCACCCACTCTTTCTAGGCACCTTTCAGGGGGAAACTAGCACTCACCTTCTGGCAGTGTGGACAGGGGAAGTTGTGAGTTGCTGTCTGGAGGTGGTGCTCCAGGGCTTCCGGGGTAGAGTATTTATTGACACATTTGACACACCTGAATGGGAAGGAGTAAGGAGAGTTGAAATATTGGAGACTGGACTCCCCAGGACAGGCAGTCAAAGCTCAAGCCAGACCACCCGTTTTTTGCCGTCCCAGAAACCTGTCCAAGGAACAGCAGGACCTTAGGAATGGAGGAAAAGGATGGTCAGCCAACAAGGCAAATCAGCAGTCCTCCATCCTATTCTCAGGATCCCTGCTGCCTCATCTGTGTTGTGGCCTAGTAATCACCCTCTCTGACTAACTCCGTTTTCCCAACTGGCTGTGCCTAAAACTTTCAAGTTCCTTTCTCATTCCTACAATCAACTAGCACAATTCTTTTTGAGCCATGGGGCAAACTCTCTTCTTAGGCTCTCAGGCATTCTACTAGGCCTTCCAAAAAATGGTTTTCAAATACCTCCTGCCAGCTAATCACTTTGATGGTGAAGGAAAAAAAAAAAAGGACCACCAACCCACATGTTCCCACTTATTACAGAAAAAAAATAACCAGAACAAATAGGAAAATAGTTCAATTTTTTATAAGCTACAGTAAAGAGAGCCTTAGTGATGAATTAATGTCAACATGCCATGATTTTTTTCAGTACAGAAAGTTCCTCCACCAATAGCAGCTCATCTATACCTGAGTCCTTCAGGTCTCAGCTCTGGTACCACTTTTTTCATGAAGACTTTCCCATTCCCCCAGGGGCTGGTGCTTTCCTCTCCAATTATCTACTTTGTATCCACCTATGAATTTGAATGTTGTCTTTCCTGGCCAAACTGTGAACGCCTACAGGACAAGAAGGCTTCATTTGTGTCTTTTATCCCTAGCCCCTAACAAAGTTTCTGGCCTAATACATACCTCTTGGTTGGTGAGTCTTAAGGAGCTGCCAAAGGCTCAGAGAGGATAAGTCACTTGGCCCTAACTGTCACAAAGCTAGGATCAAAGGCAGGACCTAAACCCAGGTGTGACTCCAGTTCTAGCACTCGATCCAATAGACCATGTCGACTCTCAATGAGAATTAATGTCAGAAACTAATACAGATGTTGTCAGGTTACAGATATTAATATTAGCAGAGATCCACCCCCAGACCCCTGGAGAACACTCACAGAACAGTTGGAGAACTACTGCCTTAATCTGAAGAAGGGGGGAAAAAGGAAGGGGAGAGAAACAGAAACAGAGATGAAGGGGGGGAAGAGGAGAGGAAAGAAGGGGAGGGGAGAGGAGAGAACTGTGTGTATGTGCAGCCACATATATGTGAGTGAGACAGAAACTGTCCTCCACCCTAAAGGCTTACAAAACCCTAAGTCCAAGTGTGAACCACAGCAAGATCTTCAGCAAACAGAAAGGTGGTGATCCTTGAGCTAATTAATGCTCACCTCCCAGGTACTAGACACAATATGAAGAACCCATGCCTGCTTTCTCAGCAGACTGTGCTACCCTCATCTCCTAAGCACAGATAACTCTCAGAGGTGAAACACTTTTTTCTTTGTTTCTGACAGTGTCAATTGGTGCTTCATGTCCTGAATTTCTCTTAGCCTGATGAGAAAAGTCTGTATTTTTCAACACCAAAGAGAAAAGTTTACACACTTCCAGTTGCTACTTCCTAAGGTTTAACTGGATTCCAAAGAAGGATCATTGGGGAGGATAGAGGGAGGGCACAACAGACCTGAATTACGCTCCCTCTCCCACACTCCTCTTTTCCAAGTTCTTTCTGAAATCTGCTCAAACAGTATGGTCCCAAGATGCCTCCTAACCTTTGGGCTCTGACCCCGTTGAAGAGCCAGATCAGAAATCTTTCGGATTCTGGCTGGAGAGGTCTGGTTGCCTAGGATAGACTTCTAATCAAAAGGGGCTTTCTTCCAGACATACTTGGACATAAGACTTAAAATGGACTAAGGTTTCTGTGGCTCCAAAAAGGGAAGGCCAAAAGGTGTTTATAGCAAGAAATCAAAACTCAGGAGCACATCCTGGGGTTCAGATCACTTTCCAAAGATGAAGGGGAACAGATTTAAAAATTCAGGTTTCACATTTAGAAACCTGCACATTCATAGGTTCCAACAAATAACCTCGGATGTCCACACAAATACTGCACATTATGAAAGACAATGTGGGGGTGGAGTGGCAACAGTACTTTCCTTGGGGGGAGATGATCTGGGTTCATCTCACCCCTGCCACTTATCAGTGGTGTGACCATGGGCTGGTCATTTCACCTAATCTATGTTTCAGTTTCTTCATCTATAAAATAGGGATATTTGCAATCTCTTTCTGACACAGTTCTTGTGAGGCACGTATTTTATAAACTTTAAATAGAGGTTGTTATTATTATAGATGAAAAAAGTTGGTTTAGGGCAGATGACACATTATATGTTCAAAAGAAAAAAAAGCCTCAGGCATGGATATTGGACATGAATTAACCAACTAACCACCCTGTCCCGTCTGTCAGACCCCACAGCTGGAAACGTGAACCAGCCCCTGCTAAATGACCTACACTGTTCCTTAGCTCCTGGTGCCCTCCCTTTCCACTCCAGCCTCATCCATGACTGTCAGAGCCTGGTCCTTTCTAGATGTCACCCATGCTGTGAGGACACAAATATTTAGGAACTTGTACATGTACTAGTCCCAACAGATGACCCATGGATATCCACACTAATACTGTCAAGAAGAAAATACATCTATGTGCTCAGACTCCTGGCACCTCCTTAAAGGTCTGCATGGGTTCTGAGCTTCACAAAAACTCAGTCCTGCCTGCCCAGGATTCTGTCATAGGCAAAAGTAGCCCCTGCCTGGAGATGCCCTGACATTACTTGTAGACCGTGACATCCTTCTTGGGGCTGTGCTGAGGCAGGAGGCTGTGAGAGTACTGGTGCACACCCAGCTCATACAGAGAGGGGAAGTCCTTGCTGCACAGGTGACATCGGTAGCTCAGCTCCTCCTGGTGACTCTTGATATGCTCCAGGAACATGTCTAGCTTCTGGAACGTCTGGGCGCAGCTCTTCACGACACACTTGTACACCTGGAGGGAGGCCCCAGGCAGTGGGGAGAAAGGGGTAAGCAATGGGGAGGTGTGCCTGCCCCTTCCATTCCCTGATGTCAGATCAGTCATGGCTCAGGACCTAGACAAACAGCCTCTATTCCCTCCTGCGAGGATGATGCCATGGACAGGAGGCCTGGCTGAGGATAAACCTGCTTGGAGCGAGCCCTGAGCCAGATGCATTCACTCCCACAAGCTGCCCTTCTCCTGAGGTTGACTCAGGGGCCTGCCTTTACTGATGAGGCTTGTGGCCCTCTGTGACAGGTCAGCAGACAGGCCTCACTCAAGTAGGATTTGGCAGGGGGGACAATCGCCCCATGTCTCTGGCTGAGCTGTCCCTTTCCAGGTTATCTCAAGGCCACTGGTATCAAAGGAGGGTGCCCAGTTCCTTAGCCAGGCAGGATTCAGGAAGAGGGTGAGGATGGAGTAGACCAGTGACTGCCTACCTGCTCATTCTTATGCTGGGTCATATGTGACTTGAGCTGGAAGTATGTACTGAACTTGTTTGGACAGAACTGACACTGGTAAGAGCTGTCGATGAGGACCACCTGCTTGGCTTCCAGTTTTCCTGCCTCGCTTTCATCAGCTGAAGCCAAGACTTGAGGCTGGGGAACAGTCCTGGGGGGCTGGCTAATCCCTGCAGAAAACCACAGAGGATGAATCAGGACAACGGACGGGAAAGAGCTCAATTAATCAGCATTTACTGAGCACCGACAACGTGCTTGGTGTGATGCTAGGCATTCTGGGAGATAAAAAAGAAAAATGAGTCTTTCCCCTCAGGGAGACAACATTCACATGAAGCGCTTAAATAACTGTACCAGGCAGTAAACCTAGATTTACCATGCAGCCCTTAGGGAGGAGGGGACTGGACAGGAAGAGCTGCATCCTGCCTGCCAACTGAATAGTCCTAGCCATCTTGAGGCTTGAGGATACTTGAGACCAAGGTACCCACCAAGAAAGGCACAGATACCCTCAGCCCCAGGGACCACAAAGGAATGTTCCACAAAAGAGGAACAACTTATTTGCCTTGGGGAACATGGAATGACACTTCTCTGGTCCTCCTCTTGATACAGAGTGTTAACGAACCTGTGGGCGTAAAGCCGAGCAACCCAAAGGCGTGAGGATATCTCTAGGGCTGCCACCTCAGGCCCTGGTGCCTGACCTGCCCCAATACCCAGCCCCATGGCTCCTCAGCTTCACACCTGGGTCCTCCTCATTCTCCTGCTGGGTGGGGTTCAGGGCCATGACCTGAACAGTCACTGAGTTCCGGGAGATGGTGCACCCATGCCCTGGTGGCCACACCTTGTGGGTCTGCATGTGCTTCTTGACATTTGACTTCTGTGCAAAGGCCCGGCCACAGACAATGCATTGGAAGGGTTTCTCCCCTGTGTGGCTAGAGGGAGAAAGAAATCAGTCGTCCAACCATTTGCTTAAGAGAGGGATGATGGTTACTCTCTGGAGCCAGGAGAGCTCAGGTCACACTCCTGGGAAGACCCCATGGACTGATGCAGAGAAAATTCACACCTGAACTGCCTGTACCCACCATACAAGGGCCCTGGAAGGGTAAAGGGAAAAGAAGGATGCCTTATTTGCTCTGGAGACATTGTCATTTTTCCCCAGTGCTCCAGGCAACAGAGAAAAAGATGCCAAGGCCCTGCCATGGTCAGCACTCCATAAACAGTGGGGAAGCTGGGGGCAGCTGCAGCCTACCAGTCCAAGGTGGGGTAGAAGGGCTGGTGCCCTCCTCAGAGATAATACCTGACCTTCCCCTCCCAGGTACCTTCGGATGTGCTGCTGCAGGTCAAAGTTCTTGGTGAATGTCTTGTTGCAGTAGGTACACTTGAGTTTCTGACACTTGGGTTTTCCTGCAGTAGAGATCAAAATGAGAAGGGGGGAGGAATAAGGAGGAATTAGAACAGGAGGAAAGTAGAGGGTAGGGCTTTACTTATAGCTCACCTGCATGGCAGCAGCTGCACTAGTGGAGGCATCATACATGGCAGAGGCAACAAGGGAAGGCACATATTTCCCTGCTGAGGATGAAAGGACCTCAGCCCTGAAGCCCTACCTGCAAAGCCTCTGAAAAGCATCCTGGTCCTCTTCTCATTCAATTTCTGCCACCTCAACCTGAGGCTCCCCCACAGAAAAGGCCTCAAAGAGAAGGCTCTTAATCTCTTCTGTGTCATGGACCCTCTGGGCAGTCTAGTGAAGTCAATGGACCTCTTCACAGAATGGTGTTTTGGAATGCATGGGATAACAAAGGAAACCCATTATATTGAAATACAGCTATCTATCTATCTATCTATCTATCTACATCTATATTTTTTTTTTTGGTGAGGCAACCGGGGTTAAGTTACCTGCCCAGGGTCACACAGCTAGTAAGTGTCAAGTGTCTGAGGTCACATTTGAATTCAGGTCCTCCTGACTCCAGAACCGGTGCTCTATCCATTGCCCCATCTAGCTGCCCCTACCAAAATATATTTTTAAGAAAAACCTAACTACATGGACCTCAGATTAAGAACCCCTACCCTAGGGCCACCTCAGGTGTGCCCTGCCTAAGATTGTTAGCCAAAAAAGAGAAATTACCCGGGTAGCTCACATACCAGAAGTAGAAGCCCAATAGGAACTATCTGCCGGCCCCTTCCACATGATGTCAATTCCTTAGGGCAGGAACGGTGGTTGCCTTTCTTTGTATCCCAAGTGCCTGGGATAGTAAATGCTGAATAAATGTTTATTGTCTGGCTGTCTGATCACTACTAATGTGTGACTCCCAGCTTTGAGGTCTTAGGCTTATAATGGAAGCTGAATACAATTAATTATATCATTAAATTCATGCGGTCCACACAAGATTTCTGATCATGTGGCCTACTCCTGAAAAATCTGGATGCTCCTGACCTAGAAGGGTAACCCCAGGAATCAAGCACTTTGCTCAAAGGGACCCGGACCCTACCTTCTTGGAGCCCACCATCGCTTTTGGGGCGCCGGGTCTTCAACGTGGAGGGGGAATTGAAAGCAGCCACATTACCACTGGCGGTGCTGGTCAGGGGGGCAGGTGGGGTTGGCCCTTTGGGTTTGAAGCCCTGTTTCCCAGGGCTATACACAGGGGGGCTGGGGTACACAGGATTCTCCACACACTGGTTTGGGACCTGAAAACACAAAGTTATCAAGGAGAGCTCCCCAGTCTACTTAGAGCCGCCTGAACCAAGGATGGAAGTTACACCTTTATAAATGGTAGCACCAGGTGGGACCTTAGCAACTCTAGTGAGTCCCTGTCCTTCTCTGGGCCTCATATATCCTCCTCTGGAAAATTCAGGGAGGTAAATGAGATGATCAAGAAGGTCCCTTCCAGCTCTAAAATCCTCTGTTTATGAGAGATCTAAATCAAACTCTACTCAGCAGAACCTCATCCGAGGATCAAAAAAGTTAAATGATTTGCCTAAAGCCACCAAGTAAGCTAGGGGATCAAGCCAAGGCATCCCCATTTCAGGACTCCGTCCATTTTATGCTGCTTCTTTCTTAATTCTCCACAATCTTTAAGCATCTTCTCTTCCTTTGCATTTCCTCCCAGTGCCCAGCATATAACTCATAGTATTATATGACAGTGTAAAATGCTTCCTCCAACTTGACCTGTCTAGCCCCAGCCTGAGTGAATTCCTCCTACCTAATAATCCTGCAGGAAATTCAGCCAGTTCACCCTCTCCCACAGATCTCAAGTGACAACCCACTCTTACATCTCCAACTCAGCACATTGGCCAATGGCTGGCCCACAGGAAAGGCACATGTGAGCTCGAGAAAACAATAAATTAACATCTAAGAGGTGTCAGCAATCTATTAGAAAAGCCTGAGGAGTCAAACTGCCCTGTGAGCTACCCACTCCCAAGAGGCCCAAGCACAGTTTAAAGAGAGAAGTTTATCCCCACTGTCTTCAAAGGGACAGTCCTGGCACGATCAAAAGGCCACAGGTCTGGAATCGGAAGAGATCTCAGAGGCCTCAGAGTCCAACCCCTCTCGTTTTATAGAGAAGGAAACTGAGGCTCTTGGTGGGAAAGTGACTTGCCAAAAGTCACACGGGTCGGAGGCACCTTTTGAACACAGGTCTTGGGACTCCAGAGCCAGTGCTTCTTCCATCCTGCCAAATGGAAGCTACAGCCTCTTTGAGAATCTTGTCTTCAGCCTTGACATTGTGTTAGCAGCTTTTCTCCCCTCTAGTCCCACCTTTCTGAGATATCTGTCTTCCCACTAACAGCCCAGGACAGTACCCCACTTTTGAGCCTTTTCATCCGAGCCATAGTGTAGGCCCCTGACTGCCTCTCTCCCAACTAGGATCCTGACAGTGTCCATTGCTTTTTATCCTGTCACCAGGAAACCTCTGGATGTGCCCTCCCTCACTGGCCTCACCTCCCGGCCCCCTCCCCAGAGATGAGTGTCCCGTTACCTCCAGAGGTGGGTAGGGCTGCATCCCCAGCGCTTGGATCTCTACCACATTGCTTCCTGCCAGGGGGGCAGGGGCATTGTAAACCTCTACCACTCCACTGCTACCCGTGTTGGGACGTCCTGGAGCCCCAAGGTTCTGCGGAGGGGGAGGGGGAGGAGGAGGAGCTTGTGGGGGAGGGGGAGGGGGCAATGGCGGAGGTGGGGGAGGAGGTGGTGGGGGCTGAGGGAGGTAGCCAGGCCCTGAGTGCATACTCAGGCTGCTCTAGAATGAGAAGAGGTAAAATAGAAAATCAGAAAGAAACATGGCATTAAGACTGGGTATCATCATAACAGAAAAATACCTTAAATTTGTTTAGCACTTTACAATTTATAAAGCACTTTTATGTAAAATAGCCCATTCGAAGCTCACAAGAATACTATTACACAGGCAAGGTAGACATTAGCACCACCCTCATTTTACAGATTAGGAAACTGAGATTCAGAGAATCTAAGTAACTTCAGCAAGATAACACATACATCACGTCTCTTTCAACCCAGAAACCAAACCCACCTATGTGAAAAGCAGAGTTATTTGGGGAATAGGTTTGGAGGAGGAAGCTGAAAGGGAGACCATGAAATAAAACTGGACTTGTGCTCAGAACAGAAATGACCGTTTACTGCTTTCCCTTCAGACTAAAGCCCTGCTGTGAGTCCCACGGCTCCATCCTAGGACAGACGTGACTTCACAGCTCTAGGCCAGGCAACAACCATCTCTTTCACCAATGGCAGCCTTCGTGAAGGTCTGCAGCAGGGCCTTTACGCTATAACTGCTCGTTCATTTTATAGTGCCTGGTTTGTCATTTCTATGACCCTTCTTATGTTACATATACAGTAGAAAGGATGTGTTTGCTTCTTAGAATTTTCTAACTGCAAGTGCCATCTTTCCTCTTGGAATGCAAAGAAATTGATATTGCTTGGTAAAGAATATACACATGCACACCGACATTTATACACAGCTATGCTAATGCTAATAAGTGAGGCCTTTCCCCCTACATTAGGATCTTTGTGTATTAGAAGTTTATTGCCCTCTCGCTTAGAGAATCTAAATTAGCAAGTCTACGTGAAATCCCCAAGAGATAAAGCTCTAAGCACTCCACCAGAGGATCTTTAATTCACATTTGAGAGGACCACTCAAAGCCATCCTCTGGTGACGGATGGACTGGGCAATTTTGAGGCAGAACTCTCTGAGAAGTGTATGCCCATGTTAACTGGCTGCTCTTCCGAATATTCACATAGTTTTAATTGCTTCTTGGTTTCTTTTTCTTTCAGTCCTAAAAGCAGCCAAGAGAGTCTGAACCTATCTCCCCAATTATACCTTCAAAAATAAGTGTCTGCCTAGGCCCAAAGAGCCCCATAGCACCTGGGATCATCAGTAAGAGCCTTCATATCATCCTTATTAGCCAAGTTGGAATTGATGGGGGTCACTCCAATCCTATCATTCTTATCTTCCCCTCAACCAATTACAGTGCTCAAAATTCAGACATAATCTTGCTCCCCACTAATCACTGTCTTAGAATCCCTAAAATAAAGAGAATATTCCTGATACATATCACAGGAAGGGACTTTTTTTTTTTTTTCTGGCTAGGCAATGGGGTTAAGTGACTTGCCCAGGGTCACACAGCTAGTTAAGCGTTATGTGTTTGAGGCTGCATCTGAACTCAGGTCCTCCTGACTCCAGGGCCGGTGCTCTATCCACCGAGCCACCTAGCTGCCCCAACTTTTTTTTTTTAAACACAAAAGAAATTCTTGGAAGCCATAGTAGGAGCTGCCATACCATCACCCAATCTGGACGCAGATTTGGAGAACCCAGATTTTGTAGCACACCATTCCTGTGGCCTCAGTCAGCTGTGCGGAATATCCTTAAATAAGTCTCATTTGAAAACAATTCTTTGCCATAAGGGGTGGCTCTCCACGAATGGGAGACAGCAGCATACAGGGGAAATTTAGGCAATATAAAAACAACAGAGATTAGTAAAAAATTATTTTTAATTTATCGTATGTTTCTATTTGGGTACATAAATCTCATGTGGCTATTTTCTCCTTTTCCCTTTGCTACTATGGAAACTGGGTTGCCACATAATCACTCCTTTAGAGAGACCTTTGCTACCAAACATAAGCACTAAAATGGGGAAACTGATCAGTCACCTCATTTTAAAACACCTAAAACTCACACAAGGAGTTCAAATTGCTGCAGCAAGGGGCCCTAATTCAAGGATCTAGAGTCTGCCTGAATTAGAGGAGATCAGAATTGCTCACAAGGGAGAAAATAAGAATAAATCATTCCTTACTTTTCACCAAGATCTTTGAAAAATAGCGGGCAGCTTATAGGTTAGAAAGGGAATCAAGACAATAAACAAATTTAATCTTATGAAGAAGCTGTACTCCATTATCCTAATGTGGCACAAATTCTCCTTACCTGCACCGGGGGCTGCACAGGGGGCTGCACAGGGGGCATCGGCTGATCCAGTGATGTAAAGGCTGACATGGCTGACATGAGCACTTCATCGCTCACCAAAATGTTCCCTTGTACCAGGGTCTGGATCAGAGGGGATGGGGGCACTGTGATGTAGGTAGAGATCTGCTGCAGGGAACACACATGAGAACAGGATGTCACACAAGAAGGGATCTCCACCATTGGAAAGAACCCAACGCCCCCTCTCTGAATCCCTCTTCTCCTGACTCAGAATGATCACTTGGCAGCAAGAATTCCCCTGTTCAGAGACACTATCATCTAATAATAAAAATAACTGATTTTAGAAAGCATTTTAAAATTTGCAAAACCTCTTTATGTTGTTTCTTATGTACATATCCATGGTAAACTCTGGACTTTCATTTGCTTTCATATTGAGCAGATGGCACAGAAAGGTTTACTGAAAGCCAAGGGACATAGAGACCAAAAAAGGTTGGCAATGCCTCTACTATCTCCATTTTACAGATAAGAAAAGTGAGGCCCAGGGAAGTTAAGTGACTTACAAAGGGTCATACAGAAAGCAAATGTGGAATGTGAACCTTGATCATCCTGACTCCAGGACCAGCACTCTAACCACTTCATCACTAACAGCATATACTTTCCACAGACAAAATAAGAACAATACATGACAGGTGAGAGTCTTCAAGAGACAGGGTTACAAAGAACAGAACGACAGAACACAATTTAATCACTTCCCTCTTCGGTTTCACTAATCATTGCAAAAGGACCTCTCATCAACCCTGTACCTGAGGGAGATATTTATAATCCTCCAAAGACACTAATCTCTATTTTCAATAAAACAAAACAGAACAATAAACTATATTTAGACTCTAAGCAACAAATTATATTATTAATATACATTTATATATAATACACAATGTATATTAATACTCCATCACATACAGACTCAACTGTCCCTTCTTGAAGTCTGAGAAACTCCATTCTCTCAAAGGGAAGTAAAGATATAATTTATGACAATGAGAATAGTAATAGCTAGCATTTATACAGCCCCTGCCATGTGCCAGGCATTGTGCTAAGCACTTTATAAATATTATCTCATTTGATCCTCACAATAATCCTAAGAGGTAGGTGCTGCTATTACCCCCATTTTATATTTGAGGAAACTGAAGCAAACAGAGTTTAAGTGACCAGGGTCACACGGCTACTAAGTGTCCGAGGCCACATTTGAACTCAGGTCTTCCTGGCTCCAGGCTCAGCACTGTGTCCACAGTACCACCTAGCTGACCCTATATTTTTGCCATAGAGTCAAACACAAATCAGTTAACTTCCTCTACTGACAAAGAAAGCATGAGGCAGTTCTACTTATAAAACTGCCCTTGTCTGGGATCATAATCCACTCTCAGCTGAACTCTAACATTTGATCAGCAAACTCTGGGGAGTTTGTTCTTTGAACAAGGGGGAAAAAATTTAAAAGACACAATCATCTTTAATTGGGCTCAAAATACAAAGTTTTAAGGGGGAAGATGCTTGACCACAGATATAAGTTCTCTAAAATTCTCACGGAGCTGAAATCTTTCTCTGCAGCTTGCCAACCCAAATATAGTAATGTTACTACTGCAGTGAAAACCCAGAGGAGAAGCCAGGCTGAATGAGAGATAAAAATAACCAATCTAGTTTCATTGTTTTGGCTGAAAGAAAAAAAATGCAGGCAATTTCCTTCCCTTAGAATGTTTTGTAGACTAATTTTTCTTTTTAAATTCAAGGCCTCTCTATCTCACCCAGGTTGGAAGTATGGTGGTCACTCACAGGCCAATCCCTAGGCTAACTGACACAGAAACTTTGACCTGCTCCATTTTCAACCTGGGCTGCTTCATCCCTCCTTAGGCAGCCTGGTGGCCTTTCACTCCACAAGGAGCTCATCATATTGGTGTCAAAAGAAGTGAGAATACTCGATCAGCTCTAGCCCCACTGCAGCTCAGAACTCCCCAACTCAGGTGACCCACCAGCCTCAGCCTCCCCTTGTAGCTGGGAATTCTAATATATGGCATCACACACAGCACTAATGTTTGGGTTTTTTTATTTATTTTTTATTTTTTAGTTGGTCAAGTACAGTGAAACCAATCTAGAACACTGATTATGCTAAAAAAACAACACATCCACTTCTTGGTGGATCTCAGCAGTCCTCTTAAGGCAAAATTCTAAAACATGATCTACCTACAATATGAAGATGTAGTAAGTAGCCACTGTCATGGTTTTCATCTGTAATTAGCTTGTATTTCTAAAATATTAATCCAGAGAAATTAACTGCACACAACCTAGAAACTGTACTTGGGGAAAGGACATTGATATCAAGTCAGGGCCCTTGGAAATGCAAGTTAAAATTACTGATAACTGTCTTGGTATTAGAGTTGTTCCCTTAAACATGGAGGGCAGATTTTCTTGTATTCTTTCTAATTGGCACTCAGAAATACTTTTTTGCAAAAAAAAAAAAGCTCACAATTCTTTGATTATGATAAGAGATAGGAAATAGAACAGCATGTCCAAGGAATAACCTGGAGAAACCTTTCCTGAAATCTTTTCTTCCTATCTTCTAAGTACATCTGGATCCCCTTAGAAGGTCATCCAGAAATTTGCCAATGTATACGTAATATGTTTACATTTTTAGAATAGTGAATGGGAAGGGATTGCAGATGCCTGATCCCTTAAAAACTTTGCCAGTTAGCCCATCATTCTGAGAAGGGGCCCTCTCTCCTTTGTGGATCTCTTTCAAACCTTCTTGTGGGTTGTGCTGAGTCTTTCCATAGCTGCTGCCTCACCTTTCTATCTCCCCCAGCCCTAGTTCTAAAGAAGCCCCACATTCCTCAAGGTTACCTGGCGATTGGCTGGTGGAGCCTGCTGCACAGATGTGACGGAGGGTGCGTAGATACTATTGGTGGCCAGGGAGACAGCAGCCAGTGCAGGAGCGCTCCCCTGACACTGCTCCCGCTTGTGGGTCATGAATGCTGGTAATGAGTTGAATTGCTTTTTACACTTCCCACAGAGAAAGACATCTTCATCATCTATAAGTCAAATAGGGAGGGGGCAGTAACAGAAAGTAAGGGAAAGTAGGAAAAACCATATCAGAGAGAATGGCAGAAAAAAGAAGGACTAGAGCTAATATCTGATTTCAGAATGGCCGCCTGTTCCACTGCACACATCAATGAAGACATTTACTGAGCATAGCCAATACATGGAGTCCTATGCTAGGTGTTAAGGAATAAGAGAGTACCTGCCCTCAAGAAGCTTAAGATATATATGTGAGGGACTGTCTGATGTTGGCAGTTGCCAGTTGGGCGCTGTGGCAAGATTAGGGTAAGATCTGGGTATTTTGGAAGTCGAGGCAGGGGCTGTGGTAGGCGGAGTCGTGGTGGACTGGGATGGGCTGGGTACGGAGAAGCCCTGAGGCAGTGGGCAGTGCTATGTGAGATAAGCTGGGTGCAAGGAAGTAGCCAGAGCTTGTGCTCCTGTGGCAAGGGGCAATGCCACGTGGGAGTGGGACGGCAGAGGACTGAGTTCCCTTTGCTTAGTCCCCTCCCTATATGCAACATCAACCCCAGACGCCTCCATCTTGTGACCTTCCTGACTTCCTGGGTCCCTTTGTATAGCACTAACCCCAGACGCCTCCTCCCAGTATCTGAGTCTGACTTCCTAGGTCACGTACTCTGTCTATGCACTAATCCCAGACGCCTCCTTCCTGTATCCGGTCCTAGCCTCCTACGTCACTCCCTCTCCCTTGGTGTGCTAAACTCAGACAGCCCCTTCCGGTATCTGACCCTTCAATCATTGGCTAGTAAGCAGGCTGGGGAGGAGGGGCTAGTAGGAATTTAGGAACGAGCATGGTCAGATCACACTCTCTTTCTTGGCTCCTGCTCTGTTGCTCTGGCCTTGCTGCTTGGGCTTGCTGTGATGGCTTGCTGTGATGGCCTCTGAATAAAGCTCTGGTGTTGGCGCCTCCCGATGACTCGTCTCTGTGTGTTTATCTGGCTGAGTACCGAAGACTCGAGAGTGAGTATGACTCTGGCAGCCTGCTCCTTATAGGAGGAGAGGGTCGGCGCGGCCGACACAAGGTCGGTGCGGCCGGTACACATATATATATATACATATACACACACACATATATATGTAAATATATTATATATTTCAGTTCACATACATATGGAACTGAAAAGGATATAATGCAACAAATATTTATTAAGTGACTGCTGTGTGCAAGAGTACCTATTCTGGGCACTAAGGAGAGAAACAAAGTTTAGATAGGACATGGTCTCCACAATTAAAGAATATACATTCTAGTTACAAGGATTCTAAAACATAAAAACAGATTATATACAATATTAAATAAGTGTATTAGTGAGTTACAAAAACCAAAACGCCACAGGAAGTTTGTTATATTGTACCATAGGAGGCCCTGTGATATGTTATCCAGTGAGGGTTACAGGGACATATAAGATAAAGTCCCAGGTGAAACATTACAAAACTCATAGTCTAGTTGGGTAGATAAGATATGTGCACAGATGACTCTAATACAAAATAAAACATAGGTGCTGTAAGACAGGGATGAACAAAATGCTATGAGAGTTCATCAAACGGAGAGCTTACTTCTGGCTAGGACAACATAAAGTCAAATATCAAGACTTGACATCTGCAAGCAGTGTATTCAAGGCCACTGGTCTTGAAGTTCATCCAATCACAGTATTCTGAGCTAGACAGAGCCGTGGGGATCACATGATTTAGCTCCTTCATTTTATAATAAAGAAACTGAAGCAGGCGTGGGGTGGGGGTGGAGGTGGGGGATGACTTGCCCACATGGGTACGTAAGTAGCAAAGCCAGAATTTAAACCAGCATTCACAGAGACTGAAGTTTTGGCCTCAGCTGTCTCACTGACTCCCTTTCTGATATTTAGCAAGCCTTTTGTCCTTTCTGGGTTTTGGATTCCCTACGTGCAAGATGGAAAGAAGATGGAAAGAATGTCTGACCTGTCTGCATATCACAGGGGCCCCAGGAAACTGTTAATAAAGGGCTTTATGGGGTCTGTGAGTAGGACATTTTTAATATGCAATAGTAAAACTGTTGTTCAGTCCCTCTACACTGATTCTATTTTCTCAGCATTAAGTGATCCTGAAAGCCAGTATGGAATCTAAGTTTAAAACAAAAAACAAAAACAAAAACAACAACCTATAGGATGGGGAAGGACTGAAGAAAAGGGAAGAACCGGGAAGTGTGGAAGGAGAAAAGGATGAGAACCTGGCAGCATGGAGAAGGAAGTGGGGTCTCCTCTAGACAGGGGTGTGTAGACAGAGGAATTTTGTGAAGCACTACTAAAACATAACTCATCTCTTCTTTCTAGTCTGTCCTCCACATATCTGCTAAAATAGAATTGCTAAAGCACAAATCTGACCATAGCATTTTCCAACTCAAGAATCAGCAGTGGTTCCCTCTTGCCTTTAGGAAAAAAAACAAACTCTTCAGCTTAAAATTTAGACCACTCCAGAGTCAGACTCCAGCCTACCTTTCCAGGCTTTTTGGACACTACCACCCTTCACACACTCTCTAGGAAAACTAGGCCTCATTTCTATCTTCCATAGTTGGTGCTCCATTTTCACCTCCATTATTTTGCATGTGCTATCCACATGCCTGGCAAGCACTCCCTCCCCTATCTACCCCTTAGCATCTTTAGCTCCTTTCAAGGCTGAATTAAAATGCTGCCTCCTACAGTGAGCCTTTCCTGGTTCCCCTAACTGTCGGTGGTCTCTCCCTCCTCCAGTTATCTTTTACTTAAGTGTGTGGATATGCTGCTTCACCCAAGTGCATTAGCTCCTTGAGGGCAGGACCTGTTTTTCATTTTGTCTTTGTATCCCTAACCATCAGCATAGTTCCTGGCATAAAAGGTACTTAACAAACTGCTGAAATGAATTGCTCATTTAATTGAATTGTTACGAATATTTCTTTGGCTCATGTTCCCCCACCTGAAGAGCAGTTGATGCTAGGACCCGAGTAGAGACTTACCCAAGGACTGGATGGTGGTAGGTGTGTTGACACTTGGAGCAGTTGGGTCAGGGACTGCCCCTTGTCCATCCCATAGTGACTGAACTGCCAGGACAGTCTGGTTATCTATTCCTAAAGAGAAAAATACAGCCACATTAGAAACCACACACAGTCCACATGCTTTGACTCCCCCTGCTAAGCATATGCACCCCAAGAAGATCAGAGACATAAAGGAAGCTTCCATATATACCAAGAAATGGTTATTGCAACACTTTTTGTAGCAACAAAAGAACCGTAACCAAAACAGGCTAATGACTAAACAAATGGTGCACACAAATGGAATGGAACATTATACCATAAAAGATGATAGATGCTAAGAATGCAAGGAAATACTCATGCTAAATGGAGTGAGTAGAACCTGGAGAATAATTTATACAATAACAACTTCATAAAGAAAATATCTTTCGGAGCAGCTAGGTGGCGAAGTGGATAGAGCACCGGCCCTGAAGTCAGGAGGACCTGAGTTCAAATGCGGCCTCATACCAAACATTTGACACTTGCTAGCTGTGTGACCCTGGGCAAGTCACTTAACCCCAATTGCCTAAGCAAAAAAAAAAAAAATCTTTAAAAGTCTTAAGAAACGCTGATCGATGCACTGACCACAGAGACATGATGATGAAGCATGCTGCCTACCTCTTGACAGAGAAGTGATAGGCTCAAGATTCAAGTACATTTCTTGGACACACTCAATATGAGAATTTGTTTTGCTTGACTACATAGGTAAACTACATATCTCGGTTACTAGCGCTTTGTTTTTCTTTTTCTTTTTCTCCTTAATGAAGGGGGTGGGATCAAGGGAGGAATATGCATGGGGCAGCAAAAAAAGAAAAGACAGGAAAGAACTGTCCTTGGAGCATCTTTCTTTTTTTTTTTGAAATGCAGAAAAAGCTGGGTATGGCTGTGCAGGCCAAGAATTCCTGCAGCTGGGGAGGTTGAGGCTGCTTGAGCTCCAGAGCTCTGTGCTGCAGTAGGATGAAAGCTTATCGGGCATCCCACACTAAATTTGGCACTGATGTGGTGAGCCCACAGGAGCAGAGGGTCACCAGGCTGCCTACGGAGAGGTGAATTGGACCTGGCCCACTTCTAGCCTGGGCAAGATAGGGTAATGCAGTATCTCCCCCGCCTCCCATTCCCCAAGCAGGCCAGCTTTGAAAGCTATAGGGAAAATGTATACTTATAAAGAAAAGGAAGCTGTACAGAACAGAGTTTCGTGGTTCTGTGTATAACTCTCTTTCTGTTCTATTGTGTAGATAGAAATGCTCATTTTCTTTGGTATTTGTTAAATTCAGAATAAATTAAAAAAAAAAGAACAGAGGGAAATATGGAAAAAACATGAATTTATGCAAAATGAGGTAAGCAGAAAGGGGAAAATAATATATACAATAATTGCAATGTAAATTAAATGAACATTGTATTTATAATGATAAAACTTGGCCCCAGAGAAGGAGAAAATGTATCTGTCTCCCTTTGTTTCAGAAGTGAGGACCTATGGATGTGGAACAGTACACATATATTAGTTTGGCTGAAATGCTTCTTCTCCACCTCCATCTCTTTATTTTTTATTCTTTGTTATAAGGGATGGCTCCCTGGGAAGGGGCTGGAGTAGGGGAGGATTTTTTGGGAAATTAAAATTATATAAAAACAAAAGCTAGTAATAAAATGTTTTAAAAAAACAAACCATGCATAGCCAAGGCTTCCCAGGAGGAACAGCTGCTCCCCTACTAGCCACAGTACAAACCCTTGCCCAAGGCCCAGCATACACATCACACACGCCCTCAGGGCCTATGCTGCCAGGGTTTTATCTTTCTTGGATTCAGGACAGCTCTCTTCATTATGGATTGAGAGGGAACTACACAACTCTTTCCTTGTCTACCCACCTTTTTTCAAACTGCTGGGTGTGATTTAAATTTATGGTTAAGCTTTCTCTCAGACATCCAGTTTCCTCCTTGCCCACAGCTCAGGGACTGTACAGGTCTGAAGTTTCATCCAGCAAAACGCTTCTACAGAGTCTCAAAAACCTAAAGTCATCTCCCAGATGCCTGAAACTGGGCCAACACATCACCTCAGCTACAACTTATTCAGGTTGACTTCGCCAGCTTTGTCTCACTGGTCTAGTTTTAAAGCAAAAATCCTGAAGTTTAAGGTTCGTCCGAAGGCACTAAAACTGATAGGTGGACAGAAGTAGTTCTAGGTCTGAGAATCCACCATCTATGGCTCTCTTAAGCATGGCACCGTCACATATGGCATGAAATGTCAACCAGTGTCCTGGGGTGCAGTGGATCCAGAACCAGGCCTGCAGTCAGGAAGATTTGAGGTTCAAATCCAGACACAGATACTGACTAGCTCCGTGGCCAAGTCACTTCACCTCTATTTGCCTCAGTTTCCTCAACCATAAAATGGGGATAATAAATGCCACTATCTCCTAGGGTTGCTGTAAAGATCAAATAATACTTATAAAGTGCTCAACATAGTACTTGTCACATAGTGGATGTTATATAAATGCTTATTCTCTTCCCCTTCATGGTGCCACAGGTATTGATTCCATTCTACCTATGGCTATTTATCTGGATTATAACAGGCTAAAGTAGCACCTAGGCCAAGATTCTAGAGAGACTAGGGTGAATTCAGGCCTGAGCTGAAGGCTTGGTCCTCTTTAGGACAGGTATATGGTAGCTTTGATCAGTCAAGATTTGTTAAGCACCTAACCATATGCCAGGCTCTATGGGAGATACTAAGGATATATGTACTAAGAATGAAATAATCCCTACTCAAAAGGAGCTTATATTCTAATGGAGGAGATAAGTATACATAAATATAAGGCAATACAAATATTTACGCAAAGTTAAAAACAGGGGGATCAGAAAGGCTTCATACAGAATATGATGCAAAAGCAGCATCTTGAAAGAAGAGGACTGTATGGGGAGGAAGTAAGGAGTAAGTACATTCCAGGTATGGGGAGGATAGCCAGGGCAAAGGCACAGAGATGGGAAACAGAGAGTCAAAGGACATCCAGAAGACCAATCTGGCTATACTTCAGAGTGCTAGAAGGGAGAATAGTGTCCAGCGAGGCTGTAAGGAAAGGTTGAGGCCAGAATGCATAGAGCTTTAAAAGAGAAACAGAATAGTCTCTATTCTACCTAGAGGCAACAGGAAGCTACTGAGGTTGGTCAAGTCACAAGGGAACCACGTGGCCAGATCCACGCTTAAGGAAAATTATTTTGGCAGAATAGGTAGCACAGACTGGAGCTGTCAAGGATCTGAAGCAGAGAGACCAATTAGAAGGCTGTTGAGGTGATAAGGGCTTGAACCAAGGTGGTAACTGTATCAGCAGAGAAGGGCTCAAATGTGAACAATATTGGGAAGATAGGAACAGTGAAATCCGGCCACTGATCAGATATGTGGGGTGAGAGAGAGTGGAGGGTGCAGCATAATGCCAAGATTATGGACCTGGAAAACTGGAAAGATAAAAGAGAGAAGTTTGGAAGAAGAAGTGTAAGTGAAAAGATAATGAGCTGAATTTTGGACATGTTGAATTTAAAATATCTCTGGGATATTCAGTTTGGCAATTGCTGATATGGGATGAAGCTCAGTGGACAGACTGGGGACAGAATGTAGATCTGCATGGAGATGACAGTTAAACCCATAGGTTACCAAAAAAGAAGAGGGAGAGGGAAGAGAAGAAAGTGGAAACTGGACAGAACCTTTAGAATACCCATAGTGATGAGGATATGATATGGATGATGAGTCAGCAAAGGAAACAGAAGAAGCAATCAGACAGGTAGGAGAACCAGAAAAGTGGAGTGTCACAAAAACCCCAGAAGAAAGAACATCTAGGAGTGGGTGGGTCAACAGTGTCAAATGAAGCTGATGTGCCTTGGAACAGACCCCAACCCTTCTTAACAGCTACCTGCCTGCCTCTTCAACCACCAAAATCTGAGAATCAGAGTTAAACTCTGTTAAACAGTTGCCAACTGAACAAACTTCATAAGGAGGCAAGCTACTGGGCAACGGTCATTCACCTCAAGAATTTTGTTCTATTACTAATGCATTGTTGGTGGAGTTGTAAACTGATCCAAACATTCTGGAGAGCAATTTGGAACTATGCCCAAAGGGCTATAAAACTGTGCATACCCTTTGACCCAGCAATAGCACTTCTAGGTCTGTGTCCCAAAGAGATCATAAAAATGGGAAAGGATCCACATGTACAAAAATATTTATAGCAGCTCTTTTTGTGGTGGCAAAGAATTGGAAATGAAGAGGATGCCCATCCACTGGGGAATGGCTGAACAAGTTGTGGTATATGAATGTAATGGAATATTATTGTGCTATAAGAAATGATGAACAGGCTGACTTCAGAAAAACCTGATAAGACTTGTATGGTCTCATGCTGAGTGAAGTGAGCAGAATCAAGAGAACAATGTAACAGAAACACTATGCGATGATCAACTTTGATAGACTTAGCCCTTCTCAGCAATGCAGGATCTAAGACATCTCCAAATGTCTCATGATGGAAAATGCTATTCACATCCAGAGAAAGAACTATGGTGTTTGAATGCAGATGGAAGCATACTATTTGCTCTTTTATTTTTTCTTTCTTGTGGTTTTTCCCTTTTGTTCTGATTATTCTTTTACAACATGACTAATGTGAAAATATGTTTAATATGATCGTACATGTATATGCCTATATCAGATTGCATACCATCTTGGGAAAGGAGGAGGGGATGGAGGGGAGAAAATTTAGAACTCAAAATCTTACAAAAGTGAATGCTGAAAACTAAAAATAAATAAATTAATTTTTTAAAACTTTTAGAAAAAGAACTTTGCTCCATGTCAAATTACCATGAACAATACTCTCTAGCTCCATTTCCCCTATATAAAACTGGCATATACTACTTGACTGCCCAAGTACAAATTAGAAATTCAGAGGCTCCAAGGAGTCTGAAATTGTTTACAAAGAGTACATTCCAGGACTAGGCAGAAACTGACACTACAGGCCAAAGGAGAACTAAGGAAGGGAGGCCCAATGATATAGTAAAACATCAAATCTGAGGTTTCAAGTTTCTAAGGCCGAATTACCTTTGTACCAGCCCCGGACAAGTCACTCAGCTTCACCATCTGGAAAAATCAAGTTTATTCTAGAAATTAACTTGGAATTATACTAAGAAAGTGTCACGAATGTCCATATTCTTTGACTCAGAGATCCCATTACTAATCACATAATGCAAGGAGGCTAAAGACTAAAAGAAAGATCTCATAAACACCAAAATATTTACTGTGGTCCTTTTGGAGTAGCAAAAACTGCAAACATCTGCTAAACATACTGTGGTACACAAATGTAGTGGATATATACCTATATATACCCTATACCACGAGCTATATACCCTATACAACAAGAAACAATAACTATGAGGACTACTGGAAGAACTTTTATGAACTAATGCAAAGCAAAGTTAGCAGAACCACAAAAATAAGACACACAAGGACAACAATGTAAATGCAAAGAATGAAAAACAATTCAAAACCAAATGCTATGTAATTATAATGACCAAGCTTGGCAGAGGCAGGAAACTAGGAGTATAAAACACTGAACCCTGTGGGACTTAATTGATGGGTTCATTAGTTTAGCTCAACTGCTTTTTCCCTTTCTTTCTTTTTATTTTTTTGTTATAAGAGATGGCTTTCTGGTTGGGGAAAGAAGAAAAGATACATAATGAGTCAATGAAAGAATGAATGGAAAAGCATTAATTTAAGCACTTACTATGCGCCAAGCAAGCACTGTGCTAAGAGTTATGAGTTCAGATAGAAAAAGTGAGATAGCCGCTATGCTCAAGCACCTCACACTCTAAGGGGGAGATAATACATAAAAGAAAGAATTCTCTTTGAGAGCAGGGACTGTTTTAACTCTCTCTCTCCTTTTTGTTTTTTGTTTTTTTTTTGGTATCCCCATTGCTTTTGTATTTGATTGATTGATTACAGAATACTGCATCTAACATCAGACTTGGTGAATGTGTTGGCTAGTTTTATGGAACTTTTTTTTCTCTTTCTTTCTCTTTTTTTATTCTTTATTATAAGAGATGCTTCTCTGAGTGGAAGCTAAGGCAGAAATATAGTAGGAAATGTAAGTGATATAAAAACAGGATGTCAATAGAGAAAAAAATTTAAAGAGAGAAAAAAAATTCAATAAAACTAATCAAACACATCAACCAAGTCTGAAATTTATTAATAACTTACGAAGTGCCAGGCACTGTAAAAAGTGCTCAGGATAGAAAGATAACAACAGTTGTTGCCCTTAAGGAGCTCACAGACTAATGGGGGAAAGATGGTATATAATAAACTAGGTGTACTCAGAGTAGCTAGGAGATAATCTCAGAGGGAAGGCACTAAAGGCTAGAGGGAACAGGAAAGGTTTCTAACAGATGGTGGGATTTGAGCTGAGACTTGAAGGAAGCCAGGAATCAAAGTGGTAGAAGTGAGGATCACTCAACATGGGAGACAGTCAATGCAATAGCACAGAGATAAGAGAGAAGAACTTATTGGAGTGGCAAGGAACTATAAATCAATTACGGAATGGAGAAACAAATTGTGGTACATGACTGCAATGGAATTTTATTGTACCATAAGAAAAAATAAATATTAATACAGAGAAGCATGGGAAGACATATGAACTCATGTAAAGTTAAGTAAGAAGAACCAAGAAAACAAAATATACATTGACTAAGATAATTTAAACAGATGCAACACATGAAAAATTCCAAATACTGTATAATTATAATGATCAAGCCTAGTTCCCAATGAGAGGGAAGAAAATGTATCTTCCTACCTTGTCTAAAGTGGTGGTGGGATTATAGATAATGGGAAGACTTTTTACTTTAAGATATTGTGTTAGTTTTGCTGAACTGCCTCTTTTCTCTCTTTATTCTTTGTTACAAGAGATCTCTCTGGGAATGGGAGGGAGCAATATACTTGAAAATGAAATAAAAACAAAAGATAACAATTAAAAATTATAATAAAGAAAATTTCCGCTAGCACTTCTATTTATTCAGCAAATATATAGTGCTAAGTACTTACAGTTTACAGAGCCCTGCAATAGACCCCTAAGAGAGACAAGAATAAAGCTTATTGCATTGGAAAGGTATAAAACAAAGTATTGCAAAGGGGTGGGGAGGTCATTATTTATGATAAGAGAGAGGAATCAAGGAAAGCTTCCTAATGGAGAAGTTAGACTTTTTTTTTTTTGAGTAGTTGGATTTTAAAAGGATGCTTATGAAGCAGCTAGGTGGCTCAGTGGATAGAGCACTGGGCCTGGAGTCTGTAAGACCTGACTCCCACCTCAGATATTTACTAGCTTTGTGATTCTGAGCAAGTCACTTAACCTGTTTGCCTTAATCCACTGGAAAAGGAAATGGCAAACCACTCTAATACCTTTGCCAAGAAAACCCCATGAATAGTATTCATGTGATATGGTCCACAGGGTCACAAAGAATCAGGAATGACTGAACAAAATGTTTATCAACCAAAGAGGGAGAATGAAAACTTTCCAGATATCTGTACCACTACTAGTGTCTTTTCTCAAATGAAACTGCTCTCTCCATAGTCACTAATAATCTCTGGCCTTTTCTCAATCTTCATCCTTTTTGACTTTTCTGTAGCCTTTAACATATCCATCACCGTTACCTTGATACTCTCTTCTCTCTATGTTTCTGTTACAATTATTTTCTCCTGGTTCTCTTCCTACACGTTTCACCATTCCTTCTGTCTCCTTTGTTGGATCTTCGTCCAGAAGACACCCTTTAACAGTGAAGGTCCCTCAAGGCCCTGTTCTGGTCCCTCTTCTCTTCTCTCTTTATATTATTTCACTTGGTGAACTCATTAGCTCCCATAAATTCAATCATCTCTGTGCAGATGATCCTCAGATCTATTTCTTCAGCCTTAACCTCTTTCCTGACCTCCAGTCTTGCATGTCCAACTGCCTGTTAAACATCTCAAAATAGATATAGAGTAGATACCTTAAACTGAATATATCCAAAACTGAACTCATTCTTTTTCTATATCCAATACTCCCCTCTTTCTAAATTCTTTATTACTATCTGAAGTACCACCATCCAATCACTCCTGTTCAAAACTTAGGGCTCATCCACATTCTCTCACACCCCACATCCAATCAGCTGTCGTCTAGTCGTATCTACATTCAAAACATCTCTCATACATGCCCCCTTTTCTTCTCTGACATTTCTCCCACCACATCAAATGCCCTCATTACCTCAAGTTTGGACTATTGCAATAGCTTTCTGGTTGGTCTCTCTTGCCTCAACTCTCTTCCAGCTGCAGTCCATTCTCCACCCAGTTATCGAATTGATCTTCCTTAACTGCAAGTATGACCATGTCACCTACCTCTATTCAATAAACTCTTAAAGTAAAAAGTCTTCCCATTATCTATAATCCCACCACCACTTTAGACAAGGTAGGAAGATACATTTTCTTCCCTCTCATTGGGAACTAGGCTTGATCATTATAATTATTCAGTATTTGGAATTTTTCGTGTGTTGCATCTGTTTAAATTATCTTAGTCAATGTATATCTTGTTTTCTTGGTTCTCCTTACTTAACTTTACATGAGTTCATATGTCTTCCCATGCTTCTCTGTATTAATATTTATTTTTTCTTATGGTACAATAAAATTCCATTGCAGTCATGTACCACAATTTGTTTCTCCATTCCGTAATTGATTGTTTATAGTTCCTTGCCACTCCAATAATTTGATCCCCAGGATCAAATACAAAATCCTTCCATTTGGCTTTTAAAGCCTCTTATCACCTGGCCTCTTCCTACCATTCCAGTCATCTAACACCTTATTCCCTTCCATGTACTCTATGATCCAGTGACCCAGGCCTCCTTGCTATTCCTCACACAGGATGTCCTATCTCCAGACTGAGTATTTTCACTGATTATCTCCCATGACTAGAACTCTTTTCCTTTTCATTTCCTCCTCCAGACTTCCTTCAAGTTTCAGTTGAAGTCCCACCCTCTGCAAAAGGCTTTTCTAGTCCTCTTTAATCTTAGCACCTTCCCGTGGAGATTATCTCTAATTCATCTTGTACGTATTTAATTTGTATAAAATTGTTGGCATGTCGTCTTCACCATGAGACTGTGAGTGCCTTGAGAGCAAGGGCTGTCTTTTACCTTTCTTTGTATCCCTGTCACATGTGGTAGGCACCAAAATAATCAGATTGACTCTGTCTTTTTTATTGATCCTATTTACAGTCAATTAATTTTGTCCTGTAATTGCCTAAGTCATGATTCTCTGTCTCTAAAACTAGTTCAGAAATTCAGCTATCCTGTAAGGAATTAAGTTTAGAAACCCAGTTCTCTTGTTAATCACTGTTCTATTCTTGCATCAAGAAATGTTACCCTTGAAGGGGTCGGGTGGACACCAGGGAGTCTAGTCTAGCATCTTTACACCATCAAGCTATCCTTCAAGTATGCCTGGTTTGTTATCCAAAGAAGTCTGATTTGCTATCTTTGTCATCGCAGATGCAGCTGGGCTCAAACAACGAACATTCTTACTCACAGGAGGGAAGGAAGGGGTTGTTGCTAGCCCTCATTCCCAATTTCCATCCAATCATATTTTCTTCCATTTGTGATGCTAGGTTTCCTATTTTCTGTACTCCTCAAAACTATAAAAGAGAGCTGGCCCCCTCATTCAGGGTCTCAGCTTTCCTTAGGAAGTTGAGACCCTATTTATTGGTAAATTCGAGCTTTGCTAATAAATTCAACATACTCAGACCTTTTTGCCTCAGTTTACCTTTATTAAGTTACCTTTATTAAGATAGCACTTAATATATTTGTTGGCTTATTTTCCCTTTTTCTCACTCTCATTTTTATTATGCTTATTTGTGTGTACAATCATAGATTTTAAGATCTGGAAAAACCCTGTGAGATTATCTAATCGAACCAATTCACTTTACAGGTAAGGAAATCGAAGCCAATAAGAGGAGTCCAGAGTACAGGGTAGGACTCAGAGATAAAGATTCAGAACTAGAAGGGACCTCTGGGGCCATCTGGTCCAAGCCCCTCATTTTAAAGACAGAGACACTAAGGACTACAGAGATTAAGTAACTTTCCCAATAGTAGATAACAAATTTTCAGAGATGGGTTTTGACACCAGGTCCTCTGAGTCTACAGCTTCTACACCGCTTCCAAGGAAAACTAGGCTCAAATCTAAGCCCTAAGTACTTACGACCTATGACCTATTCGAACTTGGGCGAGTGACTTCCCATGTCTAGACTTCAGTTTTCTCATCTGAAAAATGAAGGGGTAGGCATATTAAAAATTGCTTCAAACTTCAAATAATTGGAAAAACAATGTTGAGGGTGGCAAACTGCCAAAGATAAGAAAAGATGTAAATAGTGATGTTGGAGAGCCTTCCAGAAAGCATACTGTTGGAGCTGCTTGGTCCAACTACTCTGGAAAACAATTTGGAATTTTAAAAAAAAATGTGAATAAAATGTCCATTACCTTTGACCCCAAAAATCGAACTGCAAAGCAAGGAGACAAAAGAGAGAAAGGTCTTTCTGTGATACTATTTTTCATGGTCACAAAGAAACACTGCTCATCAATAGGCCAAACAAATTACAGAGCAAGAATGGAAAGGAATATTGCTAACTGTAAAACACAAAGAATATGACTATTTCAGAGATGCCTGGGAAGACTCCTTTGAACTGATGCAGGATCAAATATACAGGACAACAATAATGGAAAAGGATAGGACAATAAAAAGGACACTTAGCATCCTTTCAAGTTAATGTAATGACCGTCTAGCCCGCAGAGGAACTAAGAAAACGCACTTCCCCGCCCCCTGCCGAAGGGAGGGGAGTAGAGGTGTGGCTGCTGCATACACTGTCAGGCCCCTTCCATGTGTTGCTTAGTCTTGCGGAGCAGCTTACTTTTCCTTTCTCAGTCTTTGTGCACGGAAGCCTAAGTAGGAGAGGAGTTCGAAGTCTATTCATAAATGAAATAAAGGGCATCGATTAAAGTTAATTTCTTTCTTACGTGTGTGTGCATGCGTGTGCGTGTGTCTGTGTGCATGCGCGCGCGCGTGTGCGCGCAATGATCTGGAAGGTCCTTTCCAGGTGCTCTAGTCACACGGACAGCAAGGGGAGGGGAGATTCAGGGCCAGGTCGGCGGCTGCCCCCCACGCCCCCGCTCCCTCCCCCCCCAGTTAGAGTGTGACCTCCCCAAGGGCAAGGCCTGCGCCCATCCATCTTTGTGCGCACTAAGGCCGGTATCCAGACCGACACGATGGGGGTCAGGGGTGTCGGAAGCCCCCGAGGCCTGGCCAGCCTAGCGACCTGGATGCAGGGGGCGGCCCCCGGAGCCCGGACGAGGCCGGCCTTTCTCAGCCGCTCGGTGCACTCTGCGCCGGTATGGCTAGGCATGGCGACCGGGGCCTCTCGGCCCGCCCCTCCCAGGCCAGGGCCTGCGGGCCGGCCGCAGACCTCCTCCCACTCTCCCCGCGCGCGAGGCCCCTTGTCGTGGCTGTTCCAGGCACCCGGCCCCGCCGCCCCCGCTCCTAGGGCATCCTGGCCCCAGCCCTCGCGGCGGCGGCAGCGAGGCTGCTGGGGCTGATGGCGGCAGCGGCGCGGAGGGAGGGGCGGCGCGCGGCGCGGAACAGCCACCCCCGCCCGCCGCTCCCCGGGGCCGCGCGCCGCCCCTCCGCGCCCTGCAGCCACCGCCGCAGCCCGCGCGCTCGCCCGCCCGCCGGCCGCCACAGCCCACGCAGCGCCGCGCCGCTCACCTTCCAGCGCCTCGAAGATTGTCTGCGCCATCTTGGAGCCGCCGCCGAGGACTCGGGGCTAGACGAGCATTGTGGGAGCGGCGGCGGTGGCGGCGGCGGCTGTCGGGAGGACAATGGCGGCAGCAGAGGGCAGAACGACGGCGGGCAGAGGCTCCGGGGCGCGAAGGCTAGGCCCGCGGGCGGCAGGGGGCGCCCCCGAGGCGCTGCTCCCACGGACTTGGCACCCCGCTCCCGCCGGCCCCCCTTACGGACACCCTGCCACTCTTCCCCGGGGTCTGCCCTCCCCCCTTACAACCCACCCCTGCAGCACACTCACCCACTGGGGCTCACCCCCCCACCCAAACACTTCCCTCCTTAATCCCCCCAGCACACTCCCAGTGGGGTTCACTTCTCCATACACTTTACTTCTTATCCCCACCTGGTCCAATACACACTTTCCCACTGGGGTCCACCTTCGCCCATGATGTCCATACCCTCACACACACTCCCGTACTGCCGGCCAACACCCCACACACTCTCCTCTAGTGGGGTCCACACCCTCACACAACCCCTTTGGCACATACTCCTGTATCCAAATAAGCTCATAGATACATGCACACACCCTTAACTAGAGTACATTTCTACACCCCGCCTTTGAAACATACCTATATCCAAATGCCCACTCTTCCCTGCCAACACATACTCTACCCTACCTAGGTTCCACCTACACACACCACCCTAGACACACCCATGAACGCACTCCGTATTCAATTGCAGCCCCATCCCTAACACACCCATATCCAGATACATTCCCTCCATAAGCCCTCTCATCTCGAGTCCACCTCCCACATACATGCTATCCTTATACAAACATACCACATGCCTAACATACACCTATCCTACCCTTCTCTAACATGTACCATCTCTGTTACACAAACCCTTTTCTGTTCATGTGTTGTGCAGTCCCGAATACATGATCCTATCCCTCCTATATACTCCCCTTTCACATTTTCCCTTTTTCCCTTTTCTTGCACCCCTTCCTCAACACACAGGCTTATCTCATCCCTGACCTCCATACCTCCTCCTTGCTTTTTGATCATCTCTGCCCTGTTCCACATATCCCCTGAATTGAAACCCCATTAAAGCCAACCCCTTGATGACTCTTAAGACAATTTTAAAATCTTCCACACACATCTGACATCCCAAACTTTAACCCCTCCCCAATCATATCATCCCACTGACTTTAGAGATACATATACATACATAAATATATATAAATACTTGTGTGTGCACACATATATACATATGCACACATGAATACACTCATCAACACAGATACACTCTTCCCTGAGAACGTTTCTCTTTTACACACATCTGCCTTGATATTTTGCCCACCCCTTCCAGTATCACAAAAAACTCCTGTTCCCTCAGACCTCCCTTCCAGAATTTGATGCCTCCTTTCCCTAAATAATCCCAGAAACCCTAAGGATAATACTCCCTTTGGCAATAATCTGATTCTACCACCCACCCTGGGAAGCCTATATAAGTAGGTCCTTTACTGCAGAATATTCACAATCAGGATCAAGTTCATAGATAATCCCTGCTTCTTTGCTTTCATGGAGCCACCTGCTGGCCCTTGAAAGAAAAAATTGTAGGATGAGTCGGTGCTGACAGAGACAGGAAGAGAGATGCCCAGAAAATTGAGGCCCTGGTGCTAATGTTACTCTTCTTTTGATTCAGAACTACCATTTAACCTAAACCTTTTCCTAGTCCAAAGCGCAGTAGTCTTCAGCAAATTTAAAAGTCTGATTTCCCTAGGCCAGATCTTCCTTCCTACCCTAGGCCTCAGAACATTTAAGATGCTTAAGTCAAGAGTCTATCAGCAACCATCAGGTCCTTCTAAAGAGGACCCTGTGGCCACACCAAGGTTGCTCTGCCTGTTCTTCCAGCTGTTGACATATTTTCCCATCTTTTCCCTTTTTCTCTGTCTTTTTAATTCAAAGATCCCTGATTTCATGTGACCATTTCCTCCACCGATGGAGGTCATAACCTATCTGTGATTGTGTACTAGATAGTATTCCAAAGTTGCTGTGCCCAAAAAGTTAATCATCCTGTAGTCAAACTTGCTGATGAGTTTTACAGAATTAGTCACCATAATATCAGGTTTGGGGATCTCCCGGCAGCCATCATCTCCTACATCTTGGTCTTATTGGGATTTCCACAGATTCCCCCAGGCTTTCAGGTCCAGTCTGAGAATCTCTTCTACCCACCTAGCCTAATTACTGAAGAAGGCAGGTTAGAGATAAATGGAGCTTTCTACCAGTAAAACTTTTATGAGGGGAGAAGTAGAAGGAAACGAGGCAGTATTGAGTTAAGGCCACAAAGTTACAACCTCGTGCAATTGTCTCATTTTGTTCTTTTCATTTGGTTTTGAATCCTGTCTTTATGACACCTGTCCCCCACCCACCTCCCATGTGCCTTAACAAGCTATTTCCTCATACTCCTGGGACATTCAGGGCTGTGTTCATTGATTGACCTACTCAGGTGTCTTAGGTTGGAACTCAGCAAGTTATTTCTCCAGAGGTACAGTTTAGGAGGACCTTAGGGTGCTAGAGAACTGCATCGGCTATTGTTTCAACCACTCGCACAGGTTTTGAGTTTAGGGTGTGGATATGGAATTTCCCCAATTCTACAACATTCCCTTTCTGTGTCTCCCTTCTCCCATCTCTTCATGGCCTTTCAATACCATATCCTCTTCTTTCCCTCCACTCTACATCTTTGTGCTAGAGGTGATAAATTAGGCTAATCAAGAAAAGCTGAGAGAAGACTGTTAAGCTTTCAAAGGAATATTTTATAGAGCTAGAAAAATAATTAATGCAAAAGATTGAAAGGTCAAAAATCTAAAGGGAAAAAGTGGAAAGGGAAGGAGCCAGAAGTATCAGATCTCAAACTGTACTACAAAGCAGTAATCATTAAGACAATTTAACAATTGATTAAAAAAACAGCTCAATCAGTGGAACAGATTAGGTACATCATATATAGAAATGAACAGTGGCATAATTTTGATAAACCCAAAGACCCAAGTTACTGAGGGAAGAATTCACTATTTGACAAAAACTGTTGAGAAAACTGTATAGCAGTCAGGCAGAAATTAGACCAACTCCTCGTGTCATATACCAAAATAAGCTCCAAATAAATGACCTAGAGATAAAAAATCATAAATTAGGGAAGCAAGGAAGAAATTACCTTTCAAATTTATGAACGCAGAAGAGTTCATGATTAAACGAGATAAGAAGGATCACACAAGATAAAAAGGACAATTTTGATTATATAAAATTTAAAAGATTTCACACAAATCATAGTTAAAATCAGAAGGGAAACAGGTAAATTGGGGGTGGTTAATTTTGTTGCATCTCATATGCAGCGTATGTAAGAAACTGATTCAAATTTATAAGACTTAAGAGAGATTCTTTAGTAGATAACTAGTAAAAAGGATGCAAACAGGCAGTTTTCAAAGGAATAAATTTAACCTAACATTCAACCTTGAAAAATGCTTTAAATCACTAGTAATTAGAGAAATGCAAATTAAGGCAACTTTAAAGTTCCACCTTATACTCATCAGACTGGCAAAGATGGCAAAAGAGGAAAATAACAAATGTTGGAGGGGTCGCAGGGAAGCCGGCACATCAATGCATTGTTGATGGAGCTATGAACTAATTGGTCCAGCCATTCTGGAAAGCAATTTAGAACTATGTCCAAAAGTTAATAAACTGTGCATACATTTTGATCCAATGATACCACTACTAGACCTTTCTTTTTACTTTGTATATACAAAAAAAAGGTACAAAAGTATATTAGCCGACATTTACGTAGCATTTTTAAGGTTTGCAAAGTGCTTTACAAATATCTCATTTTATCACAACAATAGTGAGAGGCAGGTGTCATTATCATCTCCATTTTACAGATGAGGAAACTGAGACAGATGTTAGGTAATTTGGCCAGGGTCACATAATTGGTGAGTATGAGGCAAGACTTGAATTCAGGACTTCCTGACTCTTTTCAATGCTCACCTTTTATGCCATACTGCCTAACCCTTATTAAAATATTTATAAAAATTCTTTTCATAGTAGCCAAAAATTGGAAATTAAGAGGAATCTCCCCTCTTGGGAAATGGCTAAACAAATTACGGCATGGGAATGTAATGGAATATTATTATGCCATATGAAATGACAAAATGTACAGTTTCATAGGAAATTGTAAGACCTTATGAACCATATAATTGATATAATATTGCTTGCCTTTTCAATGACTGGGGGAGAGTTTGGAGTTCAAAATTTTAAAAAAATGAACATTAAAAATAAATAAGACTTTATGAACAGAATCAAAAAGAAGTGACCAGAATTAAGAGAGCAATTTGTGCAAACAACATTAAAGAGAAAAAGAAACTTTGAAAGACTTTAGAACTCTGATCACTAAATACAATGATAACCCATGAGTCCAAAACACTTAAGATGCAACATGATACTGACTTCCTGCCAGAAAGGTGATGATCTTAAAATACAGAGAGAGTTATATATTTTTGGGTGTGATGAATGTGAGAATTTGTTTTCTGGACTATACTACATGTGTTTATAATGAGAGTTTAGTTTTTTATTTTTTTTTAATTATTAAATTGTAGGGATAGTAAGAGGGGGAATTATAAATATAAAAATAAAATTCTTTTAAATGAATATCACAGTCGGAGTGGCAGGTAGGGGAGAATGCTAGAAAGAACAGCTGAATGGAAAATGGATATTAGAATCACAAGCATCATAATTGTCACCTGGTTTGGGTTTTGGAAATCCAAGATGGAAGGAAAAGGGTAGTTGAATATATGGTCAGATTTAGCCAAACATTAATCCAGTAGATCCATATCCATTAGGATGCAACATCACAGTATCTCGACCTTTATGCTACACATTATATCTCAAAGGTAGCCAGATTCTCCTTTAATTGACCAAATGGTTCTTCATAAACACGGTCCAACTTATTTTTTAAAAAATTAAATGTTTTTCAGCTCTGAGATACCACATCACACCTATCAGATTGGTCAACGTGACAAAACAGGAAAATGATGAATGTTGGAGAAGATGTGGGAAAATTGGAACATTAATGCATTGTTGGTGGAGTTGTGAAATGATCCAGCCATTTTGGAGAGCAATTTGGAACTGTGCCCAAAGGGCTATAAAAATGTGCATACCCTTTAACCCAGCAATAGTACTTCTAGGGCTATATCCCAAAGAGATCGTACAAATGGGAAAAGGACCCACATGTACAAAAATATTCATAGCAGCTCTTTTTGTGGTGGCAAAGAATTGGAAATTGACAGAATGCCCATCAGCTGGGGAATGGCTGAGCAAGTTGTGGTATATGAATGTGATGGAATACTATTATTACTGAAGAAATGATGAGCAGGCAGACTTCAGAAAAACCTGGAAAGACTTGTATGGTCTGATGCTGAGTGAAGTGAGCAGAACCAAGAGAACGCTGTACACAATAACAGCCACATTGTGTGATGACTAATGTTGAGAAACTTAACCCTTCCCGGCAATACAAGGATCTAAGACATCTCCAAAGGCCTTGTGATGGAAAATGCTATCCACCTCCAAAGAAAGAACTATGGACGTTGAATTGCTGTTTTTTTTTCTTTCTTCTCTTCTGTTGAGTTTTGTTTTCTCTTTCTGATGGTTCCTCCTATTGGTTTTACTTTTTACTTACAACATCACTAATGTGAAAATATGTTTAATATGAACGTGGATGTATACCCTATATCAGATTGTGTGCTGTCTTGGGGAGGGTGGTAGGGAGGAAGAGGGAGAAAAATTTTAAACTCAAAAGCATATGGAAGTGATTATTGATAAATCAAAATAAATTAATAAAAAAATTAAATGTTTTTATTGATGTATTTTTTTACATCATTGTAGTTTCCCTCAATATCCCCACTCCCTCCCCTCCTGGAGAGCCATCCCATACTCTTTTTCTTAAATTTATACCATTCTGGAACAGAGGGGTCAAATTCATAGCCCATGGACCTCAAAAGGGCTGAAACCAGATTAAAATGTAATTTGAAATATTTAACAAAATAAAAATACAATACAACGCAGATAATTTAATGTGTAGTTTTCTAAGTCAATATGTAGTACAGAGGGTTCATTTCTACTTGAGTTTGATACCACTGTTCTGAATACTGTAACTCTGAGGGAGCTCTGGCTACCTGGCAGTAATATTTTTAATAGGCTTTTATTTTTTTCAATTATATATAAAAACAATTTTAAACATTCATTTTAAAAAATCTGAGTTCCAAATTATCTTCCTCCCTCCATGTCAGTAAGCAATTTTATATCATTTATGTATGTGTAAATCATGTAGAACATATTTCCATATTAGTCTTGTTATGAAAGAAGAAACAGACCAGAAGGAAAAAACCATGAAAAAAATAAAGTGAGAATAGTGTGCTTCAATATGCATCTAGATTCTATTAGTTCTTTCCCTGGAGGTAGATGTATTTTCCATTATGAGTCCTTTGGAATTGTCTTGGATCATTGTATTGCTAAGAAGAGCTAAGTCGTTCATAGTTGATCATTGCACAATGTTGCTGATATTGTGTACAATGCTGACAGCATTGTGTACAATGTTCTCATTCTGTTAGTAATATTTGGTAAGATATGTTACTGCTAATAGATGTATATAAACAAAGGACAGTGATAATGAGCACTAGAAGTTGCGGTGACTCTCCTCCCCAACTTATAGGGGAAAAAATATAGCTTCTTTAACTCAAATATATACATATAGATTTTAATAAAGACAAACTAATTCACACAAAAACCGAACACAGTGATGATTTCCACAGGTCACTCAGTCTTGATAACATTTCAACTGGAAAACCAGATAACATTTCACAAAATCAGTCTCATCTGTTAATGAAAGTAGAGGTGAACAACCATAATCAGGTCAACAGCTTCAGAAGTATCCCTGCCATAGGTTCTTTTGGACTAGTCTAACTGCCTTCATAGTAGAGGTAAGGTGCCAATCCCAGTGTGTCCTCTATTAATTATTAGAGCTGATTCTCTTCCTGTGCCTTATGCTTCTGCCTTTATAGTTCATTTCTCCTGACAGGTTTCTCAATCATCTCCACTGATTGTTTAGATGGGCTTGGCTTTCAAAGCCTATCAATAAGCAAAGATGGCTGTCACAAATGAGAAGATAAATAGCACTTTATGATGAGCAAAGTTGGCATCCATAGAGGCTGTGAGAAAAATTCACCATCTATTACTAAATTTTTTCTATCATTCCTATAATCTAAATTTAAAAGTCCCAAGGACTTTTTATGCATGGATTTTAGCAAACTGTGGACACTCCATCTATATTAAATTCTCACAAATATTGACCCATTGATTGCCATGACCAAAGAATTCATCACCAAGAGTCCAGGCCACCAGTGATAAATCTCTCCATATTTAGGTGGGCCAGTTCTCAGAAAGCAAATATGTGGTAGGGATCATATTTGGTACTTGAAGATAGAACATTGTGAGATATCTTCGATAATGGTAAAATATTTTATAAATCTCAGATAGCTACTACTATTATTAGTATTCACTACGGTAGACTTTTTTGTTTAGTCATTTCAGTTCTGTCTGACTCTTCCTGACTCCGTTTGGGGTTTTCTTGGCAATGATACTAGAGTATTTTGCCATTTCCTTCTCCAGCTCATTTTACAGATGAAGAAACTGAGGCAAACAAAGTTAAGTGACTTGCCCAGGGTCATACAGCTAGTAAGTGTTTAAGGCCAGATTTGAATACAGGAAGATGTGTCTTTCTGACTCCAGACTTGGCACTTTATCCACTGTGCCACCTAGCTGCCTATGGTAGTCTTTTCCATCTAACCAAAACAGTTTGTCAGAACAGTTTTTTTCTGAACAATATGGTAGTGTAAAGGGGAAAGCATACTTTCTAAGAGTTTCCCCCAGAATAAAAATTAATCAATTAACTAAAAGATTCAAATTTGGTTATTTTCAAGAGGAAGAAAGACTTTCAAAGCTTGTTCATTTTTAAGATATACCATCAGTTGTACATGAGTTACATTTGAATCTCCAGGGTACTATGACTACTATCTTCAATTTGTCATCATATTGACCTATTTTTAAAAAGAAAAACATTGGTAGTACAGACAAGTTAATTATTACTTTCAGCTTCTATATTCTTAAATGAATCAGACTTGAAAATGAGAAGCCCCACAAGCATTACTGGTGAACACTTAGTAGAGCCTTCTTGAGTATTCAGTCATTACTCTCTATCAGAAGGTGTCTAGTATTGGGAAAATTTGAATTGCATATACACTTGTAAATTACTAAAATGTGATTTCATATGTAAACCACCCAAACAATCACTTTGGAGACACTGAAGAAGAAAATCTGGCAGAATTATCTTCAGATTAAAGAAAATAATTTATTTTGATAATTATAACTCATTTGGGGGTTCAAATCAAAGACAGAATATTCATCTTTCTTAAAAAAAGAAATTAAAATATTGTCACCTTTTTAACAATACTGCAAAGCAGTATTTTCTCTTGGATATTAATAAAATTACAGTGAAGGAATTGGTTGGTGAAGAAACTGGTCCTGCTCTTATAGTTATATATCTTTAATTACAAGGACTGAAAAATTAGTGAGTTATTTTAAATATATATACATATATATGTATACTTTATTTAACATTCATTTTTTTAAAATTTGAGTGCAAATTCTCTCCCTCCCTCCAGACCCTTCCCTACCCACTAAGAAGGCAAGTAATATGATATTAATTATATCTATACATGCAAAACATTTCAATGTTAGTCATGTTAAAAAAAAGCAAGAAAAAATAAAGTAAATGAAAAAAATGTGCTTCAGTTTGCATTCAAAGTTCATCAGTTCTCTCTCTGGATGTGGATAGCATTTTTTATCATAAGTCCTTTAGAATTCTCTTAGATCATTGTATTGATTAGAGTAGCTAAGCTTTCACGGTTGATCATCATTACAATATTGCTGTTACTATGAACAATGTTTTCCTAGTTCTGCTCACTTCACTTTGCATCAGTTCATACAAGTTTTTCCATGTTTTTTCTGAAGCCATCCTGCTCATCATTTCTTATAGCACAGATTCCAATCATGTACCACAACTTGTTCAGCCATTCCACAATTGATGGGCATCCCCTCAATTTCCAATTCTTTTCCACCACAAAAACAGCTGCTGTAAAACACATACAGGTTCTGTTCCTTTTTCTTTGATCTCTTTGGGATACAGACCTAGTTAGTAGTGACATTGCTGGGTCAAAGGGTATGTATGGTTTTATAGTCCTTTCGGCACAGTTTCAAATTGTTCTTTAGGATGGTTGGACCAGTTAAAATGAGTGAGTTCTCATTCAATGGTAACACCCACATAGATTATTTTCAAAGCTATTTCACATAACATTTATGAATCTATTTTAAATATAGTTTCTAACTGAGAATTTATTTTACTTCAGTGATGGAAATTAAATTTTATTTTTCAGTTAGCATGCAATCCTATATGACTTTAGGGACTCATGGAAAACAGCAATAGCATTATCTTACCATGGCCACACTAGACAACAACACGAAAGATACAATTTTCAAACTCTCTTCTTTTGGCTGTGTTGGTACTCCTAGGTATTCTTTCCTCAGCCTCTTAAATATGGTTCTGTTTCTATGTGCATATTCTGTTTTCTTTTTCTCCTCATTCCAATTTTCTTTCTTTTCTTTATTTCTCTAGCAGGCTAATTTCCCAGCCCCTCCACTCTAGCAACAATTTCACTAGGTAACTGGGCTGGTTGTCTTCCTACTATAGCATAGTTACTGTGAAGAAGCTGACAAAAAACTCAGGAGGAAAATGCTTAGGAGAGAAAAATCATTATTAGCCTCTACTATAATTTCTGCCTTCCATTGAGCCTCTGTCTCCATCCTGAACCAGCATTGCTTAGACACTAAACGCAGGCTGCAAATATGACTCTGAGGCCTGTCTTGTAAGGAGGTGCTATAAAGAAACATTTATGGTTCTGGTCCCTTCTTTTGAGACTGATTCCTGCCTCCCTCAAAGTGGGAAAGGATAGCTGTACTTCTCTTACATCTACTCCAACCCCATACACTGTGGCCCAGCTAGAAGTGAGCCCCCTATCCAGCCATCCTCACCCGAAATGGTTTCTCCACAGTGTGAGAAACACAGATTTGTTTAACCAGCCCATGCACAATAGAGATTGTGAGGATGACAAGCTTAATGACCTCTCCCTGAACAAAGTGTAGACAGACATCTCCACTGAAATAACTGAGAATATGTCCTTGATGTTTGCATATTCAAATGGATCTGTGGTCTCATAGATTTGGGTGTTCAGCCCCCCATCATGTACAATGCTTCTCCATTCAGTTGGAGGAACAAAAGTTTTAGAATCTCTAGGAAAATAATGAAAGCATTTCCTTCTTCTTCTTCTTCTTCTTCTTCTCTCTCTCTCTCTCTCTCTCTTTCTCTCTCTCTCTCTCTCTCTCTCTCTCTCTCTCTCTCTCTCTCTCTCTCTCTCTCTCTCTCTCTCTCCCCCCCATTGACCATATCACCTTCCATGGATTCAATTATTATCTCTGCAAAGACAATGTACAGATCTCTATTTCCAGCCTTAGTCTCTCTCCTAAGCTCCTGTCCCCCATAACCAAGTGTCTATTGGACATTTCAAACTGGAAGTCCCATAGACGTCTCAAAGTCAACATATCTATTAAAGAACTCATTATCTTTTCCCCCAAATCCTCTTTCAAGTTTCCTTATATCTGTCAAGGGTATCACCATTCTGCCAGTCACCCAGGTTCACAACCTTGTGGTCATCCTTGACTCTCCTCACTCCCTGTTACCTCACATATCTAATCAGTTGCCAGGTCTTTTAGATTCTACCTCCACTATGTCTCTTAAATCTAACCCTTTCTCTCCACTAACAGGGCCATCAACCTAAGACAGACTCTCATCACCTCTGGACTATTGTAGCAGTATCTCAGTGGGTTTCCCAGCCTCTATGACCCATCCTCCACAAAGCCACCCAAATGATATTACCAAAGCAAAAATCTGAACATGTCACTCTCCCGCTCAATAAGAGTTCTAGTGTTACCTCTTCCCTCTAGAGTTCTCTCTAGAAGAGGAATTCTGCAAATTCCTCTGCATTTCGACTCTTCCCCAACCTGGTTTCAACCTACCCATCCAGTCTAAATATACTTTACCCCTTATCACACGCACTATCTTTCTCTTGTAACTTTGCCAAGGCTCTTTCTCACTCCTGGAATGAACTCTCTCCTCCCCTCTGCTTCTTACAATCACCAGCTTTCTTCAGAGCTCACCTCAAGCCCCATTTCTTACATGAGGCCTTTCCTAAGCCTTCTAGGCACTAGTGCTTCCTATCCGCTTAAAAAAATTACTTTGCATTTATTTATTTTGTCTATTCTAATAGTCAGATGCATCTTTCCCAATAAACCATAAGTACTTTTAGAGCAGAGACTTTCATTTTTTTCTTTGTATCATTAGTCCTGTATTAGAGTATGCATTTAATAATTATTTGTTGGTTGATCTCAAAGTATAATATAAAACAGTAATCAAAAAATTATTTTGTACTCATTAAAAGTTAGAAAAGTAGAACAATGAAATAGATTAGATAAGCAAGACCTAGGAGAAAAAAAACATAATTGACCAGTGTTTGAGAAACCTAAGAATTAAACACAAATTTCTGATAGGAGTCCCCTATTCTATAAAAGCTACTGGAATAGCATGTAATCACTTTGGTAAAAACTAAGTTTAGTCCAACAACTTACTTAATATACCATAGTAAGTTCCATGAGGACAAACGACTTAACTGGGTTTTTAAAAAAAATTTTTATTGATGTTCCTGTTGTTTTGTCATCTTGTGATTCCATTGAGCTATTCCTTTCATAAAAAAAGACGAAAAGTGAAAAAAAAAAACAGTTCAGAAAAACTAACCAACACATCACCTGAGTCTTATTAGTATTTGCAATTATTCTACACCCAGGGTTTCTCACTTCTGCAGAGAAGGATAGAGGTACATTTTCTCATTTATTCTTCAGGGTCAAGCTTGGTCATTGTAATTACATAGCATTCAATTTTGTTGCTACTATTCTTTCTTTTATATATATATATTTTTTAATTAATAAATTTGTTTATATTTTGTTTTCAACATTTACTTCCACAAGACTTTGAGTTCCAAATTTTCACCCCATCTCGACCCTCCCCCCACCTCAAGATGGCATGCATTCTGAATACCCCTTCCCCTAGTCTGCTTTCCCTGCAATCTCTCCCCCAAGTCCCCTTCTATTTTCCTGTAGGGCAGGATAGATTTCTGTACCCCATTTCCTGTATTTCTTATTTCCCAGTTGCATGTGAAAACACTTTTTTTTTAAACATGTGTTTTTAAGTCTTTGGGTTCCAAATTTTTTCCCTTCCTCCCTCCCCACCCACCCTCACTGAAAAGGCAAGCAACTCAATATAGGCTGTACATGTGCAGTTGTGCAAAACACTTCCATAGTAGACAAGCTGTGAAAAACTAACTCTACTTCCCTTAATTCTATCCTGCCCCCCTGTTTATTCTATTCTTTCTTTTGTCCTTGTCCCTCCTCAGAAGTATTTGCTTCTGATTACCCCCTTTCCCAATCTGCCCTCCTCTCTATCATCCCCCTACTCTCTTGTCCCTTCCCCTCCTATTTTCCTGTAGGGTAAGACAGATTTCCATACCCAATTGAGTGTGTATGTTATTCTCTCCTTAAGCCAAATCCTATGAGAATAAGATTCACTCATTCCCTCTCACCTTTCCCTTTTCCCCTCCACTGTAAGAGCCTTTTCTTTTCTGTTTTTTTTTTTTGTGAGATAATTTACCCCATTCTACCTTTCCCTTTCTCCTTCTCCTAGTATAATTCTCTCTCACCCCTTAATTTTATTCTGCAGATATGACCCCTTCATCTTCAACTCACCTTGTGCCCTCTATCTATCTATCTATCTACCTACCTATCTATCTACATATCTATCTATATATACATACATATAATTTTTTCCCTCCAACTACCCTAATACTGACAAAGGTCTCATGGGTTACAAATATCATCTTTCCATGCAGGAATGTAAACAGTTCAACCTTAATAAGTCTCTTATGATTTTTCTTTCCTGTTTACCTCTTCATGTTCCACTTGAGTCTTGTATTGGAAAGTCAAATTTTCTTTTCAGCTCTGGTCTTTTCATCAAGAATGCTTGAAAGTCCTCTATTTCACTGAATGACCATTTTTTCCCCTGAAGAATTATACCCAGTTTTGCTGGGTAGGTGATTCTTGGTTGTAATCCTATCTCCTTTGCCCTCTGGAATATTATTTTCCATGCCCTGCGGTCCCTTAATGTAGAAGCAGCTAAATCTTGTGTTATCCTGATTGTGTTTCCACAATACTTGAATTGTTTCTTTCTGGCTGCTTGTAATATTTTCTCCTTGACCTGGGAACTCTGGAATTTGGCTACAATATTCCTAGGAGTTTTCCTTTGGGGATCTCTTTCAGGAGGAGATCGGTGGATTCTTTCAATTTCTATTTTGCCCTCTGGTTCTAAAATATCAGGGCAGTTTTCCTTGATCATTTCTTGAAAGATGATATCTAGGCTCTTTTTTTGGTCATGACTTTCAGATAGTCCAATAATTTTTAAATTCTCTCTCCTGGATCTATTTTCTGGGTCAGTTGTTTTTCCAATGAGATATTTCACATTGTTTTCTAATTTTTCATTCTTTTAGATTTGTTTTACAGTGTCTTGATTTCTCATAAAGTCACTAGCTTCCAATTGCTCTGTTCTAATTTTTAAGGAAGTATTTTCTTCAGTAATCTTTTGGACTTCCTTTTCCATTTGTCCAATTTTGCTCTTTAGGGCATTCTTCTCTTCATTGGCTTTTTGGACCTCTTTTGCCATTTGGGTTAGGCTATTTTTTAAGGTGTTATTTTCTTCAGTATTTTTTTGGGTCTCCTTTAGCAAGCTGTTAACTTGCTTTTCATGATTTTCTTGCATCACTCTCATTTCTCTTCCTAGTTTTTCCTCTCTTTCTCTTATTTGCTTCTCAAAATCCCTTTTGAGCTCTTCCAAGGCCTGGGACTGATTCGTATTCTTCTTGGAGGCTTTAGATGTAGGAGCTTTGACTTTGTTTTCTTCTTCTGGTTGTATGTTTTGATCTTCTTTGTCACCAAAGTAAGATAGTATAGTCTGACTCTTTGTGCACTGCTTGCTTATGATCCCAACCAATTACTTGAGTTTTAAACTCTTTGTTAAGGTAAGAGTCTGCTTCCAATGTGGAGAATGTACTGTCCCATGCTTCAGGAGTTTATACAGCTATTTTCAGAGATACTTTTAGGGACCTGTAGATTTTCAGTTCTTCCAAGGCGCTATGATAAGGGGTGAGGTGTTTCTTCTCCACAGCCACAACAAGCTCCACCATGCCAGTGCTCCTCCTCGCCCCAGGACTGCCCCTCAGAACTGTTACCCAGATCCAAGCACGAGCAAAGCAAGAGATTCCTGCCTCAGCACTGGCAAAGAGTTTCTTGCAATCCCCCTCTGATCAGCCACTTGATTCCCCCTCAGTCTGTGGGCTAGAAGCTCAGGAGGCAGCCACTGCCCTTCGAGTGGCTGAGACCTAGCTTCTTCTCTCACCGCAGTCACAGACTTTTCCCACTGACCTTCTAAGTTGTCGTTGGCATTCCTGGGTTGAGAAGTCTGGAAACCACCACAGCTGCCCGCAATTCAGTCCTCTGAGGCCTGCTCCAGGGTCGCTGGGGCCTGCGCGCCCACACCAAACTGCGCTCCTCTCCCAGCCCTGCATGATATACCTTTCTGATCAGCCATCCAGGTTGTCTTGGGCTGGAAATTTGTTTTACTCTGTTTTTTGTGGGTTCTGCTGCTTTAGAATTTGTTTAGAGCCATTTTTTATAGGTATTTGGAGGGTTTGAGGGAAAGTTCAAGCAAGTCACTGCTTTCCCTCCGCCATCTGCTACTATTCTTTCCATTAATATTGTTGTAGTCATAATAGATGGCCTGGGAATTTCTTATAATAGCAATAAGCCAAACTGAAGAGGTTAAGGACAAGGAAGGGCTCTACAATGAGGCATCCCCTTGATTCCCTAACCCAACTCCACAGGAAGCTGGCCAAGGGGAGGCTGGCGCAGAATGCTTCCTACATGAGATTTGTCTAACTATCATATATCTCAATGGCTTATATCTCTAGGTCTAGAGGTATATATAAAATACAGTATCTGTGTGTGTATGTATATATATATACATACACACATATACTTATATGTATATATGTATATATGCATATATTTATATATATTCCCTGTTTATGGGAAACTTGCAGTTCTTTACAGGTATGATTATAGTAAATTTCTCTTACCCATGGCCTATACTTACCTCAACAAATGCTGAAGCAGAAATAATGTCACCCATTCTTTAAAGGAATCAAAACTTCTTTCCAAATTTCTTTCTATTCCACCATTATCGTAGGCAACTGCTGAAGTTTTTGTTTATAATCATACATAGGGGGAGCCAAGATGGCAGATTAGAGGCAACCCAGCTGAACTTTCAACATTTCACTTTAAAAAACTTTAAAATAACACCTCAAATCAAATTTTGGAGTGGCAGAACCAACAAAAGTTTAGGCTGAGATATTTTTCTGGCCTGAGAAAACTTAGGAGGTTAGCAGGAGAAGTTTGTGTCACTAAGGTAGAAGCCTATTCAGAGCCCACACATGCGGTGGCAGTAGCAGCAGCTTTGGAAGCTCTCAGCCCAGAGATCATAAGGGGGTCAGACAATTAGTAAGAAAGAGATTACAGGAGACCCTCTGCTGGCACTGGCACTGATTGGCAACTCTATTAACTACAGGAAGTTCTGGGGTGAAGTTCCAGGGTGGAGAGAAGAACTGGAGGTCAGTCACAAAGGAACAGGGGCCTTGGTCGCAGTTTCAAAGCAAAGAAAGAACTAATGTTTGTAGCTGCGGGGGACCAAGGGTCCTTCCTGGGTAAAGACCAGAGCAACTCAGAAGTACCAAAAAGTTGCAGACCTCCAGAACTAGCTTTGAAAACAACAGCACAAAAAAGCCTAAAAATAGGGACAGTGCTTCCCACCCCAAAGTGAGCAGAGCCCAGCTTCAATATAAAGTTTAAAGTCAAGAAATAGACTGGAAAAATAAGCAAATAACAACAACAACAAAAAGAAGAATCTGACTATAAAAAGCTACTATGGTGGCAGGGAAGACCAAAACATAAATTCGGAAGAGGATAACAATGTAAAAACAGCTACAAATAAAGACTCAAAGAAAAGTGCTAATTAGATCCAAACCCAATAAAAATTCCTAGAAGTGTTAAAGAAGTAAGAGTGGTAGAGGAAAAATTAGGAAATGAGAGAAAATTATGAAGAGAGAATTAACAGCATAGTAAAAGAGACACACACAAAAATAACACTGAAGAAAATAGCACCCTAAAAACCAGAATTGACCTAATGGTAAAAGAGGTACAAAATTCACTGAAGAAAAGAACTCTTTAAAAAGCAGAATAGGCCAGATGGAAAAGGAGGTACAAAAATTCACTGAAGAAAAGAACTCCTTAAAAATCACAATTGACCAAATGGAAAAGAGATACAAAATCTCGCTCAAGAAAATACTTCTTTAAAAATTAGAATTGAGCAAGTGGAAGCTAGTGACTCCATGAGACACTAAAAAAGGGCGCAGGGGTAGCAATCATGATCTCAGACAAAGCAAAAGCAAAAATTAATCTAATCAAAAGGGATAATCAGGGAAACTACAGGCATACCTCATTTTGTTGTACTTTATTGCACTTCACAGAAAATGTGGCTGGTTTTGTGGGTTTTTTTGTCTCTTTTGTTCTGTTTCTACAAATTGAAAGTTGTGGCATCTCTGCATTAAGCAAGGCTATCAGTGCCATTTTTAGAACAGCATGTGCTCACATTGTGTCTCTTACAGTTTGGTAATCTTGGTGATATTTCAAACTTTTTCATTATTATTATATCTGTTATGGTGGTCTGCAATCAGTGATTTGATGTTACTATTGTGATTATTTTGGGGCACTGTGAACAATGTCCATAGATGATGGTGAACTTAATTGACTAATGTTGTCTGTGTTCTGACTACTCCACTGACCAGCCATTCCCCTTCTCTCTCCCTCTCCTTAGACCTCCCTATTCCCTGAGACACAACAATATTGAAAAAATTATATAAACTTAGTTGATAAAGCAGTTACAGGATTTGAGGGGATTGATCCAATTTTGAAAGAATTTCTACTGTGGGTAAAATGCTATCAAACAGCATTGCATGCTACAGAGAAATCTTTCATGAAAGGAAGAATCGATCAATTGGCAAACTTCATTATTGTCTTATTTTAAGACATTGCCCCAGCCACCCCACCCTTCAGCAACCACCACCCTGATCAATTAGCAGCCATCAATATCAAGGTAAGACCTTCCACCAGCAAGATTACAACTCGCTAAAGGTTCAGATGATGGTTAGCATTTTTTGTTTTGTTTTGCTTTGTTTTGTTTTTGGTGAGGCAGTTGCGGTTAAGTGACTTGCCCCAAGTCACACAGCTAGTAAGTGTTATGTGTCTGGTTTTGAACTCAGGTCCTCCTGACTCCAAGCTGGTGCTCTATCCACTGCGCCTCCTAGCTGCCCCATGGTTAGCATTTTTTAAGTATGATATGTACATTGGGATTTTTTTAGACATAATACTATTGCACACTTAATAAACTATAGTATAGTATAAACATAACTTTTATGCACTGTGAAACCAAAAAATCCAGTGACTTTCTTCATTGTAATATTCGCTTTATTTCAATACTAGCTTTATTGCGGTGGTCTGGAACCAAACCAGAAGTATGCCTGTACATTTTGCTAAAAAGTACCATAGACAATGAAGTAATATCAAAAATTTTTATAGCAAGTTTCTCTGATAAAGGCCTCATTTCTCAAATATATGCTGAGTATAACACTGGGTCAAATTTACCAAAATAAAAGCCATTCCCAATTGATAAACGGTCAAAGTATATAAGCAGGCAGTTTTTAGAAGAAGAAATCAAAGCTATCTATAGTCATGTGAAAAAATGCTCTAAATCACTATTGATTAGGGAGAGGCAAGTTAAAACAATTCTGAGGTACCACCTACACCTATCAGAAATTACAAATGCTGGAGGGGATGAGGGAAAAACAGATATACTAATGAACTATTGGTGAAGTAGTTGAATTGGTCTAACCATTCTGAAGAACAATTTGGAACCAGCCCCAAAGGGCTATAAAATCATGTCTTTTGACACAGCAACACCATTACTAGGTCTGTATCCCAAAGAAATCAAAGAAAAAGGAAAAGGACTTATATGTACAAAAATATTTATAGCAGCTCTTTTTGTGGTGTCAAAGAATTGAAAATCAAGGGGTGCTCATCAATTGGGGAATGGCTGAACAAGTTGTGGCATATGTTTATGTTGGAGTACTATTGTGTTGTGGGAAATGATGAGGGGGGTGGTATCAGAAAAACATGGCCGGACCTACATGAACTGATGAAAAGTGAAGTAAGAAGAACCAGGAAATCATTGTGCACAGTAATAGCAATACTGTGATGATAATCACTTGTGAGAGACTTGGCTACTCTGATCAATATAACGATCCAAGACAATTCCAAAGGACTCACAATGAAAAAATGCTATCTGCCTCCAGAGAGAACTAATGAATTCTGAGTGCAAATTGAAGTATAATCTTCTCACTTTATTTTTTTTTGCTTTTAAAAAATATGGCTAATATGGAAATATGTTTTGCATTATTTCACATGAATAATTGATATAATATTGCTTGCCTTCTCAATGGGGTGGGAGGGAGAGAGAGAATTTGGAACTCAAAATTTAAAAAATGTTAAAAATAATAAATTTGAAAAATATAAAAAAATTAATTATACACGGGGACACACATGATAATGTGAGAGGGGATCTTATTGGGAAGTAAACAACATAAATTGGGCACTGACCACTGCTGGTTAGCAATTGGGAGCATCAGATCTTTCTCTCATGACTGCAAGTAGCAATGGGAGTACTAGTATCAAGTGTCTTAGCGGTTGTGGTTACTACTGTCCTATAACAGCAACCTTCCAGAGTGCCAGTAGAAGGGTCAGGGAGTAAGCATTAAGAAATCAGATTTTGTTTGACCCTGACAACTGCACTTCCTCCTATATGGGGAAATGAGCAAGATGAACAATCTCTTCTGGCTTCCTTCTCCCACAAATCTCCAAAGCCTTTGAAAAGACATTGCCAAATTGATGAACTCTGAGGCAGAGACCATTAAGCATTTCTGGAGTCTGACGTCTCTATGTTATTGCTTGCCAGGTGACATTCTGGGAACCAAGGGTTATATATACAATCCATATCTACCATCCAATCAAAATTCTGGTAGCTATTGTGTGTGGACCACCAGGTCACTCTCCTTTCTTTCTCAATGAGCTCAGTACCTGATTCACAATTTTTCTTTCCTTTCCAACTCCTTCCTCAAACTAGGGGACTTCAATATCTATATCTATACCTATTGACTCTCTCTCAAACACCCTAACTACTCAGTTCCTCAGCCTATTAACTTCCTATAACCTATTCTTCCACCCCTGCTTCAGCCACACACAAAGACGGCCATACCCTTGATCTTGCCATCACTCACAAATGCACCATCTCCATGTTCTAGAATTGTGAAATATCCTTATCTAACCATGATCTACTAAACCCTACTCTGTCCACCAATGATTTAGATTCCTCAACCCTTCAGTTCTCTCCCAGGCCATCACCCCTGTGCTAGCCACTCCCTCTTCTTTTCCTTGTCTCGACCCCTTGGTGAACTAGTTCAATTCTACACTGTCCAATTTTCTGGAGTACCTGGACCTCTTATATTAATCATTGTATTCTAAGAAGCCTCAGCCTTGGATGACTCCCATCAACTTTCATTTCTATACATGTGCTGCTGAACAAAGGTAGAGGAAATCACACAATCTTTCTGTGTGGGTCCATTACTAATTTATGCTACACAACTTCAAATGAGGTCTTACTGATGCCAGGCAATCTTTCTAAACCTCCCTTATCAAATCACTATTCCACTCTCCACAATGGTTCTTCCAAATCTTTTTATCTTTCTTCAAACCTTCTGTGGCTTCCTTACCCTTCAACTTCTCATTTGAGAACTTTGACTTCTATTTTACAGAAAAAAATTGAGGTCATTTGCCATGAGGTCTCTCTTCTCCACCCTTCCTTATTTCACTCAGATGCCTTTTGTTTCTATCTCCTTCACTCCTGTCTCACATGAACAGGTGGCTTTATTCCTTACCAAGTCCAGTCCTTATACTGCACAAACGTTTCCTTCCCATCTCTTCCAACAGATGGCCCCCTCTGTCATACCTACCCTATCACTTATCTTCAATGATTCTCTGTCCGATGGCTCTTTTCCTATTGCTTATAAACATGCCCATGTCTCACCTATCCTCAAACAACCCTCCTTTGACCCCTTCCATCCCTGCTAATTATCAACCGATATCCTTAAGCTTTTCGTGGCTAAGCTCCTTGAGTAGGCTGTCTATAATAGGTGTATCAGCTTTTTCTCTTCTTACTCTCTTTTAAACCCCTTACAAACTGGCCTCTGACCTCATCATTCCACCAAAACTGCTCTCTCCAAAGTTACCAATAATCTCTTAATGGGCACATCCAATGGTCTTTTCTGCATCCTCATACTTCTTGACCTTTCTGCAGCCTTTAACACTCTTGACTACCCTTTTCTCCTTGATACCTTCTTCTCTCTAAGACATCACTCTCTCTTGGTTCTTCTACCTATCAGACCACTTTTCAGTTTCCTTTGCTGGATCCCAATCCAGGTCATACCCTCTAACCATAGGTGTCCCACCAGATTCTGTCCTGGGTCCTTTTCTATTCTCCCTCTATAGTATTTTATTTTGTGGTCTCATCAGCTGCCATGGATTTAACTATCTTTTCTATGCTGAGGATTCTCAAATCTACCTATCCTTCCCTAACCTCTCTGCTGACCTCCAATCTTGTATCTACAACTGCTTTTCAGACATATTGAACTGTATGTCAAGTAGGTCTTAAACTCAACATGACCAAAAATGAACTCATTAGCTTTCCTCCTAACTAGACCCCTCCCGCCACCAAACTTTCCTATTATTATCTGATGGCATCACTATCCTCCCAATCCCCCAAACCTGAAACTTAAATGATATTCTCAATTCTTCATTATCTCTCACTCCCCCTACCCCATATCCAATCTATTGCCAAGACCTTTTGATATTACCTTTGCAACATTTCTCTGCTTTCTCTCCTTTAATACTATCATCACTGTGGTACAAGCTCTCATCACAACTAGATTATTACAATAGCCTGCTGATTGATCTGCCTGCCTTAAGTCTCTCTCCATTCAGCCACCAAAGTGATTTTCCTAAAGTGTAAGTCAAAACATGTCACCCATCCTCTCTGCACTTAATAAATTCCAATGGCATCCTCTCATGGGCCACTGAGCAGGAAGTGAGAATGACTAAGTAGAACTTTAAAAAGAGAGTTAACTTCCAGTTCTGTTTCCCTTTTCTTTTTCCACTATGGATCATATCAGGATTGTTTTCAAGCTTCTTCCTTTGAGGGCTTCCACATCCACATCAAGTTGCCTAGGGAGGTCACGAGATTTAACTTCTGTTTGCTCATAGTCTAAAGATGGCAGGGTAGGAACTAGGGAGGGCTGTTCTTCCCCCAATATCTCCCAGGAAGTGGCTCAAAAGAACCCCATAGCTGGAAGAGAAGATGATCCTTCCACATTAAAGATCCATTGAGTCATTAGCTTTTCTGGCTCAGCAGTCAGGGAGGGGACTGTCATCTCAAAGTACATAATTAGAAGCAGCTAGGGACTTAGTCATCCACAAAGTACAGAAGAACTGAATCTCCATGGTTAGTTGGAAGCAAGCGGGGAAGCTCTGCCCATTTTCTGTGCAACACTGGTTTATGCTTATAAATGGACACATTTGTTGTCTCCTTTGTTAAAATGTAAGCTACTGCCTGGAGTGGTAGCAGCACATTTCTGTAAGGCCAGCTACAGGGGAAATTGAGGCTGGCAGATTTCTTGAGCCTAGAAGTTTTAAGATGCAGTGGATGAAGCCTACAGGATGTCTGACCCAAGTCCAGAATCAATATGGCGAGCATCAGAGGGATGAACTGTTCCGCCACCCCCGTAAAAAATGAAACCCATTAAACTCCTGTGCCCTAGCTGTGGTGGCATGGGACCTGTGAGTATCCCCAGCACTTCCAGTCAGGGAGTGATAGAAAAACTCAGTCTTTAAAAAGAAAAGAAGAGAAAAGAAAAGAATGCAAATTCTTCAAGGGCAGGGATTAATTTCACTTTTGTCTTCATATCCCCAGTATTTAGCACAGTGCCTAGTTGGCACTTAATAAATGTTTATTGTCTGATTGATTTATTGATTAGTGAAGCCTAGATAGGAGCAAGGAATATCCCTCCAATTAAATCATTTTTTATTTCTTTAAAGAGTATTTTGTAATTGTATTTATATTAGTGTAACTATGGCTGCCTTGACCCACACTGCCTGAAGGGTGGGTATTCTGTGTCACTCTTAAGGGTACTGGGGATCTCTAGACTCTTTGCCATTTGGCTCCAGCCCCTACTGATTGTGTTTCTCCAATTCTAGGAGTTTCCCTGCACCCCAGCTCCACTTAACAATCAGATTAATTTCTACAAAAGAATATTTACTTCACTGGTACATCGAGAATAAATGTACAAATTTACCCTTCTAATACTTAGGGGCATAATTCACACTCCAACTTGAACTCATATTCTGGGGAGGGAATTAATGAACATTTTAGCTCAGTTCCTCTATAGCAAGGTCCCAAGTTCTAAGTCCAAAGCCTAGCTTGAACTCAAGTCCCAGGCGTTCGACTTTCTCAGGGCTTCCCTGCTAGACTGGTCAGCTTTGTATCCAGCTTGGAATCTTGCCTCCAAGGTCACAGGTCACCACGGCTTGATGATTTCATTTCCAGTGAGGATTCTACCTCTTGCATCTACAACCAAGGACAAACCCCAAGCCCGTTTCTAGGGGGCCTTGGAGCCTAAAAAGGGAGCACCAGTTCAGTTCATAGTCTCCGTGCTATGGGTCAATACTCACCCTCTCTCAACTCTGAGCAGGAAAGAGAGTAAGACTATTCCAGTCTGGCAATTTTAAAGGCATGGCCTGTTTCAGCTAGTCAGACGATTGAAGGAGGCTATTACTATTAAAGTGGTAGGGTAACACAGGATGTCTTCTTCCAGAAGCAGGGTGCTTCCTGTTAGGTGACCTGGGCATGCTCCAAAGCCCTGATTACGTTAATCTTCAGTGTGCCTTGTTTGATTTGCTTTTCCCCCCTCATTTCCTTCATTTCTGAATATGTTCTTCTCCCCTTCCTACTCAAAAGAGCAAAACCAATTGACATAATTACTGATCTGACTACACACTCATTCCAGACCCATACACTCCCACTTTCCTATCTCTCCAATGAATGGAAAGAAATGTATTTTCTTAACTCTATTTCTTAGCTCTATTATTTCTGTTTCTTAGCTCTATTCTATTCAAGTTTAACCATTCAACCTGTACAGCAGTCAGTTTTGTTTAAGTTTTCTTTCTTTCTTTTTTTAAAACACTTTTATAATCATCATTTATATTGTTTTCCTGATTCTGCTTATTTCACCCTGATTCAGCTCAGGTTAGCCCTTCCACACATTTCTGAATTCCTCATATTTGTCATTTCTTGCTGCACAATAACAGTCTGTTACATTCATATGCCAAAATTTATTTAGCCGTTCCTCAATCAAAGGAAATCCACTCCATTTCAAGTTTTTTATTCCCAGGAAAATTTAAGCAATTTAAATATGAAAAGTCATATCAGAAAAAAAAATAGAGAGTAGAATGAGATGCCTCTCTAAACTATGATTAAGGGAAGAATTCATAATCAAAATAAGGGACAGAAGTAATCACAAAAGACCAAGCCAATCATTGCAAAGAAATAAAATTAAAAAGCTTTTGCACAAACAAAATCAATGTAGCTTTAAAAAAAAGAAAATCTGTTAAGTAGGGGAAAATCTATGCATCAATTATATCTGATGAACATCTGATGGCCAAGATATATGAGGAATTGAGATGTAATAATTGTCCTCATAATATGAAGGTCTTTCCTGTGGAAGAGGGATTAGGTTTATTCTGCTTGCATCACTGGGTAGAAGCTGAAGAGGTATAGTTTAAGGGTGCCTTATTAGGAAAAACCTCCCAACAATTAAGTAGAGCTGCTCAAAAGTAGGTTGGGTTGCTGCCCAAAGAAGTAGTGAGTTTCCCTCCTTAGAGATCTGCAAGTAAAGGATGCATGATCATTTGTCAGTTATATCTTAGGATGGGTTCTTGAGTAACAGAATGGTATAATGGGCTCGGAATCAGGAAGATTTGGGTCAGAACCCAGACTTGGGCATTTGTTGTGTGACCATGGATCAATCTCTTAATATTTCTGAGCCTTAGTTTTGTCATCTGTATGCAGCACTGGCTTAAGCAGACTTGTCTTTTCATTCTCACACCCTTATAATTTCTACTCAGATGGCATTCTAAGGGCAACAGAAATAAGGGGGATTGGGAAGAATTACCCAGAACTATAAATGTAACAGAAATATTTTTAAAATGATTAAACAAAGAACTAGAAACCAAGAGTATTTCCACTGTGTAGAATATAATGGAATACTATTGGTTGTAAGAAATGCTGAAGGGAAGGGTTTCAGAGAAATCTGGGAAGACTTATATGAACTGATACAGAGTAAAGTAAGCAGAATAAGGAGAACAATTTATATTCTAACATCAACATTGTAAAAATGAACCAGTTTGAAAGACTTGAATACTCTACTTGATGCAATGACCGGTCATGATTCTAAGTGACTGATGATTAAGAATCCTACCTATCTTCTGTCTGAGGTGAGGGACTAACGTAAAATGAGATGCACATTTTTGGACATTGCCAATATGGGAATTTGTTTTGCTTGTCTATACTTATTTGTTACAAGCATTTTATTTTTATTTTTCTTGGGGGTGGTTTTTAGAAAAAATACACTAATAATTTTTTAAAATTAATTTGAAAAGGATTATTAATTTCATGCTGGGCAGGGTATTTAAAAAATTGAGGGGCTGGATGCCAGAAAATCATGCTCAGGCATTATGCCAGGCAGCTAAGGCAAAGAGGCATGACAAGGAGCTCAGAATACATAAATTTCAAGTGGAGATCACTTTGTCAGTGATGTAGGAGTAGTAAACCACCTTTTCTCTTGGGTGCTTAGAGTATGGTTCCAGTAGTGAACTAATACTCTAGTATTAGCTAATAATCCAGTGTGAGCTAATACTCAAGGCAAAACATAACTGAGTCATACAGGGTGAACAGTGAACCTTTAATGGAATGTGCGAGATCCTGAACTTCAGGATAGACTAGGTTAATGTTGGAGACTTTTTTTGTTTTTTAAGCAATTGGGGTTAAGTGACTTGCCTAGGGTCACACAACTATAAGTGCCAAGTGTTTGGTCTAAGGCCGGATTTGAACTCAGGTCCTCCTGACTTCAGGGTCTGTGCTCTATCCACTGAACCACCTAGCTGCCCCAATGTTGGAGACTTTTGAGAGCAACCCAGTTGATCTTTAAGCTCCAAAATTTTTCTGGTAATCAGTCACAGAACAACAATTACTTAGGATTTTGAGTGGGGTGAGGGTGAGACTTTTTATTTCACTACTTTAGATTGTTATATTGAGAAGGAGGGAGTGACCAACAGCCGTCCTTTGCCAATGGCTTCTAGGAGCACTGGCTCCCTTAGCAAAAGTAAAATTGTGAGCTGAGTTGGGAATTTAGACCTCCATAAAATTACCAGATTGTTAGTAGTTTGAGAGGTTTAAAATTTTTTTAATACCATATCTTTTGAATTCTAACTGTAAGTAATAAATGCTCTTTAATCTATAATGTGAGTGTTTTTATTTCTGGTCATGTGAAATTGGAAAGGAAATTCCCTAAGAGCAAATGAAGGCAAATATAAGCTAATTTGTAATACATTTATGAAATAAAGTGTGATTTTATATTTTAAATTCTAGACTGTAGCAAATTAGAAACCTATGTGAAGGCACAAGAAAGGTGGGATCCAGATGGGTCACAAGGGCACTAATTTTGCCAGGGCACTCATCTGTCTACCCACCTGCATAAAGTACAGCTTCACCAATATAGAGAAAGACTTTCTATATTTCAAACTTTATATATTTCAAACCTCATTCATGTGAAACAAACAAAATATGGTTGGACACACAATTTGGTGTAAAAATACATCAAATTCAAGAAGAATCAATTGGTATTAGAATGGGCAGTTAAGAGAAAAGTAGTAGTTATAAGCAAAACAAACTTCCTGATGTTGAAGTGGTGAATTAAATAGAAAAAATAAAAGCAAAGAAAACTAGAATCAAAGGGTGGTGCCTATAAACTGAGAAATGGTTGAACAAATGATGGTATATGAATGCAATGGAATGTTATTAACAAAAGAGACAATTTCAGAGAATCTTGGTTAATATAAACTGATGTAGAGTGAAGTCAGCAAAAGCTGGTGAACAATTTATGCAAGAATAATATTTTTGGCTGTGAATGACTTGGTTATTCTTAGCAATACAACGATCCATGACAACTCTAAAGGACTTAGGATGAAGAATGCTATCCATCCCCAGAGAAAGAACTGATGGTGTCTGAACACAAATTGAAGCAACTTTTTTTTTCACCTTCTTTATTTTTCTTGAGTTTTTTGTCTGTTTTCTTTCACAACATGACTATTATGGAAAAAAAGAATAATGATATTTTAAAGTAAAACAACTTTGAAAGACTTAAGAATTCTGATCAATGCAGTGACCAACTGTGTCTCCAGAGGTTCTGTGATGAAACACATTAACCAAGTTTATCATCTCTACTCTCACTTATCTTTGATCTGTCTACTGGTTGTTTCTCTACTACTTACAAATATGCCTATATCTCTCCCATACTAAAAACAAACAAACAAACAAAAAAAGTCTTCACTTGATCCATCTGTCCCTGTTAGTTAGTGTCCCATATTTCTGCTTCCCTTCATGGGTAAACTCCTTAAGAAGTTGTCTGCAATAGGTACAACCTCTTCCTTTCCTCTCAATCTCTTCTTAACTCTCTGCAGTCTAGCTTCTAATCTTAACATTCAATTAATACTATTCTCTCTAAAGTTACTAACAATCTCTTAATTGCCAAATTTAATGGCATTTTCTCAATCCTTATCCTTCTTGACCTCTCTGAAGCCTTTGAAACTATTGATTATCCACTTTTCCTTCTCCTCTAGGTTTTCATGACGTGGTTTTCTACTGGTTCTCCCACCCATCTAATTGCTTCTAAGGCTCCTTTGCTGGATCTTCATTGATGAGAGTTTTCCAAGACTCTGCCCTGAGACATTATGGGGATTTGTTTCACTAAACTATGCTTATTTGTTACAAGAGGTTTTTCTTGTTCTCTCAGTTTTTAATTGGGGTGTATTGAAGAAAAGAGGAGAGGCTAGCAATAACAGTGCACCCCAAAGAGAAGCTTCTTGAAACATTTTTTAAAATGCACAAAAGGGAACAGAAAGAAGTTCAATATGAAGCAGAGAAAAACAGCACAATTTTGAAAGTAATATATGTAATTATCACACATTTTAAAATAGTTTTTAAAATTAAATTTTTTTTCTAGTAATGATCCACCTTTTCTACCTCCGACCCCTTGACTGAGAAAGCAAGAAAAGCAAAACCTTTGTTACAAAAACATATAGTCAAGCAAAACACATTCCAGCATTGGCCATGTCCAATATAAACATAAATATAAATTAATATGCATATCTCTCTTTTTTTATCCTGTCCCTCCTCTTAAGTCTATTCTGCTTTGCTCCACTGCCTTCTTTTATCTGCCCTCCCTTTTGTGACCTCCCCCCACCCTTCTCTTGCTTCCTTCTCCACCTACTTCCCTGTTGGGTAAAATAGATTTCTATTATCAATTGAGTATGTATATATATCTTGAAGGACATGGTTATAATAAAGTCAAGACTTACATGAACTGATGCTGAGTGAAGTGAGCAGAACCAGAAGAACATTGTACACAGTAACAGCCACACTGTGTGATGACTGACTTTGATAGACTTCGCACTTCTCAGAAATGAAAGAATCTAAGACAAAGACTCATGATAGAAAATGCTATCCATATCCAGAAAAAGAACTATGGAGTCTGAATGCAGATCAAAGCATACTATTTGCTTTGTCTCTCTCTCTTTTTTCGTTTCTTCTTTCTCATGGTTCCTCCCATTGGTTCTAATTCTTCTTTACAACATGACTAATGTGAAAATTTGTTTAATGTGAATATTATATATATATATATGTATGTATGTATATGCCATCTTAGGGTGGGGAGAGGGAAGGGAGGGGAGAAAATTTGGACCTCAAAATCTTATGGAAGTGAATGTTGAAAACTAAAAATAAACAAATTAATTAATTGAAAAAAATAGTAATGTCAAGACTGTCCCTTCAAGGGCACATACTGACCTAACATAAGCCTAACAGGATAAAACTCTCTTAACTTTGTTCAATTCCAGGTAAGAATCAGAGTTAACTTTTATTTTGGAATAGCCAATCATGAAGCAAAGTACCACATTATTTGCAGGATATCACACTCAGACTCAGAATTAATCAGGTGGGAAAGTTTCCTGTTCAGAAAGGAAGCAGCACAATAAAGAAACTCAGCCAAGAAGAGCATACCGTTGCATTGCAAGGTTGTCCTCTCAACCTTCCCAGGAACAGACATCCATCCCCCTGTAGCAGCTCTTAGATCACACCTCCTTTGAGCAGAACATGGCATTTCCTTGAAATGGTGGATTATTGGCTTAATGACAATTCAGACAATCACACTTGAAATAAAAACTCAGAATAATATCAAATTACAATCCCAAGAGTTTTTTTTTCCCTTTGTGTTGTTGGAATAACAATTAACGATTAACATATATAAGGCCTTATTTTATTCATCTTTTCTTGTTTAAATCCATCCTGGAGCAGAAATTAATTATTGGAAATTAAGAAAAATCACTTTCTATGATTATGCACATGCAGTGAATGCATGATAGTTCATTTAAAAGCCATAAAAATTCTGGTTACTATAAGCTTTGAGACTGACAAATATCCATATCTGAAGATATTTCATATTAATCCCTGAAGCAAAAATAAAATCTTTAAATCTAGGATCTGTCAATACTAAGTTGAAAACATCATAATATTTTGTCAATATCTTCTCTCACAGAATTCATAAGATTTTTCTCCACTGCCTTCTTTTATCTGCCCTCCCTTGCCAAGGCTGAAGATCCTGAGGACTGAAAATCCAGGAAGTCTCCAAAGAACTTCACAGATATTTACGAAGTCTGTGGAATTTTTCCAAAGTATAAGTATTATTATTCATTTTAAAAGCAAAATATACCCAATTGAATATTTGACAGTTTGTTTTAACCATAACAATCTCTTTCAGAAGAGGAGTTAATTTTCCAGTGGTACAAGTGACATTTTTTTGGGGGGGGGGCAAGGCAATCGGGGTTAAGTGACTTGCCCAAGGTCACAGAACTAGAAAGTGTCAAGTGTCTGAGGTGAGGATTTGAACTCAGGTCCTCCTGATTCCAGGGCCAGTGCTCTATCCACTGCACCACCTAGCTGCCCCTCCAGTGGTACAATTATGTCATGCTCTGGGTATCTATTTTTCAAATTAATAGCATTTCTTATACAATGATTTCCCAAAAATTATAGTACAAGAAAAACTAGAAACCTAACAATAACATCAATAACATCATGGATTTTTAAAAAAATAACACAAAAAACCAGTCAAATAACAACAATTTCATTGAATGTATTTCCAAATCATCTTACAAAGAAAATCACCATCCATCTATCAGTTTGGCAATAGAATGCCAATTCTATACATAATGCCTATATATATAATATATATGCCAATTCTATGTTATATGCCAATTCTATATGGTATATATAGAATAGTGTATATATATTATATCTGTAGTATAGTATAGTATTGTATATAGAATACTAATCACATTTGAAAACCAGTAAAAAGAAACAATTGTACTTTTAATTCCTATTCATGCAGTTTCTAAACCATATTGCCCTAATGCAAAATATCAAGTATATTTTTCATTAAGGTCTGATCTATACAGACAGGGTCAAAAATCACAATTATCTTAATAGGAGAATGTATCTCACTTTAAATGAGGCCATATTATAATTTAGCTTAAAGACAATCACAATCAAATCAAATCTGGATTTTAATTACAAATTATATCATTCAAAATCTCAAATTTCCCAAGGACCATTAGCTGCCAGCACCTCAAATTACAGAGCTCACTGCTTTCAATTAACTCTGTTCTAAAGATTTATGGTGTGGCAGTCTCACCATCTCATCTCCTTTTTAAAATATTTCATTTTATTTTGCATTCATTTGCAAAAATTTTCAGACTATAATTGGGATATTTATAGCAAAGGTATTATATTTAAGTTATAAATTTAGTCTCTAGTTCAATGCCATAAATTTCTACAAACCAGGAAAAAGATTTCCTTTCTTTGATTGTCTGACTTTAACTCTGTAACCTCAACCTGACCAGGGCTGACATGACAGAGAGAAAGTATTTTGCCTTTTTTTTTCCCTTTTCCTGTTCAAAACTGTAACTCCTGTTTTAAAGTAGAAAGTGGGAGATATCCCTGTTTATTGAAAAAGAGGGCTTAGCATCAGATTACAGAAAGCCAGGAAAGCTGCTTCAAGTATAAAACTTCACTAATCTTCCCCACCATTCTAAACTCCTTGGCTGTAATTTTTTTATAGTAGTCTTTATAGCTGGATGCATTTTCTCCTTAGAAATCTTCCAAGGCAGCAGAATCTAAAAAAGTACTAGACATGACACAGGTCAAAGGTTTTCCTAAGAACCTCATAGGAAAGGTACAGAGGGAGAAAGGGGGATTCCCTACTGTTGGATTATGAGTGTTCAGTATGCCCAGCCCTGAACAACTTTTGACTAACACACATTCATTCAGAGTTGTCCTAAGTAAATGGATGTAGGTAGGACTGATGTTAGGTAACTGGTTCATCAGGGTTGCTCAATTAACTAGACAGAACAGGACAAGACAAGACACAACACAAATATAGGATAAAGGATTCCCTCCTGGCAGGTCTCATGGATCAAATGGTGGTCCTTGTCTTTGAGTTTTGGATCACAATGCCATACTCATCAAGATAGCAAGGCAGCTACCACCAATATATAATCACAGATGTCAATCTTTGGTTTATTTTTAATGGTCACAGGGGATTGAGGAAAATGCAGAAGAGGGGCAGAAAGAGACAGACAGAGACAAAAACAGAGACAAGAAATATGCTAGAGGACTACCGACCAAATTTAACAGATGGCAGATCTGTCCCCAGGGCTCTTGGTTGACTAATCCAAGAGAACTACTCATTTTCCAATAAGAGTGGCTAGGCCAGTTCTAACCCTACCTTGAGTAATTCCCTGGGTTAAGGTGTCATATACTTACCTACAACATGTAGAGTTCAAACAAGGGAATGAGGATTGTGTTCCACCTGAAGTCTCAGCTTACTCACTTGGTTCTCATTGTGCAGAATGATCTTATCTAGCTTGGTCCTGCTCTTCATGTGACCATGAGAGATCGCACTTCTGATACCATAAATTGTTGGTTGAGAATTAAACTCAGAATTGAAATAATTTGGAAAAAAGTTCATTAAGTCATCTGGCAGAGAAGGAAGCCTAAAAACGTGGCCCACTCCCCGCCCAATAGAGTCTAGGTAAGTCATACATCATATAGGATTCAATCTTCAGATCCTCTGGAAGGTTTCTAGTCAACATAATCTGGAGTTACAAGTTAAGCATTAAACAAATCTGATCTTTAAGCAACAGGTCTGATCTCTCAGCCACAAAAGTCTAGGTTCAAACAATGCAATAAAGTTTTCCTGCTGTATCACTGGGTCGAAGAATATGCTCAGTTTAACAGTTTTTAAAGTGTAATTCCAAATTGTTTCCTCACCAATAAAATGGAGAGAATAATAGTACCTGCCTCTCAGGGTTCTTCAAAAGAGATAATAATTATAAAGTGTTTAGTGTAATGCCTGGCACATAGTAAGTGTCATATAAATGTTAACTATTATTATTATTATTATTATTCCATGATCTCAGGAACCACCCAAACTGGGGATCTTAAAGGGGTGATGATGATGGAGATTAGAAAAACATCATTAGATTTAGCAATTAAGAGATTTTTAAGAAGCCAAGAGGAGACATTTCAGTAGGAGGTTGAAGAATGAGTGGTAAAACTATGCAGACAGTGAAAGCAGATAAATCTAGCTTAGAAGTGAAAGGGGAAAGAAATACAGGACAATGGCTTCAAGGATCCATAGAGTCAAGCGAAGTGACAAAATATGGGCATGATTGCAGGTAGCAGGAAAGGAGAGAGGGAGGGAGGGAGGGAGGGAGAGAGAGAGAGAGAGAGAGAGAGAGAGACAGAGTCAGAGAGACAGAGAGACAGAGAGACAGAGAGAGAGGGAGAGACAGAGAGACAGAGACAGAGACAGAGAGAGAGACACACACAGACACAGACACAGAGACAGAGAGAGAGAAAAAGTTTGAGAGAACTAATGTAATTAGCTTTTAGAAATGTGCATTTATTATAGTAGTAGAGTTGATGCAAAACACTCCTACAAAAAAAGGGGGTAAAGCAGACTCTCACACAAGTACATGGAATCCAGGGAAAAGTGGATTTCAATTGAGCATTTGTGGCAGAGGAATAAGTTATATCTCCTCAAAGATGACGAGATCTTTTTGATTAGATCTTCAATATGATACAGCTTTTCTGCTGGGCTCCTGGTAGGGTCTTGAATCAGCCTTTCTTCATCTTACCTAGTTAATTCTCTGCTCAAGATGCAGATAATGTGCCAGCTGTTCTGGACATGCTCCTAGAACTAAGATGTTAATGAGATTAAATTCAAAATCCTCCAGATCTTTTGAAATTCACAAGGTCCTTCTCTGACCAAAAGTGGGAAAGAAATCTAGGCCAAGACCTCAGGTAAGACCTCTTCTCCTCCCCAACCCTCCAAGGAACTCTTCCTTAATTCCAAACTAGTTTGGTGGCTTTATTATTAACCCACATGGTGTGATGACCATTAGCCAATCCAAACACTACCTGTATGGCATGCTTCATCTCAAGTACGGCTAAATTGACTTTTTCTCCCAGTTTTTTAATATTTTCATTTAAAGTGTTGAGTTCAAAATTCTGTCCTGTCTTCCCTCCCTCCCTGAGATGGTAAGCAATCAGATACAGGCTATACATGCACAAGCATGTAAAACATTTCCATGTTAGTAATTTTGTGCAAGAAAACTCAAATAAAAGAAAAAAAATGAAAGAAAGAGAGTGAAAAATAGTATGCTCCAGTCTGTATTCAATAAATATCAATTCTTTCTCTGGAGGCGGATACTATGCTTCATCATTTCTCCTTTGGGATTGTTTTATTATCATTGTATTGCTGAGAATGGGTAAGTTATTCACAGTTCTTCATCAAATAATACTGCTGATACTGTATACAGTTCTCCTGGTTCTGTTCACTTCACTATGCATCAGTTTACGTAAATCTTCCCAGGTTTTTCTGAAATCATCTTGCTTGTCATTTCACAATAATATTCTATTCTATTATCAATTGTTTATTATAATTATAATCAAATTATATCAATATATTATAATCAAATGATATAATTATAATCAAATATATTATTATATCAATAATATTCTATTATAATCATATGCCATAGCTCATTTAGCCATTCCCCAATTTATGGGCATCCCTTTGATTTCCAATTCTTGGCCACCACAAAAAGAGCTGCTATAAATATTTTTGTACAAATAAATCCTTTTCCCTTTTTTCAGATGTCTTTGGGATATAGACCTAGTAGTGGTATTGCTGGATCAAAGCATATACACGGTTTCATAGCCCTTTGGGCATAGTTCCAAATTGCTCTCCAGAACGGTTGGATCACTTCACAACTCCACCAGCAGTGCATTAGTGTTTCAGTTTTCCCATTTCCAACATTTTCCTTTTTTGTCATATTAGCCAATCTGACAGGTGTGAGGTGGCACCTCTGAGTTGTTTTAATTTTCATTTCTTTGATCAATAGTGATTTAGAGCATTTTTTCATATAACTATAGATAGTTTTGATTACTTTGTCCAAAAACTGCTTATTTATATCCTTTGACCATTTATCAATTGGGGAATGACTTGTATTTTTATAAATTTGACTCAGTTCTCTATATATTTAAGAAATGAAGCCTTTATCAGAGATAGTTGTTGCAAAAGTCCCTCCCCTCAGTTTTCTTCTTTCCTTATAATTTTGGTTGTACTGGTTTTGTTTGTACAAAAACTTTTTAAATTTTATATAATCAAAATCATCTATTTTACATTTTGTAATGTTCTCTATGTCTTCTTTGGTCCTAAATTCTTCCTTCATTCCTAAATCTGAGAGACAAAGTATTCTGTGCTCTCTTAATTTGCTTATAGTATCACCCTTTATGTATAAATCATGTACCCATTTTGACCTTCTCTTGGTATATGGTGTGAGATGTTGGTCTGTACCTAGTTTCTGCCAAACAACTTTCTAGTTTTCCCAGAAATTTTTTGTCAGATCTTGAGTTCTTACCCCAAAAGCTTGGATCTTTGGGTTTATCAAACACTAGATGAGTCTGCTCATAATACTGTGTGTTGTGTACCTAAGCTATTCCACTGATCCAGCACTTTATTTCTTTTCTTTTTTTTTTAATAATTTATTTCTTTTTAGTTTACAACATTAATTTCCAAAAGATTTTGAGTTTTAAATTTTCTCCTCTATCCTCTCCTCCCCCCTCCCCAAGACGGCATGTACTCTGACACAGGCTCTGCTTATAAATTCATGTTAAGCATATTTTCACATTATTCATGATGTATAGAAGAATTAATTAGAACTAATGGGAGGAACTATGAGAAAGAAGAAATAAAACAAAACAACAAAAGAAAAGGATAGCAAATAGTATGCTTCCATCTTCATTCAAACTCCAGAGTTCTTTCTCTGGATGTGGATAGCATTTTCTATTATGAGTCTTTTGGAGTTGTCTTAGATCCTTGCATTGCTGAGAAGAGCTAAGTCTATCAAAGCCAGTCATCTCACAATGTGGCTGTTACGTCACCACTCTATTTCTTAGCCAGTACCAGATTGTTTTGATAATTACTGTTTTGTAATACAGTTTGAGATCTGGAACACCTTCTTTCTCATTTTTTTTCCATTGATTCCCTCAATATTCTTGTACTTTTATTCTTCCAGATGAATTTTGCTATTATGTTTTCTAGCTCTGTAAAATAATTTTTCAATAGTTTGGTACATCACTGAATAAACAGAATAGTTTAGGTAGAATTGTCATTTTTGTTATATTGGCTTAGTCTACCCATGATCGATTAATATTTTTCCCATTGTTTAGATCTGGCTTTATTTGTGTGAAAAGTGTTTTATAGTTGTATTCATATAGTTCCTGGGTTTGTCTTGGCAGGTAGACTCCCAAGTATTTTATACTGTCTACATTTATTTTAAATGGAATTTCTCTATTTCTTGCTGCTGGACTTTGTTGGTAATATACAGAAATGCTGATGATTTATGTGGATTTATTTTGTATGCTGCAACTTGTTAAAGTTGTTAATAATTTCAAGTCATTTTTTTAGCTGATTCTCTAGGATTTTCTAAGTATAACATCATATCATCTGCAAAGAATGATAGTTTTGTTTCCTCATTGCCTATTCTAATTTCTTTTTTTCTTCTCTTATTGCGATAATTAACATGAACTTTTAACACTTAGTTCAACTCTGTGATTGATGCCTAACTTTGCTCACACTTAGTTCACACCTCTAATAGACTATTGTCACCTGACAAAGGCATCAAAGCATAGTATATTGCTACTTGAAGAGGGAGTTGGGTGATTTGATTGATGGACTTAACACCTACCCTTATATATTAAATACCTTATTGGATTTATATGCCTCAAATATATCTAAAAAAACCAAACCAAAACAAAACAAACCATCTTAAACCAGGAAGTAGCTAGTGGTCCCAGAACTGTGAGGGACGCTGACAATAGGTGAGATTTGTCTCCCAGCTTTTTGCCATTCCAAATTAAGCAGCTTTGTACCGTTAACTTTTCCTTAGGGTATTGTTGTAAGAGCATGAGCACTAGGTCAAAGGGTAAGGATAATATCATAGCTTAATTATGTGTTGTTATTCTGTTTCCCAAAATTATTGCCCCATTCACAGCTCCCTTAGCAGTATGATTGGTTTCCTATAATCCCAACAACATTGAATTTTTATCTGTTTTAACCACCTTTGCCATTAAATCTAATTTAAGGTGGCATGCCAGAGTCTTCTGGGGTTTTTTATTTTATTTTGTTTTTGTTTTTGTTTTTGCATTTTTCTCTGATGACCAGAAAGAATGAAATAGTATTTTGGTGGTTGTTGACAATTTGTGTTTCCTTTTTTGATAATTGCCTGTTCTTATTCTTTGGTATCCTTTTCACATCTATTTATCTGTTGGGGAATGAATCTTAGGAAGCAGCAGAAGGCTTGATGAATCTAAGATCATAGCACCTCAGTTAAAATGCTGGTTCTGCTACTTATTACCTTATTACATCTCTAGGTCTCAGTTTCCTCATCTGTACAAGGAAAAAGTCTGGTATTCTCCATGACTTTCGAGTTCTAAACCTGTAATATTACTGTTTACAAATCTGTGTCAGTTTCTCTAAGCTCTTGGCCACATCCTTTCAAAACCCTGCCCAGGTACTGAGAACACTCAGTAAAGGACACCAAGCTGAGAAGTTGAATTCCGGCTCTTACCTCTTACGCTAAGCCAGAGGGGGAGGAGCCCATCTTGTCATTGGTTGTGGCTGTTATTTCTTGGTCCATTGAGCCAATGATTCCAAGGAAACCCGTGGTTCCCATGCCTTTGGAGCAGCTTCGTGATTCTGATTGGTCAATCTCTCGTGAATGACGGCTCGGCCACCCTATAAGAAAATGCCCCCGGACGGCCCCGGAAGCCCGATGTGGAGCTGCCCCAGCCGTTTCGGCCCAGTGGTACCGCTTCGCTCTTTCCGTCTCCGTGTCCCCGCTCCCTTCGGCGGCCATGGGCCTCCCGCCGAAGCTCGAGATGTTGCTCTACACCGTAAATACGCTGCTGCGCAAGCAGCGCTACCACGCCGCGCTGGCCGTGCTCAAGGGCTTCCGCAACGGAGCCGTGTGAGCCGGGGCTCTGGGTCTCTGAGGGTCGGGGGTCGGACCTGGAGCACTGAGGCCCGGAGCAGGGGGAGCGGGGGTCGTGTCACTGAGTGCCGAGAAAGCGGGGTCCTGGAGATCCAGGGCTAGAGCCCTCAGGGTCACGGTCGTGCGCAGGGTCATGGTCATGGTCACGGGTGGAGGGAAGGGAGAGAGCCTTGGGCATTTGTGAAGTGGCCTGTGGTGCCGCTGCTCACATCGCCCCTGCGGTGAGGGACGACTCTGCACAAAATGTCCGAGAGACCTTCTGGTCCAATCCGCACCTGGATGAGAATGGAATCTTCTTTAGGACGTATTCAACAAGTGGTCATCAAGCCTTTTCTTGAAGATTTCTAGTGAAAAGAGAATCCACTACCTCCAGAAGCAGCGCATTTAATTTCTGGATTCCTCTGCTCCTTTAGGAGATCTGCCTCTTTGCAGCTTCTTTCTCCTCAGACCCTCCCACTCCTACCCCCGTTTTAGTCTTTGGAGCCAAAGAGAACAAACCTAAGTCCCCTTCCTCCTGACAGCTTTTCATGGCCCATCTCCCCTCAGAGTCTTCTCTCCACCAAGCTAAATGTCACCAGTTCCTTCAAATGATCATGACGTACTTCACCACATTAGAAGATTATCTTGTTCTTCAGGTTCTTTCTGCCTTGATTCTGGAAAATCTTAGAGATCACACATAGATCACGGATTTAGAGGTGAATGGAATACAGATCATCTGAGGTCATGTGACTTGTCTAAAGTCACACAGTAACTGGTTCAAATGGAATTTAAACCCACGTCTTTTGACTCCATTGTGTTTTTTCTACTTCATCGTACTTTCTGCCTAACTTCCTAACTTCAAAATGCCTCCCTAGCCTGGAATGATCTTTACCTTCTTTTTGTACACAAGTCAGTTTGTTGATGTCCCTCCTAGAACGTGGTGCCCAGACCTGGACGTAAATAGAGTCTAAAAAGTTCAGAGTACAATTAGAGACAAGAGTGGTCACAAATTCTCTCCCAACCATGTTGTGTTCTTAGGTAATATGTATTCATATTGTACAATGCAACATGTTTCTGCCTGTGATTTGGGAAACCACCTCACAGGGCCTCCACAACCTGGAATAAGAGCAGTGAATTAAGATGGGTTGGGTAGAAGTTGGAAAGAAACAGTGAGGGCACTTAACAATACAGTTTGAGTGAGTTTTGTGTTTATTTTTGGAAGTGTGCTAGTTGGAGGCTGTTTGTGTACTGAACTGTGTGCGGGATGTGTTATTTTGTTATACAGGCTTGAAACAGATTGGGAGTTATAGTTGAATGCAGGTTCAGTGTAAATCAGAAGTGTGATTAGCCCAAAAAAACAGTTTATTGTTAGATGACATTAATAATCAGAATCAGAGGAATGGTAGTCCCACTATCATCTGTCCTGACTAGACCTCAGTATGCAACATTTTGTTTAGCTCTCAAGGCTACAGGTTATATGAGAACTGATGGAATGAATTGTATAGTATGATATTTGAATGCATGTCATACTTAATAATGAGGATGTGTCAACAGAATACTTAGTCTGGAAAAGATATGACTTAGGAGCAGCAAGAGTATTGTCTTCAAATATTTGAAAGACTCATGTGGTAGAATGATTCCTCTTGCTGTGCTTAATACCCCAAGACAGGCATGGGAAAGCAATAAAGTTACAGGAAAGCAGATTTCATCCCAGCACAAGACGTTTCTAACAATTAGAGTTGGCTAGAAATAAAATTGAATACCTTGTGGGTAGTGAACTCACAGCCTAATTCAACAAATACTCATTTACCACCCATTATGTACATGTCATTTTGCTAGAGTTAACAAAGATCAAAAAAAAAAAGAGAGAAATAGTGCCTTCCCTTAAGGAGATTACATTCTACTGGAAGGATCCAACATGCACAGATATAAGTAAAAGATAATTTGGAGCATGGGGTTCTTAACTTTTTTTGTGTTATGGACCCAGAGGTATGCTGAAGCTGACTTGTACTAGCCCTGGAGAGCTGGTTGTTAAATTTTCTTTTCAGTGTATTTAGACCTTGGAAATTGGCAAATGCTACAAATCAAAGCTTGATTTATTGTTTTGTTGATTGTTCAGACTTTAAAAAGTGATAGGGAAAATGTTAATGATGCAGTTTAAACTTAAAAGTATATCAATGCATTTTCAGAGAGTTAGTTGTTAAACATTTACCAGCGCATTCCTTTGACAGTTTGAAGCTTGTGGATCCCTTCTCAGAATATTATTTTTAAATCCTGAAGTAAAATATACAAGATTACAATAGAAATCAATTATATTGCAATATAGTTGGCAAATTTTTTTCAAAAACAAGTTCACAGGCCCCAGAGAAAGTACTAACAAATGAAGGGAATTGCGAAAGGCTTTGTTTATTAAGAGGTAGCAGTTATGCTGAGGCTTGAAGGAAGATTGTTTTCCTGGAATATCAACATGCGTTAAGAAAAATAACCTGAAATAAATTGGAAAAGATAGGTGGAAACCATATTATGGAGCCTTCAAATGATAGAATAAGAATTTATTTTATTCTAGAAGCAGTAGGGAGCCACAGAAGATTTTTGGGCAGTGTTGAACAGTCGGATCTGTGTTTTAGGATTGTTAATTTGGTAGCTGTGTGGAAAGATGAATTAGAGAAGGGAGAAACTAGAAGCCAATAAAAAAGCTATGGTACTGTTTTAGGTGGGGAGAGATGAGGATGTGAACTAGGGTAGTAGCCATTTGAAAGGAGAGAAGGGCACAAATGGGAGGCATGCTGTGGAAATAAAATCAAAAAGACTTGTCTGCTGAGTGCATATGGGTGGTGAGAGAGAAGGAAAAGTTGAGGATGACTGAAGTTGGAAATCGTGGTTGCCTGGAAGGATGGTCACCTCAGTAGAAGTAGCAAAGTTGATTTCATTGCTAGAGATTTTCCCCTAGAGGCTGGATGGCTCCTTGTTGGAGAATGTTGTAGAAGGGATTCATGTTTCAAGTAGAGGTTAAGTTAGGTGACTTTCAAAGCTCCCTCTAACTTCAAGATTCTGTGATTTTATGAAATGTTTGTTTTGGAAGTTGGTGGAAATTAACACAGGCCTAGTGCCAACTGGACACCTCTGAATAGTGTATGACTGGCTTAACTAATCAACCAGTGACGTGGTGTGATTGACTCACTGACCATAGGAGAGCATGCATAATACATGTGGAAGAACCTTCTTTGCTGATTTGCATGAGATTGTTTGTTTTTTAATTCCTCAAAAGTAGGGGCCTGACATTGTTTCTAAACCTGTTTGAAAGAACTATGGGGCCTTTGAAGAGCAATAATTATAATGATAATGATACCATAAGTGTAATACACAACTTTGCCATTAAACAAATTTGAGGACAACTTTGTAGATGGTAAGCAATTATAACATTGTTGAAATTCAATTCAGTTCCATTCTACAAGTGTTTATTTACTGCTTACTAGGGACAGACAAAAATGAAATAGTCCTTGCCTTCAGGGGACTTGTATTCTCAAACACCTCTGATGTAGGCACTTAGAACACTAAGTTCCCGCACTGAGTGTGCGGGAATCAGATTAAAATGTAATTGGGAAATATTTAACAAAATACATTAAAATACAATAAAACATGGATAGTATTCCATTTTAAAACTAAGTCAGTATGCCACCCACAGGGATCCATACGTATGGTTTAGTGTTTGAAATTGATACCAAATCTCTTTTCTACGTGCATGTATTCCAGTGTCATATAAGTCTGAGTATTCAGATTAACAGGGATACAAAAGATATTTTCTCAAATCGTGAAGAGGATGTAAAGAGTGAAGAAGACTTTCACCAAATCCCAGGTTACCAGAAGCATTGTCTTAAAGGATAATATAGATAAAACAACAACAACAACAACAATATATTTCAAAAGACTCTAGCTGAATTCCTAGATGGCAGATCTATGGTGAGTTGTTAATGAAAGCCTGGCTATTTAGGGGAACATCCCTACCCGCTGAGATTGGAAAGGGTAGGGTTCTCCTCCCAGACACTAGATAATGGCGTGGATGGTGGTAATGTGATCTGCTCCTTGATTGCTGGCTACAGTGTCTGCTTTCCTGTTGTATAGTTGCTCTTCAAGTTCATTCAGATTCCTCTTTGTCATCTTAGTTTTCTCAGCCAGCATTAAAGAGTATCTAATGGTAATTTAAAACAAAATCTACCAAACTCAGCAGACAAAGCAGAAGGAAAAGGACTGAAAGGATGATGGGAAGTTGTCCCATTATTAGGAGTTCTTTGATTTGGATTCTGAGGCAGTGAAAGTGCCCTCATATAGTCCTGTGGAGGATGGAGGTAGAATAGAGAGGGGAAGGAAGTTGGGGAAGAGTCATAGCTAGCTGACCCCTTCAGGTTTATGCCTGAGTATTTCTCTAGACACTGTAGATACTTTTATAGGCAAAAATATCTTCTTTTTGTTGTTGTTTGTCCTTCTTTCTAGAAGAGGATCATGACATCAGGACGGTGATGGCATGACTTGGAAGTGAATTGGATTTAAGTAAGGCAGAGCTGTGCAAATCACCAGCCTCACTTTCTTTTCCAGAACCATATGGGTCCAGTGGTGAGACATAAATTAGGATGACTGGAGATGGTCCAGGATGTAGCGGGAGACCTTGGCCTTTTTAAGCTAACGTCTTGTAATGCCCTCACTTCTTTTCACAGTCAACTAACATATTCATTGTTAATTGATTATGAACAAGTACCTCAACCTCTCTAAGTCTCAATTTCCTTTTTCTTTTTCTTTTTTTAGAGACAATCAGGGTTAAGTGACTTTCCCAGGGCCACACAATAGTATCTGAAGCCAGATTTGAACTCAGGTCTTCCTGACTTCAGGGCAGGTGCTCTATCCACTTTGCCACCTAGCTGCCCCAACTTCCTCTTTTAAAAAAAAAAATTCTTATTTATTTTGTTAAAATTTCCCAATTACATGTAAAATTTTTTAACAATCTTTTTTTTTCAAATTTTGAGTTTTAAATACTCTTATTCCCACTCTTTCCCCATTTTTGAGAAGGCAAACAATATAATATCAATTGTACGTGTGAAATCATGCAAAACGTTTCCATATTAATAATGTTGCAAAAGAGAAGACACACAAACAAGAAAAATAAAGAAAATTTAACAAGTATGCTTCAGTCTGCTTTTAGGGCTCATCAGTTCTCTCCAGAGAGGTATTTTCAGCATGGGTCCTTTGGAATTGTCTTGGATCATTATCTTGATCAGAGTAGCAAAGTCATTCATAGTTTTTCAACGAATAATATTGCTGTTACTGTGTACAGTGTTCTGGTTCTACTCACTTCACTTTAAATGAGTTCATATGTCTTCACAAGTTTTGGGGGGTTTTTTTTGGAAACTATCCTGCTTGTGATTTGTTAGAGCACAACAGTATTCCATCACAATCATGTACCACAACATATATCCAATTGATGGGCATCCCCTCAATTCCCAATTCTTTGCTACTACATAAAAAGCTGCTATAAATATTTTTATACAAATAAGTTCTTTCCCTTTTTCTTTGATCTGTTTAAGATACAGACCTTGTAGTGGCATTGCTAGGTCAAAGGGTATGCATGGTTTTATAACCCTTTCAGGATAGTTCCAGATTATTCTCCAGAATGGTTGGATCAGTTCACAACTCCACCAGCATTAGTGTCCCAGTTTTTCCATATCCCCTCCAGCATTTGTCATTTTTCCTTTTCTGACATGGTTGCCAATCTGATATGTATGAGATGGTATCTCAGAGTTGTTATAATTTTCGTTTCTCTAGTCAGTAGTAATTTACGGCATTTTTTCACATGACTATTGATAGCTTTGATTTCTTCTTCTGAAAACTGCCTGTTCATATCCTTTGACCACTTATCAACTGGGGAATGGCTCTTATTTTTATAAATTTGGCTCAGTTCCCTGTATATCCCAGAAATAAGGCCTTTATTAGAGAAACACTGTATACTTTCCCCCCAGTTTCCTGTTATCCTTCTAATTTTGACTGCATTAGTTTTGTTTGCACAAAAGCTTTTTAATTTCACATAATCAAAATTATCTATTTTACTTAATCCTTTCTATCTCTTGTTTGGTCATAAACTCTTCCCTTACCCATAGATCTAACAGGTACATTTTTCCATGCTCCCCTAATTTGCTTATGATATCACCCTTTATGTGTAAATCATTTATCCATTTTGACTTTATTTTGGTGTACAGTGTGAGATATTGGTCTATACCTAGTTTCTGCCAAACCACTTTCCAGTTTTCCCAAAAATTTTTTGTCAGATGTTGAGTTCTTACCCCAAAAGTTTGGATCTTTGGGTTTATCAAACATTAGGTGACTAGTCATAGTGCTGTGTATTCCACTAATCTGTTCCTGATCCACCCCTCTATTTTTTACAGTTTTGATGATTACTGTTTTGTAATACAGTTTGAGATCTGGTACAGCTAGAGCGCCTTCTTTCACATTTTTTTTTCATTGATTCCCTTGATATTCTTGACCTTTTGTTCTTCCAGATAAATTTTGTTACTATTTTTCTAGCTGTATAAAATAATTTTTGTGAGTTTGATTGGTATGGCACTGAATAAGTAAATTAATTTAGGTAAAATTGCCAGTCTTATTATGTTGGCTTGGCCTTCCCATGAGCAATTAGTATTTCTGAAGTTGTGTGGATCTGTCTTTATTTGTGTGAAACATGTTTTGTAATTGTGTTCATATAATCCCTGGGTTTGTCTACATAGGTAGACTCCCAAGTATTTCATATTGTTTTCAGTTATTTAAATGGAATTTTTATATCTCTTGCTGCTGGACTTTGTTGGTAGTATTGAGAAATGTTGATGATTTCAATGGGTTTATTTTATGTCTTGCAATGTTTCTGAAATCGTTGATTGAACTTGTTGGTTTTCTGGGGTTCTCTAAGCAGAACATCATATCATCTTTAAAGAGCGATAGTTTTGTTTTCTCATTGCGTATTTTTATTCCTTCCATTTCTTTTTCTTGTCTTGCTATAGCTAGTCTTTCTAGACAGTATTGAATGATAGTGATGATAATGGAAATCCTTGCTTCACTCCTGATCTTATTGGAAAGTCTTCAAGTTTATCCTTATTACAGATAATGCTTCCTTTTGGCAGTTGGGGTTAAGTGACTTGCTCTGGTCTATGGTTTTCTTTTTCTGTTTTTGCTCTCCCTGGTTTAGGTATCAAAACCATATTTGTGTCATAAAAGGAATTTGTAGGACTCCTTTATCAATTTATTAAAATAGTTTATTTAGTATTGGAATTAATTATTCCTTAAATGTTTGGGAGACTTCACTTGTAGATCCATCTGGTCCTAGGGATTTTTTTCTTAAGGATTTCATTGATGGCATATTCAGTTTCTTTTTCTAAAATAGGATTATCTAAGTATTCTATTTCTTCTTCTGTTAATATGGGCAGTTTATATTTTTGTAAATATTTGTCCATTTCACTTAATTAGTTTTACTGGAATATAATTGGACAAAATAACTCCTAGTAATTATTTTAATTTCACTTTCATTGGTGCATTCGCCCATTTCATTTTTGATACTAGTAATTTGGTTTTTCTTTTTTTTAAATCAAATTAACCAATGGTTTATCTATTTTATTGGTTTCTTTTATTAATTTATTTTGATTTATCAACAATCACTTCCATATGCTTTTGAGCTTAAAATTTTTCTCCCCCTTCCTCCCCACCACCCTCCCCAAGACGGTACACAATCTGATATAGGCTATACATAGACATTCCTATTAAACATATTTTCACATTAGTGATGTTGTAAATAAGAATTAAAACCAATAGAAGGAACCACCAGAAAGAGGAAACAAAACTCAACAGAAGAGAAAAAAAATAGCAAATAGTGTGCTTTGATCTGCATTCAAATTCCATAGTTCTTTTTTTGGATATGGATAGCATTTTCCATCACAAAGCCTTTGAAGACGTCTTAGATCCTTGTATTGCTGGGAAGGGTTAAGTTTATCAATATTAGTCATCGTACAGTGTGGCTGTTATTGTGTACATATTGTTTTTTTTTCTCATAAAACCTCCTACTTTCATTTATTAGTTCAATGGTTTTATTTACTTTTATTTTTATTAATCTCTCCTTTGATTTTTCAGGATTTCCATTTTGGCGTTTAATTGGGGATTTTTAATTTGTTCTTTTTCTAGTTTTTTTTTTAGTGGCATGCTCAATTCATTAAACTGCTTTTTCTCTATTTTATTTTATTTTATTTTTTGGCTTTTTTTTTTCTTTTGGTGAGGCAATCAGAGTTAAGTGACTTGCCCAGGATCACACAGCTATTAAGTGTCAAGTATCTGAGGCTGGATTTGAACTCGGGTCCTCCTGACTCCTTATTTATTTTATCATTAGATTTATCTAGTTCTGAGAGGGGAAAGTTGAGGTCCTCCACTAGTATAGTTTTACTGTCTATTTCCTCCTGTAACTCATTTAACATTTCCTCTAAGAATTTGGATGCTATGCCATTTGGTGCAAATATGTTTAGTATTGATATTACTTCATTGTCTTTTTTACCTTTTAGCAAAATGTAGTTTCCCTGCTTACGTCTTTTAATTAGGTCTGTTTTTGCCTTTTTTTTTCCTGAGATCTTGATTGCTACCCTTGCTTTTTATACCTCAACTGAAGCATAATAAACTCTGTTCCAGCTCCCTATTTTTATTCTATGCGTGTGTGTGTGTGTATGTGTATGTATGTATGTGTGTGTGTCTGTCTCTGTTTCAAGTATGTTTCTTTCAAACAACATGTTGTTGGATTCTGGTTTCTAATCAATTCAGCTATCTACTTCTGTTTTATGAGTGAATTCATGTCATTCACATTCACAGTTATGATTACTAACTGTGCAGTTCCCTCCATCCTATATCTTCTTTTTATCCTTCTTTCTCTTTTTATCCTGCCCCTCTTCTCAAGTCTGTTTTGCTTCTGACCACTACATTCTTATAACTGATCTCCTTCTCCCACCTCTACCCTCCTTTATTGCATGCGCATGCGAGCACCTACACACACACACACACACACACACACACACACACATATATTTTTCCCCTTTTTGAAACAACTTAGATGTGAGTAAGGTTCAAACATTGCCCCTCCCCCTCACATAATTTCCCCCTCCAGTGTGAAAGCTCTTCTTTGCACACCTCTTTTATGTGAGATAATTTTCCCCATTCTTCTCCCATAACCACTTTCTATGTAGAATGCTTCTAACTGTCCTAATAATGATAGAATTTTTAGAAGATACATCTGTCATCTACCCATATAGAAAGTCAAGCAGTTCAACCTTATTGAGTCCCTTATGATTTCTCTTTTATGTTTACTTTTTTATGCTTCTCTTGACTCTCATATTTGAAAGTCAGATTTTCTATTCAGCACTGATCTTTTCATCAGGAATGCTTGATAGCTTCTATTTCATTAAATGTCTATTTTTTTCCTTGAAGGATTATACTGTTTTTCTAGATAGGTGATTCGTGGTTGTAATCCCAACTCTTTTGTCTTTTGGAATATCATATTCCAAGCCTTCCATTTCTTTAACATGGTAGGTGCTAAATCTTGTGTGATTCTGACTATGGCTCCACAATATTTGAATTGTTTGAATTTTCTGCTTTAAGACCTGGCAGCTCTGGAATTTTTGCCATAATATTCCTGGGAGTTTTCATTTTGGCGTTTCTTTTATATGGTGTTTAGTAGATTCTTTCAAGTTCTATTTTACCTTCTGGTTCTAGGATATTGGAGCAGTTTTCCTTGATAATTTCTTGAAATATGATGTCAAGGATCTTTCTATGAACATGGGTTTTAAGTAATCTAATAATTCTTGTTATCTGTCCTTTATTTTCCAGATGAGATGAGATATTTCACATTTTCTTCTATTTTTTTCATTCTTTTGACTTTGTTTTATTGTTTTTGTTGTCTCGTGGAGTTATTTTAGCTTCAACTTACCCATTCCTAATTTTTAAGGGATTATATTCTTCAATGAGTTTTTGTATCTCTTTTCCCATTTGGCCAATTCTTCTGTTTAAGGAGTTATTTTCATCAGTGAATTTTTATATCTCTTTTTCCATTTGGCCAGTTCTATTTTTTAAAGTGTTATTTTCTTCAGTATTTTTTGTCCCTCTTTTACTGGGCTGTTAATTGTCTTTTCATAATTTTCTTCCTTTGCTGTTATTTCTCTGCCTAATTTTTCCTCTACCACTGTTATTTGACTTTGAAAATCACTTTTTGGCTCTTCTAGTGATTCTTGTTGGGCTTGTGTCCAATTTGCTTTTTTTTTTTTTTTTTTTTTTTGGTTTTGCTCGTGCAACTTTAATTTCATTATCTTCTTCTGAGTTTATGTCTTGATCTTCCCTGTCACCATAGTAACTTTTTATGGTCAGATTCTTTTTTTGTTGTTTGCTCATTTTTCCAACCTAATTCTTGATTTAGAACTTTATGCTAATGTTGAGCTCTGTTCCTACTGTGGGGGTGAGAAGGACTCTATCTCAAGCTTCAGGCTTTTTCCACACTGTTTTCAGATCCAGTTTGGGAGTTTGGAAGTTTTCAATGCTTCCAAGGTGTGATCTGGGGAGAGATTTGTGGTTGCTGTTCTCTTGGTCTGTACTCTGGTCCTTACCCAAAAAGGGCCCTTGATCCCTTGGCATTACAATCAATATTGTTCCTCAGAGCTCCTCCTACATTGGGGCCAGTAAGGATACTATTCCTCAGGGTCCTTAATCCCTTGAGGCTGGAAGTAATATTGCTCCCTAGGGCTTCCACTCCCTCTTGACCAAAGTGCCTCTCTCCACCCTTGAACTATGACCTAGAAGTGCATGTGGATAATGGAGTTGCCAAACAGTTGCCCCTCAGGTTTCCCACTCCCTCTTAACTGAAAGTGCCCCTTTCTGCTTTTGAACTATGACTCAGAAGTGGTATGCTGTATAGGCAATAGAGTTGCCAAACAGCATCTGGTCCTGTATCCAGATCTAGTGCAGGGGTACCTTGCAATTTCTTTCTGACCAGTTGCCAGGTCCCCTTATTGTCTCTGGCTTAAGAGCTCCTGAAGCTGCTCCTACTCGTGCCATCACCACCTTAGTTCCCACCACTGGTGTTTCATCCATGTGGGTTTTGGGCCAACCTCCTCCCCCACATCCCAGGTCTCTCATTCCAGCTTCCTATGTTCTCTTGGGCTGGAAGGATGTCTCACTGTGATCTTTTGTTGGCTCTGCCACTTTAGAATTCAATTTGAGGTGTTACTTTAAAGTTGTTTGGAGGAGAATGTTGGGAAGGCTCCCCCCCCAGAAGTCTCGAGTTCTTTTTTAATGAGGGTGTTGAACTAAATGACCTCTGAGGTCCCTTCCATCGCTAATAGTCTATGTATTATAATCTATAAACATGTAAATAAAGATGTCTTGATGGAGTTGAATAGTCTTGTTTGCCTGAGAGCTGAGGGGAAGTTAGATCATTTATTAGTGTTAAAGACTTTTCTTGCATTTATCCAAAGAGTGCAATATCTTATGAAAATTATTTCTTAATATTTTTCTTTCCCAGCTATGGAGCTAAAATCCGTGCGCCCCATGCTCTGGTCATGACGTTTCTCTTCAGAAGTGGAAGGTATGAACTCTATGGTTTTGTATTTCTGCATGGCTTATCTTCAGCAGCATTCTTGAATCTTAAACATAGTGTGATCTTGTCCTTGGGAAAATACATTATTATATTTTGGCAGCTAACCAATCCCCTGATCCTTGCATGCATAGCTTCCATTATGTTCCAGAGGAAAATATTCTCTTGTCTTCATATTTTCATTCTGATCATAGTCTTCCTAATTCTCTTTGTGTGTATATGTGTACGTTTGTGTTGCTTTGTTCACTTAGCCTAAAGGAGAAGCTCAAGGCAATTGTTCAGGCCACATACACACATTCCCGAAACCTGGCTTACTTTGTTTTTACCTACAAAGGCTTGTGTGCCTTGCAGTCTGGTGTCCAGGGAAAGACCTTCCAGTTTCATTCCTTTCTGGCGGCCTGTATCGGTGGCTGGTTGATTTTCGGAGAAAATAACAACATCAACAGTCAGGTAAATGAAACCCCCCCCTCTTCTTTTTCCAGGTAGCTGTTTACCATCGCCTAACCTATCTCTTTCAGATTTATTTTTTGACTTTCTAGTTATGATCTTAGAGGTTAGCATTGTTCCATGGGAACCCTCCTCTCCTTCCCCACCTGCCCCATGTCTGTGCAGGTCATTCATCATCACACCATGATTAATCATTAGCTTGAGCTGCCATGAAGGCCTAAAATTAGACTCTTTTCCCCATTTGGGTAAAGTTTGCCTGCACCTGCATTCCTCTCCTGCCAGACTCTGTTGGCCTGGATGCTGTTCTAATCGCTCATTATAACCTCACCCAAGACAGGATTTTCCTGGCCAACTCTGTCAGAGAGAAGTACATGATTAAGTGATGGAGTAAAATGGTGACTCATCCTCTAGTCTCATGGCTCTTCCTTTGAAATGCTGTGGTGCCACTACATGGTACTTCTCCCTGTCTGCCAGACTTTTTTCCTTCTTGGTTTATGTCTGGTTGACAAGGAGTCTTGGAATTGAAGGGATAGTGAAGCAGGGTGGGCATTTTGGGGGCTGACACACCCTAGGGCAACATTCATTTTCCTACTCAGGTTCTCCTTTTTGCAGATTAACATGTACCTGCTGTCTCGAACCCTTTTTGGACTGACCCGGCTAGCAGTTGAGAAAGGCTTCATCCCAGAGCCAAAACAGGATCCCTTTCCTTTGTTTTCTGCTATCATCTGGGGACTCGTCCTCTGGCTCTTTCAGTACCACAGACACACCCTTCAGCCATCTCTGCAGTCCTCCATGACATACCTTTATGATGACAGCAATGTGTGGCATGACATTTCTGATTTCCTTATTTATAATAAAAGCAGCTCTGGGAAATAATCCATAGGCTTCAGGAAACTTGGATAGTGGTATGCTCTGGCATGGCCAGGGTAAAAGTAGATGACTTTTTTGTTGTTGTTCTATCGTAAACCTAAAGGCTTCCAGATTGGCTTTTACCATCCCCTGAATTAATTTCTTGATAATTTTTTTAAACAAACACTATGCAACCTACTGTCATTTTTTCTATTAGTTTTTTTTTTTTTGTCAACCGAAATTTCCTATAGAGACTAGAGATGATTTATTTCATTCTCTAGGGTTCATTCATGTTTAATTTCATTGGTAACAGGGGTCCTAAACCATTCTACAAAATAAAGAACTGTGTTTGTTTTTTTTTTAATTAAGGTACTTACTATGTAATGACAGGGAGCTATTTAGACCATCAGTGGAATACAAATCTTTTTCACTAAAAAAAAAACCTCACAACTCTATTCAAAGGTAATTATGTATGGAGGACACATCTTTCCGTTACTTCAAATGATTTTACTGTAAAAGCACAGATTTGGAAAGGGCCTTAGAAATCATCTAGTCCAATCTCCCATCGGAATCCCTTCCACAGCCTCCCTGAAAAGTGGTCTCGCCTCCAACATGATTTTCCAAACACCTCCCCTGTGCAGTTTTTTCCTGTTTTAGAAGAAAGCGGTACTTCTCTAAATAACTCACTCACTGATTTCTTTAGGGGTGATTGTGTGGTTTGTTTGTTTGTTTGTTTGTTTTTTGGCTCAAACTGTGAAAACCCATGTGTTTGTTAGTGATGTTATTTTTTTAGAGGCCAGTAAGTGAAAATTGAGTTAGAATTTCTTTCTTCTTATCTTTCCTCCCTCCACTCCTGTGAAGTATGTTTACAGGTTTGTGAGATTCAGGTTTTCCTTCTGACTCTTTCCTTGAATAGGGGGAAATCATCCTTTAGGGAACCAAAAGGAGTTTAAACTTAGACTTTGAAATAAGAATCTATGTGTGTAATTATTTTTGCAAACCTGGTTTGCTTTGCACAAAGAATAAAACAGATGTAGCTACAAACAAATCAGAGAGTGCTAAACTGGGGACATTTGTGCATGTGAGAAGCTGATGGGGACCTGGTCATAATTTTGCCTGCTCCAGGTAGTGGCATGTCAGATTAGGAATAAAACAAACAAACAACAACAGAAAAAGAACATCAGCACATTAATGAGAAACCAAAGGTCATTGTCATCAAGAGAACAGAATGAAGCACATATTCAGCCATCCAAGCCTCACCTCCTGCCAGTTTTCCCCATGCGGGCCACAGAGATTGTGTGCCCTACTGCATTCATGATTCCTGATCCCCATAGCATAGGTCAACTACAGTATCCATCACCTTCCCTCTTACTAGGATGCCAGCTTTCCTGGACTAGGTCTCTTCTGCAGGAATAGTCTGTGGCTGAACTGAGTCCTGTTGGGGCTTACATCCTTTACAGCCTCAGACTAGAATGCTAAAGAGAATTTTCCCTTGTTTCTAGGCTTTTTTAGGCAGCTTTCACAAGACTCTTTGCATTACATGATTTTTAAACTGCAACATTTTTACCCAGACTTACCCTTTATCTTCCCTCCAGCCCCCTTTCTTCCTTTAAGCTTCTGTTACTTTGGGCCTCTCTGACTTTTTGGGCCTTGGGAGGGGTCATGAAAGGCCTGTACTAGACTTGACTTCAGTTTTTAGACCTGTTCCTAGTCCTGTGACTTTGAGAAGGCGATCCCTTTTTCTGAATTTCTCTTCCCTCATTTGGCAAATGGGATTAATATGTGTCCTCCCAGGGCTGTTGTTAGGCTCACCTGAGACAACGTACGTGGAAGTACTTTGTCAGCTGTAACGTTATTTTAATGTAAAGAGTCATTATTATTGTTGTTATTTTTGTTGGGACCTGTGGTTTAATAGTGTAGGAACTCCTGTTGTGGAAACTCCCTCCACCCATGCAGATTGGGAAATAATTTGTTATCTGTAATTTCAGGGTACTTAGAGATTAAGTAGTTCTATAGACAGTTTTTGTCAGGTGGGTTTTCCTGACTCCAAGACCAGCTTTCTATCGTGCCATGCTGCCTCCCATCATTATTTTAATGGTTCTACTTTTTATTATTATTAATCATTATTATTAGTCATCAAATTTGCAAATATAAATTTAAAACTGACTTTGTGCCAGGCACTGTACCATCCATTGTGCCTGTCTCTCTAATCAGATGATGCTTAGAGATCTACATAATTGACCGTTGAGTACTTAAAAGAGTTAAAAGAAAAATCAGTCACGGTTGATGCCCTTTCAGATGAAAGAAAAGTCTATTTGGGGCTTCTCCAATGGGAATCTCTTCAATTTGAGATTGGTTTGAAATTGATAATGACTCCTCATTGGGGAAGTATTCCCAGTGGGCTTTCATTGGAAAGGCTCTTCCGCTACATGTAAATGTTGCAATTTTAATGTTTTTTCTCTGCCCTTCTCCCCCACCTGTCATGGATGTTTTGAAGTCTAGAAGGACCAGGATTTAGGTTTGACTCTTCCCTGGAATGGAAAATCATCCAATGGCTAATCTAAAAATCAACATTGGCTCATAGTTTTTGTGTGTTTTATTCTCTTTGGCAAATTTTACTTGGTTTTTGTAAAAAATAAAAATTCCTTTTGACCTCAGTTTCTTCAGCTGAAAAACGAGAGAGTTGAACTAGATGAACTTTGAGGTCTTTTCCAGCTTTAAATCTATGAACTTTTTTTAATTCTTGTTTTATAGCAAAGGATACTCTATGCTTCACAGAGAGAGCATTTTGATTTAAATGAAATCCTCACTGCAGAACAGAAGTGTCTAATCCACTTCCCCACGGAGAATGGGATAAAATAGATTTCTTTAACATGATGACAAATATGACTTTTTCTTAAGTCAGTTTGGTAAAGATTATCTCCTATAGAATGGACGTTCTTAGCACTATTAAAAGCATCCTCCGGTGGAGTGTGTGGGAAAGCAGGATGTTGTCGTGTCCGTAGGCAATATGATTATTTTAATTAACAGCAGCAAAGTTAACTAGCATTAGAATGAACTCTTTCTTTTTTCTTTTGAAATCTGTGTCTTCTCCATTTCTCCTAATGGGATCCCCCAGCCAGCAGTGTCCAAAACTGGAAATCAACTATGGCAAAGAATTAGGAGAGATGCTCAGACATTTTAGACTCCTTTGAAAATTATTACTTTTTTCCTGAAGGTTCTGTGAGTTATTTAAAGAGTCACCATGTAGAAAGTTTCTCTCTAGACCAATTAGGCAGAAAAATTGTCTCTGTCTTTCTGTCCAAATGGGCAATAACAATAATGAAATCACATTTATATAGTGTATTAAGATTTGCAAGATGCTTCCCATACGTTACCTCATCCACTTTTCATTTCTCCACAGTCATCATGTTTGTTAAGAATGTGTACCTTACATGTGACAGAGCCTAGTTTTGAGAAATGAAAATATTTTGATCAGGGTAGGAGCAGTGGTGGGGATGGCTGCTCTTCCTGCCCAGGTGGATTAAGTAATAGGTAACCAGTATAGACTGAGTATAGGAATGAGGTCTGAATGAATAGGAAATAGGGATCTGTGAGGGCCATTTTATGGTACAGTCCTAATTTCAGTGAAAAGAAAGTGGACTTTAACAGGGCTTCCAACAAACGCTTTGTTCAAAACATGTATCCAAAGTGTGGATTCAGAAAATATGATCACATAGTCCTCCTATGGGGCGTTTGCAAACCATCTCGGTGCCACTGGAGGGCGTTCTCAGAGGTGGTTGAAGTAGAGGTAAAAGTGAAGTCATCCTGGCTGGCCAGGCTGTGAGGAGTGTGGGTCACCTGCTCTAGCCCCCAGACATCATGGTAGAAAGGGAAAGAGGACTGGATTTGGAGTCAGAGGAGCTAGATCTATTCCTGGTGCTTAATGACTACTTGGGTGACCTGGGCAAATCACTTCCCCCTCTTTGGGCCTTAGTTTCCTTGTTTGTAAGATGAAGGGTTTGAGCTCAATAATGTTCAGGCCTCTTCCAGCTCTAATCTAGGCTCCCTCCTGGCACTTGTTGCTGGTGCTTACTGTGAGAAGAGGCCTGGCCTGTTTCAGCAGGGCCTGACTTGTTTCCTTCCCAACCTTCCTGACCCTCCCTTCTGCCCCAGCTCCAGGGAACAGGCCCTGGCCTTGTTTCTCCCCAGGAGCGTCTGCATGCACGCCTCCTGGCCTTGTTTCACAGTCATTCCCCTTCTGAGCCTCACAGATTCCCTCAGCAAGCTCTGCTCATCAGTCCAGGGCCAGCCATTAGTCAGGCTCTTTAAAGGCTCCGAGTTTCCCAGCTGTCCGTGGGTAGATCATTGTTATGTGCTCCCAGGGGAGTCATGGGAACATGTTCTCATCCTTCCACCAGACCAGCTTCTGGGGCTAGTTTAGGGCACTCAGCAAATCCTACAGGCCCAGGAGAGGGCTGAACAATGGCTATGTGTAATGAAGAAGTGGCCTAGAAATAATCCGCCTGTTAGAGCTCACTGCCCTGTCTGTGGGGTTTTCTACATCTTCGTGTTTGGTTTGTCATTTATGGAAAGCTTATTTCTTCCTCCTTTGGGAACTCCTCCCCTTCTACGTCTTCTCTCCCAAACCCCAATAATAAAATTGAATTGGGAACGCAGTGTGGATTTTTTTTCCTACAAAAATTTTACTCGCTTGGATTCCAATAGAAACATTTTTCTTCTTTCTGAAGGAAAAAAAAATCAAGGTGAACCTTTAAGCACATTGTTTATACAGTTTCTTAGCTAGGCTCTTTCTTCCTTGATGCAGCTTTTTTCCTCCTGCTTGGAAGGTTGCTTCTCACTGCACAGTGGGTGGTTTCCTCCCTGTGCTGCAGGGAAGAAATCTAGCCATTGAGTAATGCAGATTTGCTCCTTGATGTGCATATTCTTCTTCCTGTCCTAGAAAAGCATTTTTCATCATCATAATGTTCTCAGTAATCAAGAATAAGGAAGTTGCCTCTCTTAGGAAAGCTGTCTTCAAACTAATAGCTGTCATTTCTCTAGCTCTTTAAATGTTCACAAAGTTCCTCTCTGATTTCCCTATCCCATTTCAGCCTTAACCCTGTGAGGTTGGTGCTTTAAGCACTCTCATCCTCATTTTGCCAAAGAGGCCTCGAAAAGGTGAAGATACTTGTGTGCAGTCACTGAGCTCTTTAGAGTTCGAACCCAAGTCTCTCCTGACTCCAAATGCAGAATTCTTTCCACTGTACCACACGGAGATTCTGTTCAATACCATTATTTTCCATTGTCAAAGAGACAGGGCTAGAGAGGTTAAGTGACTTGCTTGACCAACATCATACAACAATCCCATGGCATAGTTAGAATTATAATACAAGTCTTTGGTCTCCTAGGCCAGGGCTCTTTCCCATATTCCACATATACTTGACGTTTAGAAGAAAAATTCAGAGTCCTGCACCCTCTTTTGGGGATGTTATTCTCTGTCCTGCAGAGGAGGGGGACCACGGTGATGAGGAAATCTGAAGCCATTCTATGTAGGGATGGAATATTTGGCCTAAAGAAGAGACCTGGGGGGCAGCTAGGTGGCTCAGCTGATAGAGCTCCGGCCCTGGATTCAGGAGGACCTGAGTTCAAATGCGGCCTCAGACACATACCACTCACTAGTTGTGTGACCCTGGGCAAGTCACTTAACCCCATTGCCTAGCCAAAAAAAAGGGGGGGGGCAGCTAGGTGGCACAGTGGATAGAGCACCAGCCCTGAAGTCAGGAGGACCTGTGTTCAAATCTGGCCTCAGACAAAACACTTGACACTTACTAGCAGTGTGACCCTGGGCAAGTCACTTAACCCCAATTGCCTAAAACCAAAAAAAATAAAAATAAAAAAATAGAAAAAAACAAACCCAAAGCAAGAAGAGACCCGGGGGTGGATGGGAGGAGGGAGGAGGGGACTGCCCTCACCTGAGTAGAAAAGGGATTCAATTTCTTTTGCCACAAGGCAGAACCAGAAGAAATGGGAAAGGTTAAAGAGGCAAATTTTGCCTCCATATTAGGGAAACTTCTTAGCAATTAAATCTGTATAAAAGTAGAAAGACTGCTTTACAAGGGAGGGAGTTCCTGATCACTAGGGGTCTTCAAGCAGAGGCTAGATATGACCACTTGTCTCAGCTGTCACAGAGGGAATCTCTGCTTCCAGCTAGGATTAGATGACCTTTGTTGTTGTTCAGTCATACCTGACTCTGGTGACCTCATTTGGGGTTTTCTTGGCAAAGATACTGGAGTGCTCTGCCATTTCCTTCTCCAGTTCATTTTAAAGATGAGGAACTGAGGCCAACAGGGTTAAGTGACTTACACAGGGTCACACAGCTAGTGTCTGAAGTAAAATTTGAACTCAGGGGTCCTCCCAGTGGTCTGTCCACCGGGCCACCCAGATAACCTTTGATGTCCCTTCTTTCTCTAGTTTTCTACGATAATCCCCTAAGTAGAATAAACAGTAAGAAAACTGAGAGAGAGAGAATGAAATGCCTCCCCAGATGACAAACGGTTACGTTTTGAGCCTGTGATCCAGAGAATTCAGTCTGACTTTTGAGAGGCCTAATTTGGGATTCGCAGACCAGAACTGGTATGGGATCTCAATGAGGATGTAACCATACTGTCTTAACTGGAGGAGGTGCCTTTAATGTTGTATGTAATGGATAGCAAACATAGACTTTTCTAATGTTGAACTATTTCTTTTTCGTTTGTGAATGTTACTTTTTTAAAAAGATTTGAAAAACAGAAATGTATAATCTTTGGGAGGGGGAAATAAATGTCTAATGATTTAATGATTTTACATTGTGTTGGTAGTCACCTTCCTTGGGAGCACATAGGGAGCAGGTGAACTGCCATTAAGGGTTCCTGGGGGGAGTTGGCATAAAGTATAGCTACACAGAAAAGGTGTGCATGGAATCAGCCCTGCATTGGACCACCTGCAGTTGATGAACCTTGATTTCTTCACAAGATCCTTCCCAAAGGGCAGCCCCAGTGCATCCACATCGCTATTTGTCCAATGACTTAGTTACAAAAGGCAGGAAGACAGAGGCCTTGCTTTTTCTCTTCTGCACTAAAAGGGGATTTCCCTGGGCTGGAGACTGGTGTCCAGAGGGTCCGGGATGAAAGAAGTCTGCTAACAGGCGGTGAGGAACATCCTGCCTACATTGTTAAAAGGAACCTTTCCTGGCTGCTCCAGCTGCTGTTTGAGGCAGCTGTCCATACTGTACTAATCTAGGCACCGTGTGTGTGTGTGTGTGCGCGCGCGCGCAGGCGCGCTTTTTCTTGCTTTCTTCCAGCTCCTCTCCTCCCCCAGTCTGGGTTCTGGTCATGCTCACTCTGGACCAAGGATGCTTCTCCAACTCTTTTCTCTTTATTGTCTAAAAATCCATTATTGTCATATAATGACTCAGATATTCATTACCTCATAGGAATCTTGTTGGCTGAGACTGTACTTTATTCAGCTTCATATCTTATTTAGTTCCTTTCACCAGTACTCTGCACAGACCAGGTACTCAGTCTTTGAATGAGTTCTCCCATCCCAACCCAGCCCCTTGAGGAAAGTTGCCAGGTACCAAGTCCATTTTACAGATTGGGAAACATTCAATCAAGCATTTATCTAGCACCTACTTTGTGCCAGGCTTTATGCTAGGTTCATGGGATATAAATATAAAAACAAGACAATTCCTACCCTCAAGAAACTGACATTCTGGTCACGTCCCCCCAGTAGAAATTTTGGATGTTGTCTCTGCATCCTCCAGCTCGCCTTTGTGTTGTCTTCTTTCATTAGAATACAAGCCTCTTGAGGGCTGGGATTATCTTGCTTGTATTTGTCCTCTGTGCTTGGCACAGTACCTGGCACATACTAAGTAAGTATTTATCTATCTACATTCCACTAGGGCAGACAACGTATCCACAAATACAAGGTAATCTGGGGAAGGTGCACAGCTACTTGAAACTTCCGACTTCTAATTTCTACAAGTACATTCTGATGTGGGAATGTCTGTGGTGTGGGCATCTGAGCCCAAAGTGAGAAAATAGCTACAAAAGGCTGTTACTGGGGCTTATTTCTTTGGGTGAGGAAAAGTGGTTGAGAGTTCATATCACCTGTACCCCTATACTGGGAGAAGGACAAGAGATGATCATGTTGTGGAGCAGAGGGCACTGTGGCCAGATTTAAGAGAAGCCATCACAGGACAAGCTTTCCAAAAGCTTTTACAACCACCAAGACACATCATAGTCCTTCTGTTGAGAGAGCAGAGTAACCAGGAGCTTCTCTGAACAACGTTATATTCCATGAATACTAACACAGTCTTGTGATACTTCAGATTAGAGTATAATCTCTTAATGGGGTAACACCTGGAAATATGGTAGGTTAACAGTGTGAGGGATCCTTAGCCCAAGTTGAGGGACTGGTCCCTTGCAAGGCTAGATCCACCATTCATCTGGTCCTTTGGAGTGGACAGAAGTAGCCCAGGAGTGTCTGGAAACGGAGACAGGAAGAACAGCAAGGCCACAAATGCATGGGGATGGCTTCTGGTGGCCTGAGATCAGGCAGTCCAAGTCAAGACTCTTTAGTGGCTCCTTCTACTCTGCAGCAACAGTCGTCAAAAGTTCTGGTCTCTGGGCCCCTTTACACTCTTAATTATTGAGGAACACCACATCCCCCCCAAGAGTTTTGTTTATGTGGTTTGTATCTATAGATACTTAATGTATTAGAAATGAAAACACCTTAGTATTATTAAATTTCTATCTGCCAATATTTAACATATTAAAAATGAAAACACTTTAGTATTATTATGAAAAGTTTTCACTTTGTGGACCCCCTGAAAGGTCTGAAGGGCTCCAAGGGTCTCTGGATCACAATTTGAGAATCACTTCTTGACAGCATCAGGGCCAAATGGCCTTACCTGACATTTAAGGACTTCTACATTCTGGCCCTTTTTCTCCACTTCCCACCTTATTTCTCTTTGGTCCCCAAGCTAAACCTCCATAAGGTAGCCTCCTTTAAAAAAATTTGTCCCCTGCTATGCTCTCACTTTTGTGCCTTTGTTCATACCTCCCTGCTGCCTAACCAAATCCTATTTATCCATCAATACCTAGCTCAAATCCTGCTTCATTAGAGAAGCTTTCCTGACTAAGCTAGACTTTCCTTTCTTTTTTTCTTGGCCAAGTAATGGGATTAAGTGACTTGCCCAGGGTCACACAGCTAATCTGAGGCTGGATTTGAACTCAGGTCCTCCTGACTTCAAGGCCAGTGCTCTATTCACTGCGCCACCTAGCTGCTCCTTTCCTTTCCTTTCTCTGAAGTTTAACACATACTCATCCCAGACTTAGAAGGGACCTAAAGACTCATCTAATCCAGCCATTTACCACATAGATGAATCTTCTCTACAATCATAACTACTCTGACAAGTAGTTACCCACTCTCTGCCAGACTACCTCCAATAGCAGGGAACTTACTACTTCATACCCTTACACCATTTCCTCTTCTTTCAAACTCCCCCATTGCCCTGTCCCTGTCCAGGATAGCTGACTGAGAAGAGAGACATGGTCACTCATTCCAATTCAGCGAGCTAGGAGTCATCAGTGACCATCTCCAGTAACCGAAGGACCACCAAGCCCTTCCATCTGTCTTATGTGCATGTACTACAATCCTCTGTGTCTTACCATCTCCCCTGACTCTCCACCCTGAGGACCTCCAGGCAGTGCCATCAGCAACTCCACTTTTTCCAGTCTTTCCACCCTGCTGGTGGACTCTTTTAATTGAGTCATCTCCTACAATTAGAATGTGGGCTTCTTGAGAACATCTCACCTTTTCTTTTTCAAATGAATTTTTATTGATTGTTTTTGTTTTTTTATATCACCAAAATTTCCCCTAGCATCCTTATCCCCCTTCCAGAGAGCCATCCCACATAATAAATAATGTTTTTAAATTAAAAAAAAAAAAGACAAAAAGTCAGCAAAATCGATCAAGACATTGAAAAAGCTGGAAGGTAAATGGATTGTATAGGACCTCCTACTTTTGCAGAGGGGTAGGATTGGGGTGTCTTCTCCTACCTCTTCTTTGGAGCCATGCTTGTTCTTTGTAATTTTGCAACATTCACTTTTGATTGCATTGTAGTGGTTCTTTCTGTTTGCATTATTCTAGTCATTTAGTCATTGTGTATATTGTTTTCTTATCCTTGCTTACTTCATTCTGCATCAGTTCACATTAATCTTTCAATCGTGTTTTTTTTTTCATCATATTGGTCATTTCTTACAGCACAGTAATTTTCTATTATATTCCCAACACAATATTTGGCATATTGTTAGAACCTGACAAATACTTATTCGTTCATTCATTCATCCTTTGGTCTTATTCCTCTCCACAAAGAATATCTGTCCACTCCTTTTCCCACATGATTCCCCTTCAAATATTTGAAAATAATGATGATCTCCTCCACCCACTCCCCTTCCCTGCCCTGGTGCCCAGGGAAATTTTCTCTTTTCTAGGCTAAAAATCTTTCATTTTTTCAACCAGTCCTCAAGTGGCATGGTTTTTGAGTTGCTTACCATCCTTTAGATGGGCTCCTACTTGTCACCTTGTTGAGGGCAGAAGTTAATCCCTTATGTCACTGTTGCTATTTGACCACTTTGCTCCCCAAATGGGAGCCTTGGGGAACATTTCTGGACCATTTTCCATTACTATCCCACCTGTGTTGCAAGGGTCACCTTCTGAAGACACTGTTGTTACTATGCTCCTTAAGCACGTGCAATTCTAGTCTAACAGGACTAAATCCTGTTAGTCTAAAATCACCAATAAATCATGCAATAAAATAAAAATCACACAATAAAAACCCCACAGGATTTAGGGGGAAATGAGGTTAGGGGTACAATACTCAAATTCAGTCTCAGGGGAAGCCACAGCACAAGGAACCTTCACCACAGGATCTGGTCAACAACATCATCAATCCATGAGAGGCACATAGGCTCCAAGACTGAGAACAGGAGACTTTGGCGGTGGCCTCTTCCATGAGTTACCTTGGGGATCCCACTCCCAGTGCTGGACCTATTTCCACTGAGGTATACAGACATGTGCAAAAAAAGAAAGACATCCTTGCCTTCAAGGAGCATACATTCTAACTTCAGAAGACAACACTTAAAGGGGGCTGAAAAGGAGTTGTGGAAGGTAGGGTAGGGTGACTGGAGACTGGTTAGTAAAGTTTGCAGAGTCAGAAGCAAAGACAAGAGGGCAGTGAAGGAAGAATGGCCAGCTCGGATCTTTCTTCAAAATGGGGGCTCCAGTAAGAACTCGCTAATGGGAGAAGTGGGCAGGAGGGGATGGAGGAAGACAGCTGAGATATTATGCTGTTATGCCTGAGAAGGCAGCATAACAGACTTGCTGTGCCCAGCACCAGCAGATGTTCGTACCGTACATACTGGAGGAACAGAGAGAAAAGATTGTTTTCAGTAGAGCTAGTCCTGTATGTGGGCAGAGAAGGCCCATGCGGTATGATTTGAGGCGTGTGGGAAAAAGCCTTTAGCCCCAATCTATCCCCCTTACCAACTGACCTTCGAAGCACTCCCCAGTTTATAAGATCCCCTTCTATTAGACAAAAGGTCAGAGCAGCCTAAGCGACTGATTCAAGTCAACTTAAATTCAATAAGCATGTGTTAGATACTGGAAATGTACAAATGGATCCATGATCTCATTGATTTTCTATGTTTCTTCCAATCATATAGATCACAATTTATCCATGCTTGCCAATCATGTGCCGTCATTATCCATGTCCTCTCATAAGATCCACAAAGGGGGAGTCAATTGGTCAGTTAACAAGCTTTACTAAGCACTTACTGTGTGCTAATCAGGGCAGCTGGGTGGTACAATGGATAGAGAGCTGGGCCTGGAGTCAAGAAAACTCTTCTTCCTGAGTTCAAATCTGGCCTCAGACACTTACTAGTGGTGTGACCCTGGGCGAGTCACTTAACATTGTTGGCCTCAGTTACCTCATCTGTAAAATGAGCTGGAGAAGGAAGTGGTAAACAGTCCCAGTGTCTTTGCCAAGAAAACCCCAAAAGGGGTCAGGGAAAGTCAGACATGTCTGAAAAATGACTAAACAACATACGCTAATCGCTGGCGTTACAAAGAAGGGCAAAAACATATTCATGCCTTCATGTGCTGGAGACCTTCTTCAATTTCTTCTGATATCATGAGGACACCGATAGAATACTTACCATCTGCTGGTCATCCCTCATCCTTACCACATAAGCAGCCCATCTTCTCTTCCTATCATATAATCCCTTCCACTACATCTTTACTTCTCTTCTTTCAAGTTCTTTACTGCATACCGGGATTTGCTGGTAAATGTTTTACAAGAGAGAACATATATATATATATATATATATATATATATATATATATATATATATA
>NW_020954563.1:11167427-11301857 GCF_900497805.2 Vombatus ursinus
TATATATATATATATATATATATATATATATATATATATATATATATTTCTGCATTATTAATTGCATTATTCTGAATCTACATTATTAACATTTTCTTAAGTCTAGACAATCAACAAAACAATAAATCAAGTCCAGACTTGTAGCAATCACATTTCTAAAGTGTACATACTCACACTGAAAATTTAACAATGGGCTCTGATTAGAGCTGATGCTAGCACAGTTCTATCGCTGCTCGTTCACAGCTATCCACCATGCACCTCTGTGTGATGTTCATTTTCTATTTTTTTTTTGACACTGGACATACAAATGGCAAAATGGAAACAGTCCCTGCCTTCAAGGAGCTTACATTCTATTAGTGAGGCCAGAACCTAATACCAGAAAATAAAATAATAAAATAAAAATTTAAAAAGTTGTAACAACAGACCCAGTAAGCAAGATTTAGGAACCAAACATTGGACAGGGCTGGACAATATGAGATGTTTTCTTCTCTTAGGTTCTCTGCCTTCTTACTAGAGTTGCCCTTATGAGGTCTAGATATCAGGAATAGGGATGAGGCAGGGCCCTCTTGAAGCTGGAACAGGTGCCTGGAGTTGGGCCAGAAAGCCTGGTGTGGAAAACGGGACCTGTGTCTTGGTCCAGAGTCAGTCTCTGGGTGCACACAGGAGGCACCTGAATACGTGGGCAGAGCAGACGCGGAACAGAGAAAGACCAACTTTGCCCACTTTAGGTTTTGCTTTGGGTTGGCCCCAGTCTTCAATAATTAAATAATAGTATAATATTAAATAATATATTATATATATAGATAATATAGATAATAGATAATAAATAAATTTTAAAAGGGCAGCATTAGGATTGCCTTATGTGCCTCAAGCCATGTCAGCCTGAATCTGTGAGGTGATGACAAGCATCTCCAGCCCAAGTTCATTTCACACAAACTCAAGCATGAGTATGATTACTGACATCATAGGACATCTTAGCAGCAGCTCTCAGGCCAGGAGCCCCAGAGCAAGAGTCCTCAAAAGGGCTAAGACTTCTGGGTATTACATCTTTCAAGTAAATATTAACAGATAGTGTTTAAGCTGCTATTTGTCACTGAGCTTCTGTGCTGCCTTGGGCCCATCCCGTCTACATTCTGAACCTTTTTCACTTCATCTGTAAAGTGGATCACCCCAAGGATTCCAATTAGGTTTGTCTCTTTTCCAATCTGCTCTTCTCCTTGGGGCTGGGAACAGGACATCCGTAGCATGTGGTTCAGAGGAAAGGACTCTTTCCATCCTGGAAGCTGTCAGCAGTTTCTGTGGCAGACCAGACCGACCATTCATAGGCTGCCCTAGAACTGAGGAAAGGTTCAACCCCAAGCCCACAGGGGAAACCAAACCAAGGAATGGAAATGGTCCCATTATAGGGGTGTGCCCTTTCTGAAGCATCTGAAGGGGCAAAGTCCCAGCTAAAATCCCATCTTCTACAAGGAAACTTTCCTCATTCCCCTTAATGCTAGTACCTTCTCTGGCTTGATTATCTATTTATCTTATATATATATCCTTTGTATTGTTTTAATGTTAGAAGTTTAACGAACTTTTAGAGAGCAGGGATGAGGCTTTTGCCTTTCTTTGTAACCCCTGGGCTGAGCACTGTGCCATGTATACAGTAGGCTTTAAATAAATGTGTATGGGACTGACTGAATGAGATTTAAGAAGTACTTTCAGTGATTAAGGAAACCATATGCTCCAGGTCGGAGGCTTGAATAGCTCCAATGAATATGAAAAGGCCTGTGGAGACTGCCACGTGGCCTCAGAGCTAAGACTTCCTCTATCTCTTTGTTCCCAGTAATAATCTACATAAGATGCCCACCCTTCTTTAGGGAATGGTAACTTTCTGGTTCCCCTAACGGTGGGTTCCCAGGGAATCCAGATTCAGAACTGGAGCATCCAGTCTCTCACCTCCTGCCTGGGCCAGGGTGAGCTGTGGGAGAGAGCCCAGAGGACACCCTACCCTAATCTCCCTCCCTGACTCCCGGAAGAATGATTTCCTTTTTAGAACCACCCAGTCCTTGTTCTGGGTCCAGTGCTGCCTTCTTCAAGAAGGAGCCTTGCTATTGCTACATCTGCTTCATGACATTCATTCATTCACTCACTCATTCATTCATTAACAGACATCTGTTAAGTGTGTGCCTGTGTACCAAGCTCTGTCCTGGGTGAAAGACAAAGTTTAGGTCCCCCTGCCTTTCTTAGTCCTCGGGCTTTTCCTGCTCCCTGGGCACAGAGACCTGCCTTCAATATTCTTGATTGCCTGTTCGCCAACTAGAGAGATGTTGCAAGGTCACCTCTAAAATGACAGAAGCAGCTGGTGGCACAGTGGATAGAGAGCTGGGCCTGGAGTCAGGAGGACCTGAGTTCAAATTTGACCTCATTCACTTACTAGCTGTGTGATGCTGGGCAAGTCACTTAACCTCTGTTTGCCTCAGTTTTCTCAAATGTAAAATGGGAATAATAAAAGCATCTCCCTCCCAGGGTAGTTGTGAAATGAAAGAATATTTGTAAAAGTGCCTGGCTTGTAGAAGGCCCCACTACATAAATGTTTATTCCCCTTTCTCCTTCACTTCTAAAATGAGGGAAATGTCCAGCCAAGAGGGCAGGTCTGGGCAACTTGGTAGGTTGTGCTGGTTTTCTGCTACAGGGGGATGGTGAGGGTGGGACCCAATGGTAGACCATTCACACCCAAACCCAGACCTCCTGGGAGACTCTCCCATTTCTTAGGAATGATCTCCATGGAAGTCAGGTAGGTGAGTAGGCTGCTAATCCAAAGCCAAGTGCTTGCAAGGAGCTACAAAGAGTCTGCGCCTGGGGACTTATTTCCCAGGATACTTGTAAGATTCCAATAAAACCTGGTTTCTTCCCAGGGCTAGTCCAAGTTTGAGATGAGAAGGGAGACTAGGACAAAGAAGGAAGGATCTCTCAGAAGCAAGGAGAAATCCATTCTAGGCCTAAATAGGATATATCTTAATTTGTCTTAATGTCTTAATTTTCAAAAGAGGAAAAAAGGAATCCTGAGAATTGAGGGCCTGTAGGTTAAATGGAAGGGGGGGATAGCTGTCTCTTGGGTCAAAAGGGACTGATGTCTGTGAGACAGGCATCTGTGGTGGTAGTGTATCTGTGGAAGTGGAGGTTCTGTATTGGGGGGTCCATATGTGGGGTGTTTCAGGGTTTAGTGATGGTCTGTGATTCTGGTTTCTGGCATGAGGGAGTCTTTGGGTCCCCAAGTTTGAGTTTTTTTCTGGGGAATGTCCCTGGGCTGAGGGTTCTGGGGGAGGGTGTCTTTGGACTGAGTCTCTGAGTTTGGGGAGTGGGAGGGTGTTTCTCAGATGACAAGCCTGGGGAGGGGGGTGCTGTCTTTGGGTTTAGTTGTCAGTATCTGAAAGGTCTATGGGAGAAACTCCTACAGAGTTCATATGAATCTCTGCATTCCATGTGTTTACCTTGGCTGTCCCCCATGCCTGGAGAGTCTTCTCTCCTGGCTGCTGTCTCCTGCCATCCCTCCCCCCTTTTTAATACTGGGCTCAAATCCCACTTTCTGCAGGAGGCATTTCCTGGTCCTTCTGCCACCTCTCACTTCCTCCAATTACCTTTCCCATGTATTCTAAGTATCTATCTTGTACATATAGTTCTTTTCATGTAGTCTCCCCTGTTAGAATGTAAACTCCTCGAGGGCGGGTACTGTTTCTGCCTTTCTTTGTACCTTCAGTCCAATGCCTGGCATATGTGTGCAGCTCTACTGTGAACCCATGACTTTGTCCATGGCATCGTTTGCCATTTCCTTCTGCAGTGTGTCCCTGTTTTACAGATGGGGAACTGAGGCAAACAAGGGTTAAGTGGGGCAGCTGGGTGATTCAGTAGAGTGGCGGCCTTCCTGAGTTCAAATCTGGCTTCAGACACTTATTAGCTGTGTGACTCCGGGCAAATCACTTAACCCTATTGGCCTCAGTTTCATCCGTGAAATGAGCTGGACGAGGAAATGGCAAACCACTCCAGTATCTTTGCCAAGAAAACTCCAAATGGGGTCACGACTGAAAGGGCTGAACGACAACAAAAGGGGTCAAGTGACTTGCTCACGGTCACACAGCTACTAAGTGTTCTTATTTAAACACAGATCTTTCCGTCTCCAGGCCCCGAGATCTATTCACCGCACCACCTAGCTGCCCCTGCCAGGCATACAAGAAACGCTTAATAAATGCTTGCTCAACTAAATAGACGCTTTGCAATGCTTGTGGAGTTGATATGGGAAGGCGCGGGGTGAAGGGGTGGAGGGAATCTCGGAAGTGTATCGTGCAGAGGTGGGCTTCTCGGGATTGAAGGAGACGTGGAGGTGATGTCTGGACTTTGGGGGTCTTGTGGGAGGGTTCCAGCAATAGCTGGTTTCCCCGGGGCGGGGTTGGGCAGGGCAGAACTGGGCAGAACCTGAGCTTCCGAGTCCGCGGCTTCCCAGCGGCGCGCCTCCCGGACAAAGCCTGCGCATTTTCCTGGCGATGATTGGTTGTGGGGGACGTGCTGAACGCCCCCCTCGGACACGCAGGCCGGGGCCGGCGCGCCGTAACCAATAGCAGGGCTCGGCGCCGGCGCTTCTCTGTATCAATCTCGGAACTGCCAGCCAATGGGAGCGCCGCTACCCGGCTCGTGCCCCTTTCGCGGCAAAAAGGATTTGGCGCGTAAAAGTGTCCGGGACTTTGCGGGGATCAGCTGGAGAGACCAAAACAAGCTCCCAGCCCCGGCCCCAGTCCCGGCCCCTGCTCTGTCCTTCAGTCTCCCGCCCCGGCTCCATCCGTCTGTACGGATCCGATCGCTGCTGAACCCCGGAGTCCAGGACCGCGCATGGGCCAGGGCCCTCTAGGAGTCTCCAGCAGCCTGCGCCCCAGCCCCAGTCCGGGGCCCTGAGCCCTCGCCCGACAGGCCGGGTGGAGCCGGGGACTATGGATCTGGGATCTGGAGCAGGCTCTAGTGCCGAGACCCCCGGCAGGGGATAGGGCCCCAAGCGGCGACCGCGGAAGCCCGCCCAGCCTCGGGCCGCGCCCCGCCCCGGCTCTCCCGGCCCCGCCGGCCAGTCCCTGTCCCTGGGATGTGAGCCGGCGCCCGGGGGAGCGAGCGAGCCAGCGGAGCCGCCATGGCCCTGGACGGCAGCGGCGGCGGTGGCGGCACGTGTGTGGCGGAGCTGCAGGCCCTGCTGGGGGCTGGGGGGCTTCAGCTGCTGGAGCAGCAGATCGTCATCATCTCCACCCAGGACGAAGGCTCGCTCAGCGCCGCCGCCGTCCCCGTCACCGCCGAGGGGCCCCGAGAGGCCGAGTTGCTGCTGTTCGCTACGCCCCAGGCGCCCCGGCCTGGAGCCAGCGGACCCAGGCCTGCCCTGGGCCGGCCTCCGGTAACTACTCCACTCCCCGCCCTCTCAGCACCATGGGCGGGCCTCGGCCCCGGGCATCTCTGTGAGCATGCATCTCCAGGGCCCGACCGTAGCGCCAGGGGCTCCGGGCAGCTTTCCAGGGCAGATCCCACGCCCAGGAGGGCGGCTCTGCGGGAGGGGGGTGCGGGGGGGGTCCTAATCGGCTGTACCAGATGGATGGGTTTGCGCCAGAGGGAGCCCCCATGCAGTGCGCCTGCCTCCGGGGTGGAGCCGAGCAGCGGCCGCCGCACGGCGCTGGGGACTCGCTGTACCTTTGCCCTCTCAGAGACCGTGGCCTGGAGCTCGGAGGCCGAGGCTGGAGGGGAGGGGGGCGGCGGTGAGAGCTGGCTGACTGTGGCCTTTCTACTCCCACCGCACGGTGGTCTCTGGCCTTCTCTAGGCACTCCCAACACCCCTTGCTCAGTGGAGAAACCTAGTTCTGCCTGCCAAAGGGCAGCCCGTGGCCTGGGGCAGAGCTGAGATTAAGGATGAACCCTGGGTGACAGTGTTTGAGTCTGTTCAAAGTCCTGTTTTATTAACCACATCACTGGTGGCAGTAAAAGGAGGTGGTGGGTTTGTGTCACCAAGAGTGACTACATGCTATGGGACAGAAGGAGTGCTCTTTGCAAGAGCTGGGGTATGTGTGGGGGGGGGGAGGTGTCATAATCGGTTCAAGAAGAGGGAGAGAAAAGGATGCTGTGGGGTCCTGTGCTTGCAGCTGGCCACTTAGTGCCTCTGTAAAATCTGCTGAGTGCCTCTGGGCACTTGAAAGGTACCCAGGTATAGGTGTCTTTCGCCGCTTTGCTCCCTCTGCCCCCTAAAATGGGCCAGAATTGAAGTGTGCTGTTTGTGTGAGGCCTCTGCAGGGCGGGAATGGGTTCTGCCTCTCCCCCATTGGGGAGTGAGGGTACAGCCTGGAGTGGCAGCTGATCTCCTCCCTCCTACTGCCCCTTCCATCTGTTGGCCCTCTCCACCTGCCTTCATATTTTCAAGGGGCTTGTTGCCATAGTGTCTAAATGCTCAGTGAACTTGTTCAGCTCCCCTAGGCCCCCTGGGGGAGGGGAAGGGAACGGGTGACTGAGCTGGTCCTTGGCCTCTGTGGTGTGGTGTGGTGGCTGGGGGAAGGGCTGAATGAGGCAGGAGGGAGCAGTTGAGCTGCTTGTGACAAGTACTCCCCCACCCTCTGCATCTTGGCTACCCTTCCCCCCCCCCCCCCCCCCCATTTTCTCTCTGAACCTGTAGAACCTAGTTGGGTTCCCTCCGGTTGAGACCTGTTCTAAGCCATTCACCAGGCCCTGGGTTTGGCCTTAGTATCTCTAGTCCTGATAGCACTGAGACCCCTGGAGGTTGGTGGTCCTGGCTAAGAGGGACTGGTGTGGGAAAAGGGGGAGTTAGGAGGGCTGGCCTCTGTACCTGGGACATTGGACTGGACAAATTGAGTTTGGCCTGGGATTCCTAGGACATGTTTTGTGGTCAAGTCAGAGTCCCAGGGCCTTTCCAAGGGACTTCCCCAAGGATGTCTGGGGTGTTGATGAGGCTACTGGATTGTAGAACCCCAAACAGAACCTATCTTAAAAATTTAGAAAGTCTTGGCCCTGGAGAGTGTTAAGAAAAGGGAATTACACAGGTGCACCAATCATGTTGGGAAAACTTCCTGAAATCTAGGACCTTCCTCAGCAGCCGCCCAGTGATTCAGATTGGTTGTAGTATGTGTGTTTGTGTGTGGCGGGCTGGGCTGGGGGAGGGGGGAGGTATGCTAAGGGATGACACTGCATTGGTTGTTTGAATAGAGGTCATGGAAGGTCTGGAAATCAGATGGCGGACGCCTACTGCGGGCTGTGATAAGGTGCCCTGCTAAGTTTGATTTTCTGGGGAGGTCAGGAAGAAGAGATCCCACAAACGATCTGCTGACCTAGCTCATGCCCACCTGAGTGTCTGCCATATGGGTTTCACAGCCTTTCCTGCCTTCCCTTATTGAACTGGAAAATGAACTGCATTCCCAGGGGACAGATAGTGGTGGGGAGTGGCAGAGAGGCATCAGAGTATAGAGGAGAGAGCCCTAGATTTGTGGTTAGGAGCTGAGTTCTAATCTAACTTCTACTGCTTATCTGTGTGACCCTCTTTCAAGCTACTTCTCCAGTCTCCTTAACTGTCACACAGATGCCTTCTCTATATGTACTCTGACGTCACTCCTTTTCTCCCTCCCCTCTGTTTTGGGGGGCCTAGTAAGGGGAGAGTGGGAAGAAGCTAGACCTCCCCGTGCTTACAGCTACTTGGTGGCAGTGCTCAGCCTTTGTATGGGGAGCTGCCTCAACTGTTTGAGGCCACCTCATTTTGGTATCTCCCTGCCTCCAGACTGAGTCTGAGGCTAGGATGGTAAAGAGGGTTGAGAGAAAGAGACTGGAACAGCCCCCTGTAGTTGGAGCTTGGGGTTGATGCTGTCTTGCCCTCCCCTTTTCCTCTGTTCTTGCTGCTTTTAGGACTTTAGTGATAAATTCTGCCATAACTAAACTCTCCTGTGCCATTTTCTGGGTACCCAGGCTCAGGAGCCTTACAGCCCCGAGGCAAAAGAGCCCAGGTTGCCTTGGTGTTAGGGGGTGAGGGGACACACAGTCAGAGAGACTGCTGGGATGAGGGGAGTCTAGAACAAAGGATTAAGGGTGTTCAGGGGAACGAGCCCACCACCCATACTTGATACTATTTATTTTGGGTCCCTAGTTGGTGTGTGAATCAATATCATTCTGGTGTAGCAATACAGATTCTCTCTTGCCCTGCCCTACCCTGCCTCCTCCCATCACCACAGCACAGAAGGAAAACCTGTTCTGTGTCTGTGGGCGAGAAATGTCAGCCCTGGGAGCGTGTGCAGGCATTGGCTTTCTGGCCATAGGTCTCCTCCACACCCTCCATGATGCCTGGCCCTGTCCTGCCATCCCAGATCACAGAATCCCACTGCCCTGTCTTTGGTTGGTGTTATGATTTGGTGTTATCATCATCATCAACAGTAGCTATCATTTCTATAGCTTTTGCAAAGATAACTCCTATTATTTGATATTACCCCCATTTTACAGATGAGGGAACTGAGGCTAAGAAAGATGACTTGCCCATGCCCATTGTCCATACAAAGCAAATAAGGGTCAGAGGCAGGATTCCAATTCAAGTCTTCTTGATCCCATGTCCAGAATGAAATAATATATGTAAAGCAATTTGTAAACCTAAAAACACCATATAAATGTGAGTTATCATTACTACTAGTGGTGTCTCTAGGGAGTGGTTCTGGCTTGCATATATAGGCCCTTGTATATAAAGGACTTAAAGAGGGCCTACAATTGGACTGTGAGTGTGCCAGGAGCAGAGAGACACTTGAAGTCTGGGAGTCCTTGGAATGGTTCTGGAAAGAAGGAAAAGCGGTCAACAAGCAAAATGGGAGGGATCAAGGAAGAACTTCCAGGAGTTGAGATATAGCCTAAGTGGAGAAAACTTGGGCCATAAGTCAGCCTATCTGGTAGAGGGGAGCATGGGGAGATAAGGCTGGATGCTCAAGTTATCGCTAGAGGAGGCAGAGTTCTGAATGCTACACTAAGAAGTTTGGACTTCTTTATCTAGGAGGTAGTGGGAAGCCCATGAAGATTTGTGAGGAGAGGGGTGAGTGGCATGACCAGAACCTGATCTGGCATTCTCTACAGGCAGGGTTGGAGAGGAAAAAACCAGTTAGGAGGCTGTGGTAGTCTGGGTATGAGGTAATAAGGCCCAGAATGGGAGCAGCCTGTTCCACTGTAGGACTTTGGATTTTTAGGAATTTCTTCCTTCAGTTGAGCTGAAATCTGCATGTCTGCCCCCATTACTGGACAATCACTCCTAGTTCTGGCTTCTGAATGCTTTCTAAGGTCGGGGTGCCTTGGACCTTAGAAATATTCCCATTTCACAGATAAAGACTGTGTGACTCAGGGTGGTGGTCCCATGCTCCCGGGCAGATCCCCGCCTGGGGCTATCCAAGCCAGGCCTCAGGAGCAGCTATAACGTTTATTGGACATCCCCAACCCTGTGCTCAGTGTAGAATGAGGTCTGGGTAGCACAGATCCCAGTGTGGTGCCCCTCCTTGTATTGGCCCTGAGGAGAGAGGCACCTGGCCTGCTGTGCTGCCCCTAGAAGGTCATCTGGCCTTTCATAGCACTAAGTGCTATAATTAATGAATGCTTTAGGCATCAGCAGCTGTCAGTGCCATTTAATGGGGCTTGCCACCTCTGCTTCTCCTTCCAGGTGCCTCAGTCACTAAGAGGATCCCTCAGCCTTCTGAGCACATCAGCAGTTTCATGCTCCCAAGGAGCTTAGCCTAGTCTCACAGCCTATCCATCCAGTGCCTGCCACTGGAGGCTTTTGTTATCTTAAGGGAGGCTCACAACACCCCTTTGAGGGAGACAGGATATGGACTCCTATCTGTTTTACAGATGAGGAAACTGAGGCTCAGAGAGTTTATGTGACAGTGAATTAGTAGCAGAGGCATGACTAGACCCCAGATCTGACTCTTCATCTTAGAATAGCAATAAAAAGAAAACTGACTCTGAGGTCAGAGGTCCTGGGTTCAAATTGGTCCTCTGACACTACCTGGGTGACCCGGGCAAGTCAGTTTACCTTTCTGGGCCTCAGTTTCCTCATTTGTAAAATGAAACCAGGGGATTGGGTTAGGTGACCTCCAAGACCTTTTCCTGTCTAGATCCATTATTCTGGGCTGTCTCCTGCCCTGTGCTAGAGCAGTAAGAGTAAGACACAAAGCTATATTGGAAGAAGTACTCAGACTGTCAGGGCTATGGGAGCTCGAAAAGACCTTCCTGAAAAAGCGGCATGTCCAGGCTTCTAAGGCCAAGTATTAAGTAAATGGGGAGGTGTTCTCTGTGACCCTGGGCAAGTCACTTAACTTAGGGGTCTTTGTTTCCTCATCTGTAACAATAGCAACAATAATAATAATAGGAGCGTGTTTATAGAGCACTTTAAGGTTTGCAAAGCGCTTTACGTTTTCTCATTTAATCCTTACAACAGCCCTGTGAGGTAGGTGCTATTATTATCACCCCCATTTTACAGATTAGGAAACTGAGGCCGAGAGGGGTTAAGTGACATGCCTGAGTAGAAAGTGTCTGAGGCAGGATTTGAACTCAGATCTTTCTGACTCCAAGTCTAACAAACTATTCACTGTGTTACCTATCTTCTGCCTCCCCTATGAAATGAGAGAGGCGGACTGGTTGACCTCTAAGGCCCCTTCTGATTTTGAATATGTGGTCCTAGGATTCCTTCGAGGTACCCTCTTGTCATGCCTTATGTAGAGCAGGAGAAATGTCCAGAGGAGAAGTCTTTCATTGTGTAAGTGCCAGCATAGGAACTCAGTGTCCATGTTTGCCCATAGAGGCATTGAAATCTGGTTCCAACCTTGCTGGCTAGAACTCCCCAACAGAATCCAATTTAGGGCAGGATTTCTTACAGATTAGTAAATTAAAGACAAGAAAGGAGAGAAGTGACTTTCCCATGGTCACGTAGTAAATAGCAGAGCTGAGATTTGAACCTGGGACCTTTGTTTCTGTTGTTCTACATTACCAAGAATTATAGACTCTCAGAGCTGGAAGGGACCTCCTTTTACAGATGAGAAAACAGCCTTAGAAAAGGCAAGTGACTTGCCCAAGGTCACAAAGCTCTTCCCCTAGGACTGTCATCTTCCTGCTAAATAAAAACCTTTTTTAGAATATAGGCCTACAAAACCTTCCTGGATGCCCCGCCCCCCCAGGAGCCCCTACACCTCTGTGTCCCACCTGCCACCTCTTTCTGAGGCCAAGGGTGGTCTCTCCCTGTAGGATGTGAGCTACCTGAGGGCAGGGACTGCTGCTTCTTCTTTTTCTTCCGTTTTCTTTCTTTCCTCCTCCCTCTCTTGCAATAGTGCCACTTGCTAAACACCTATTGATTGGGTAGCTTTCCGTGGTCATTCCCTGGCCCCCTCTCTACCTTGTGTCCCAGAACCATCCTCACATTTGGGGGTTGGGGAGTGGGATGGGTGAAGAAACGAGATGGGGCGCAGGCTGCATCTATGTCCATTCCTCTTTTCCAGGGATTCCTGGGTTACCTTAGACTGGTCTGACTGGGCGTGGAATAGATTGGGATCCTGCCGTTCCACCCAGTCCTGGCCCATGTTTGTTCTTAGGGTGTCCCCTGGACTCTTACCACATCACCTAAATTCTTGAGAACAGGGGACCAGGGGAAGAATCTTTGGTTATCCATTAAAGGGAAATGGGCCAGCTTTTTTAGTCCCAATGTCAATGAGGAGAAACTGAGTTGTTTCTTAGGATGGGGAGTCCTATCACCAGCCCTTAAGACGCTGACAGAACAGGTTTCTAGCCCCCTTCCTGGGCCTCCTTGGGTCCCTCATGAGGCCTCTCTTTTCCTCTCCCCTGTGCTGCAGGTGAAAAGGAAACTGGACTTGGAAACAGACCATCAGTACATAGCTGAAGGCAGCCAGCCAGCCCGGGCCAGGCCTAGACCCCCTGGCAAAGGTATGAGCCTTCCTTACCCGAACAGACTCTCCGGCTTAGCTCCCCCTTTCTGGCCCCCTGGTTAGGCTGCTCAGGACACTGGGAAGCCAGTGTCCCCACACTGAACTCAAGCGAACCGGGGCCTCTGGTTTCTTGTCTCTCTTCCCAGTGAATGGGTGCTGTTTGCGGTGGAAAGAGCCCCTCAGTGCCAGGGCCTCTCTCCTAAGCTCTGATTCCCCTTCCCTAGTGGACTGTGATGCTATGAGGAGCCAAAGCTAGACAGAAGGCAGGAGTCTTGAAAACTTGGCTCTTTTCGCTCACCCCCCTCACCCCTAGGTAGACTGGGCTCTGGATCAGGAGAGCCAGGGAGGGTCCCTAGCAAGGGGCAGTCAAAGGAGCCTGGCACTAGTTACCTGGCCTAAGGATCTGAGCCCTAGGGGAAGCAGACAGGGTTACCCAGCCCAGGGAGGAAGTTCTGTGGTTAGTGCAGAGCTGGGGTAGGGTGTGTCAACACAGGGGGCTTTTCTGCCTGGGTGACGCCCTGTGAACAGAGGAGAAGAATGTGTATGAGCCCTTGAAGTGGGACAAAGTCCTTTCCTGCCCTCTGGATCCTGGTCTTGGCAGCTTTCCAGCCCTGCAGACCCAGGAGATCATATCTGGGGGAGCTTCCCTGCCCCTGCTGTTGCCCAAGGGTGGGGCATCCTGGGAGGATGTGGGCACTGAGCCTGGGCCCTTGGTCCCTGCCAACAGGTGTGAAGTCCCCAGGGGAGAAGTCTCGCTATGAGACCTCACTGAACTTGACCACCAAACGCTTCCTGGAGTTGCTGAACCAGTCTACAGATGGTGTGGTGGACCTGAACTGGGCAGCGGAGGTGCTGAAGGTGCAGAAACGGCGCATCTATGACATCACCAATGTGCTCGAAGGCATCCAGCTTATCACCAAGAAGTCCAAGAACCACATCCAGTGGCTGTAGGTGCCAAGGTCCCAGGAAGGGCTGGGTGGGGTGTTCTCCTGCCATCCCTCCACCCCCCAGCACAGCTATGTCTGGGTCCCACTGCCTTGCCCAGACCATGGACTTGATTAGGGAAGGATAGAGGGGTGGAAAGACCTAGGGCTGTTTTTCTTGATAGTTTCCAGGTCCCTACCCTGACTAGGGGAGAGGTTGCCGGGGATGATTAGAGAGCTATGCGCTTGGGCAGCTAGATAGAGCACTGGGCATGAAGTCAGGAAGACCTGAGTTCAAATCTGGCCTCAGACACTTACTAACTGTGTGACTCAGGGCAAGTCACTTAACCTCTGTTTGACTCAGTTTCCTCAACTGTAAAATAGGGAAACTAATAGTACCTACCTCTCATAGCTTTGAGGATCAAGTGAAGTTATGTTTGTAGAGTACTTAGCACAGTGCCTGACACATAATAAGTGCTATATAAATGTTACCTTATTATTATTATGGTGATCAAGACAGTGGTGGAAGACAGGGATACTGGCTATGTGGAGATAGAGTGACAAAAACAGAAATTCAGAGTAGGAAGGGACCTTAGAAATTAAAGTCTGATTCCCTCATTTTATAGATAGGAAACTGAGGTCCAGAAAGGGAAAGTGACTTCGTTGAGGTCACACATTGAGTCCCTGGCAGGGCAGGGACTAAGAGTTAGATGTCTCGATGCCCAGCCCAGTGTTTCCTGCTGTAGCATTTAATAAGAGCAATGGGGAGGCCAGAGAAAGGGTCAGACGGGCAGCACTTCACTTAAGAGAAGGGGCAAGGCAGCTGGCCAGACAACAGGGCATAGGGGAGAATGACAGAGCAAAAGGGCTTTGTGTCTGAGGGGTACCCGCCGGGGGACTCCTCAGCAGGCAGAAAGAGCAGTTGTGGCCAGACTCTTGCACCTTGCCTGGGTCTGGCTTCCTGGGAGTTGAGGGGAAGTGAGGATCTTGGCACACGCTTTCTCTCCCTTGTGGATTCTAAGAAAGGACTGCAATTCCAGGGGTGGCATGTGGGTGAGGCCAGCCCAGCTTTGCTGCTGCTACCCCCTCCCATCTCAGCCACCTGCTTATCTCAGTGACCTTAAGAAACCCACACTGGGTGAAGGCGGTAATGGGAGCCCTTCTGGACAGCTGGTTGTTGGGACCTGGGAGGTTTTGGGAGAATTGAGACAGTCCCGTGAGCCTAAGAAACCCCAAGATGGTCGTCCCTTCTGCCCTCCCCCACTCCCCCTTCAAGCCTAGGACCAGAATAGCTAGCTGCTCCCAGAAAGAGAGGGGAGCAAGGGGAAGCCCCTCTCACAGATCTGCCTTCCCTTCCTCCCTGCTCTGCTTCCAGGGGGAACCATTCCATAGCCGTTAACACCAGCAAGCACCAGATGCTGGCCAAGGACTTGCATCATCTCCAGGAGGCTGAGAGGCAGCTGGATGACCTGATCCAGATGTGCACTGTTCAGCTCAAACTGCTCACTGAAGATGCCGACAATCAGCAATATCCTTGTGGGGAAGCATGCCGGCAGTGGGAGTCGAGTCATAGTGACTCATGGTGTGGTTTTTGATTCCTCATACTCAGAATCAGAGGCTCCAGTTCTGGAAGGGACCTCCCTAGACATCATCTGGCATCCTTAGACATCAGGCCCTGCCTGAGAGGTGACCCCCACATGCAGCATCCTTGAAGTCTGCTTCTGCATCCCCAGCATTGATGAGGAGCTTAGCATCCCCTGGCAGCTCCTTCCGTAGCTGGATAGCTCTCGTTACTTCCTGACCGTGACCTCAGATCTTCCCTGGAGTCTCCAACCATTAGTCATACTTCTGCCTTCTGGAAAGTCTTGGCTACCAGATACTATCTTCAGATATTTGAAGGGAGCTATTCTATTACCAGGACAGCTAGGTAGTGAAGTGGATAGTACTGGGCCTGTAGTCAGCAAGACTCATCTCCCTGAGTTCAAATCTGGCTTCAGACACTCACTAGCTGTGGGACCCTGGGCAAGTCACTTAACCCTGTTTGCCTCAGTTTCCTCATCTGTCAAATGAGCTAAAGAAGGAAATGGCAAACCACTCTAGTATCTTTGCCAAGAAAACCCCAAAAGGGGTCAAGAAGAGTTGGACACGAATGAAACAATTAACAATTGACCTCTACCCACCCCCATCCCTCAAAGTGTGATTTCTTCTACACTAAATATCCCTAGTTCTTCAACTGATCCTCCTAGAGCCTGGCCTCCATTCTTCTTCTCCTCCTGGTCCCCATTATCTAGCTTGTCAAAATTCCTCCTAAATACGGTTCCCAGAACTGACCATGACTATCTAGGTCTTGCCTGACTTGGGAAGCCTCAGTGTAGTAGGACTCATCTCCCACATTCTGGAAACCATGTCCATAGCCTAAAATAAGTTGCATTAGATTTTGGTTTGGCCTCTCCATCATATCCAGTGCTTTTAGTCCTCAAGGCCTTCCTCTCCGACAAACTTCTGTTTTGTTGTGCTTCTCCCATCCCGTACTTGGGTAATCACCCATGTACAGGATTATAATCGTTACTATTCACTTCCATTTTATTCTGCTCATTCCATTGCCATGACTTGTTGAGATCCTTTTGGATTCTCATGTCATTCAGATTTTTAACTCTTTTTACATAGCAACATGTCTTCCTCAAATCTGTGACATGTAACATCATCATCCAAGTCGCTGTTGAACGGAAGAGGCCCATGGACAGACATATCCCCTCTCCCTAGTTTATGTTTGGTTAGCCAGCCACTTCCTAACCTACTTATTGTCACATGGCTCCTATCTCCATCTTGTCCACAAGAATTTTATGAGGAAACTTTGTCAAGTGCTTTACTAAAATGAGATCTATTATATGTTCTCCTGAGCTACTCATTAAGTGCTCCAACTTCTGGTATTTTATTGGAGTCTTAGAGCTTCCTTGTGAGGAAGCTAGGACAGGAGTTAGGACCGCCATTTTACAGAAGAGAAGGAAGCTCATGGGGGTTCTGTGATGCTTCTGAGGTCGCATGGCTAGTGAGTATTAGAGCCAAGAGTAGAACCTGCATCTCTTAGCTCTCCATCTAGGGCCTTTTAGACTGCACTGGCTTGTGCTTGGTTGAGAGGGTACAGAATGGAGAAGCTAGGGTCATGGCTAGATCATTCCTTCTGGAGGGCCCCTCCAGAGGGGCAGGAGAGTCACCTGGGAGGGAGTTTTCTGTGCTTGAAGTGGGGTGTGGTTGACACCATGGTATCATGATCCTTGACCTTCAAGTGCACCTTAGCCTATGTGACCTGCCAAGACCTACGCAGTATAGCAGACCCTGCAGAGCAGATGGTAATGGTGATTAAGGCCCCGCCAGAGACACAGCTGCAGGCGGCAGACCCAGCAGAGGTAATCCTGACCCTTCACCCCCAATCTGATGAGACTCATTGAGTACCCCTCCCTTCAGGTGGGTACCTAGCCTGAAGGCCTCCACATCTAGCCAACAGCGCCAAAATCAGGCTGCTCTATTAGTCTCTCTGATGTGGGGAGGACGGTGGGCTTGGAGGCTAAGTAGGACTTAGAAGGGAAGGGATTTTGCAGTTCATATGTGTCATACTTCTACCACTGGGTAATCTCCACTCTTTTTTCCCCCAGTAGATGGTAATTTATTTTTTTTCTAATTATATGTAAAAATAATTTTTAACATTCATTTTTTATATAAAATTTTGAGTTCCAAATTTTCTCCCTCTCCCCTCCCTAAGGTGGTAAGCAATTTGATATAGGTTATATATGTGCAATCATGTAAAATGTAACCATATTAGTCAGGTTGTGAAAGATAATTTTCACTTTCAAACCAGGAGTGGGGAACCTGAAGCCTCGAAGTCACATGTGGCCTTCTAGGTCCTTTGGTGTGGTGGACTGAATCCAAACTTCACAGAGCAAATCCCCTTAATAAAAGGATTTGTTCTATAAAACTTGGACTCAGTCAAAAGGCCCCAGTTTCCCTATCCGTGTGCTTGACTTCTTACCTCCTAGCCCTGGTCAGGGAGGGAGGATGTGGCCAGGGTGCAGAAGGACCCAATGATCCAGCAAAGATCAGACCTGGTCAGCCTGCGGCTTTCTTCCTAAGTCATTGCAGCCTCCGCCTCAGGGTGGGCACCAGCGGCCGTGAGAGGGCTCCAAGCAGTCTCTCACACCCATTTGGCCAAAGTGTTTCTCAGAATCACCCTCTCTGCTTCTTCCTTCCCATCTCTACCTCTGGCTCTGTTTGGGGCTGTTCTGCTCCTGTGGAACCAGCACAGGTACAAGCGACTGTTCTCTGGGCCTCTAACGGCCCATCCTCCCCATCTACCCCCAGGCGTACCAGATCTCTCTGAAAAGCAGCCGAGGGCCCATCGATGTGTTCCTGTGCCCTGAGGAAAGCGCTGATGTGTGCAGTCCGGTGAAGAGTCCCTGTAAAGTGCCTCCTGAGGAGACTGGCCTCAGTCTGGAGCCCACCCCTCCAGCACAGCCGCCACCACCCCCTGCCAGCCCCCTCATAACCTCAGCACAGGAAGGCACCTTGCCCCTGCTTGCCAGTGAGCAAGGTGCGTGGGGCAGAGAATTGAGGGGGCCTTTAGGATGTGTTGGCATGGGGGAGGGGAACAGAATACAGACCCTACTTCCCCACCCTCTGGGTTTCCTCATCCTCCCCTTTCTGCTGGGTAAGTAGCTTCAGACCGGTATCTAGCCTGAAGGCCTCAACATCTAGCCAACAGCACCAAGATCAGGGCTTTTATTATTTTTATTAGTCCCTCTGATGTGGGGAGGACGGTGGGCTTGGAGGCTAAGTAGAACTTAGAAGGGAAGGGATCTTGCCGTTCATGTGTGTCATGCTTCTCTGAGTCAGGCCAGGGCTGCCCCCCTGAACCGGGGTAGAGGGGGAAAGCGGCATCCTTGCCTCATCTCCTCCCTGCCCCCACAGCAGACATCCTATAATATGGGCCCTGCTTCTCTGTTTCCAGAACACCTCCTGTCCCGGGCAAGCCCAGCATCCCTCAGAGCCTCAGCAGAAGATGTACGCCTGTCCCCACTAGTGTCTGTGGACAGCCTCCTGGAGCAGGTGAAGGAGGATTTCTCCAGTCTCCTGCCAGATGAGTTCATCAGCCTCTCCCCTCCTCAGGGCCAGGACTATCACTTTGGCCTGGAGGAAGGAGAGGGCATCAGGGAACTCTTTGACTGTGACTTTGGGGACTTTACCCCCCTGGATTTCTGACACAAAGCAACAGGAAGCTCCCCAGGCCCAAGAATAGGTCAAGGGGCTCAGAGTGTAGAGGGAGACATCACAGTGACAGGGAGGATGACTGGAGTCATCTGAAAAGGGTCAGAATCCTGGTGAGGCTTGGCTGCCAGATGGGTGTCCTTGTGTATGGAGGGAAGCATGTGAGGCAGTCAGGCTGGGATCCCTTAACTAGGCCATTACTGAGGCCATTATCAGCTTTCCCTTCCTACATGCTTGGAGATCCTCAAAGCTGCTGTAACCCCAGGCCCATCTCCCTCTCCCCCACCTCATCCTTTCTATGACTTCCCAGGAGGGGATCCAGAGATCCCTGCCAGGCAGTCTACCCCAATGATCTCATTTTGTCACAAAAGCCACCTAATTTATTTCCCCTTTCTCTGGTCCCCTCTCCCCCCCTACCCATGCCTGGTCTCCTCCATGGGCTGGAGTTCTCCCCTCTAGGGAGTCAGAGGACCCAGTGAATGCCCTGGGAGGGAACAAGCCAGCAGTGGGTGTGGGTGCTTGTGTGTGATGGGAGCGTTAAGTGCACTTTTGCTCATCTTCTCTATATATAGGTCTTAGAGACCACTGGTCCTTCCCAGGACCCAAGTCCTAGACCCCTCCTCAGAGCCTTGCCTGTGCTCAGAGGTCAGGGGGTGAGGGCTTGTGTGGCCTCCTCCCAGGAGTCCTTCCCCCAACCAACCAGCCAGCTGGTGCAGGGTAGAAGGCTGCCGCGCCTTTCTGGGGGCCCAGGCTGCATGGAGAGAGCACTTTTGTCGTCTTAAAAGGTTATTTGTTGCAAAGCTTTACTAAAACGCAGTGTGTGCAAACTTATTTATTTATTGAAGTTGGCCATGGCCGGCCCCCACTTCCCAGGTGGAATGGGAGCTGGGGAACCAGCATCGCTGGGGGGGGCAGAGGCCCACATGGCTCATGCGTGTCCATTTGGGCCCAAAGGAAGAGGTAGAGGGACGGCCAGTCAGGAAGGAAGAGGGGCCAGGCTAGGTCCAAAAGGGGTTCATCCCTTTACCCTTGGTCACCTGGGTAGAAATATTTCAAAGTCTGATTTTATTTATTTATAAATAAAGGAAGGAAAGAGTTATAGGCCAGGAGCAAAGAGAGACTATAGGAGAAGTAGTATAGGTCAGTGAAAGGAGGAGGACAGAGGGAATTGGCTGCACTGAGAAACTGGTCAGCTTTCTAAGGCAGGATCGGGAGCTGCAGCTGGAGGCTGGGCTGTTGGGGCCTGGGTACAATGGGGAAGTCAGCGTGGGCCCCAGGGTTAGAGCAGAGGTTGTCAAAGTTTGGTGGAGGAAGCAGTGACACAGTAAGAGAAGCCTGTGTTCGTAGACAGGAGAGTCAAAGAAGTGACTCTTCTGGGGTGGGATAGAGGGATCTTGCTCTCTTGTCCCACCCCTACCATGTGATGTTGAGAGTTAAGTTAGCACGGGCCTAAAGCAGTCTCAGGTCCATACTCTGCTTCTGGCCTAAAGCCTGACTTGGGCTATTTTTTTTTTTTTTTTTGGAGGGAGGGCTGGAGAGAGAGAAGGAGGTATAGTCTCTGTCCCCAAGTTCTCTGCTGCCTCTGCCCTGGACTGGTGTGTACCAGCCTCTGAGGATGCAGCCCCCATCACTGAGGCCTAACCAAACTCCTCTGTGGGGTTCAGGGCACAGTCTTCCCTCTCCTCCCCTTACCTTCCCATATTCCCCATCACCATTTGGTTGGTGGGAGGGGAAAGGACCCTGTCTGGGTTGACCAGGGCCTGCTTGGGGTGGGGTTCTCTTTAGGCAGGGCAAGAAAGAGGAGATAATGGAGAAGGAGGAGTCAGACTATCTAAAACAAAAGGAGGAAGTTTCAGGGGCAGATCCTTGCTTGCCTACCTCTTGCCAGTCCTCTCAGCTCCCTATTCAACTGGAGGAGGCTTAGGTTTAGGGTCTGTGGGGGCAGGGGCAGCACATTTGGTGCCAGCTTTTTGTCTTTGGGGGGGTGGGCCAGCTGCTTATAGGACCCAGTCCTCTTCCCAGCCACAGATTTGCCTTTCAGACTCATTATCTTATTGTGCTTTGGTTTCAATAAATATTTTGATGATGTTTGGGCTGTTCTGGGTAAGCTTTGTTTTTCAGGATGGGGAGGGGAGTCTGGATAGTTGTCCAGCACCACTTCTCCAGAGCTAGGGAAAGAGCAGTGGAGGTCACTGCAGAATCCCCCTCCCCCTTTAGGGGTTAGCCCCTAGCCATGCCCCTGTCTTCTCTTAGGGAGCTGCTCTGGTAGTGTGGTTACTGAACGACCAGCTTCTAGGCTCTGGAATGCCTTGGACCTTGTATGATAAGCCCCACCCACCCAGGATGTTCTTCAGGGACCCAGGTCGGCTAGGCTTCCAAGTCACCACCTGGGGCGGGCTTTTGCATTATACCCATCTTTGCAAGCGTACATACATACTTCCTTGCATACACACATTATATCAGTTGACAAGTAATTGTTTAGTACCTACAACAGCCAGGTGCTTGTAGTCCAAGGATAAAGAATGAAACAATCCCTACCCTCAAGGAGCTTACATTCTAATGGAGGAGACAAATACATGCAAATATATACACAGCATAAATACGAAATTAAGAAACATAAACATATAGTTAGAGACAAGCTAGTTTGGGAAGGAGGGCACCTGCAGTTAGGGGGAACCCAGAAAGGCTTCATGCAGAAGATGATTCTTGAGCTGCATCTTAAAGGAAAAGGGGCTTTGAGGGGGAGGGAGGGAAGGTATGGGGGATGGCCTAGGCAAAGACATGGAAATTAGAGATGGACTGTCAGGGCTGAAGGACAGAGAGAAAGCCAATTTGACTGGTTCTTAAAAAACAACAACAAAAAAAAAAACAGCAAATGTCCAATGAGGCTGCAATGAAAGATTGGGGTCAAGTTGTACAGGGCTTTGAAAGCTAAACAGAGGAGTTTAGATTTTATCTTAAAAGCAATAGGAAGTCACTGGAGTTGGTTGATAGGGAATCCATGGCCAAAACTTCACTTAAGGAAAATTACTTTGGTTTGGGAGCAATTTGAGGCACAGAGATTAAAATGACTTGACCAGGGTCATACATGCTGCCCCAGTGTCAGACAGGATTTGGATAATTCCAGACTACAAACCCCAAACTATCATTATATGAGGCTGTTACTATACATATATAAATGGAACTTTAAATGCCTTCTGTGTTCAGTGCTCTGCCTATTACACTGGGGGGAAATACAAAGTCTAGTTAAGTCTTAGGTCTTGTGGAGCTTAAACTAGTGGATGCATTAGGCACAGAGCCATAATACATAAAGGAACTTTTGCAGGAAGAGATCGCTTTTGAGTTGGATTTTAAAGCATAGGTAGGATTTCAATGCAACTGTCCTGGGTTCTGGGGAGAAAGGAGGGTTTGGACTTAAATCTTTAATGAGATAGGACATAGGATGTCCTCAGAAATTGGGAGCAGCACCCTGGCAGCCCTTCCCCCATCCCCTTATTAGGACCAAGGACTCAAAGCATAATCATACTGGTGATAGAAAAGGTGACCTTCCCCTAACATCCCTCGAGATTTAGTCACTGTATGCTATGTAGTGATGGAGAAGGCTGGATGGGGAGTTCCTGAATCCTCCATTGTCTGTTCCAGAATTTCTATACCTCTGAAGCCAGGCTGGGGGGCGGGGGACGAGAAAGGGGAGAGAGAGAGGGAAGGAGAGGGAGAGAGGTGGGTGAATGAGAAAAGGGGCAGGGCTGACTCAGAATCACAGAATTTCAGAGTTGGAAGAGACCTTTAAGGCCATTTAGTCCATCCCACACCAGAGCAAGCCCACATGCCCTTTAAGACATGCCAACAAATGGTCAACCTGCCCCGCCTTGGAGCCCTCCAGTAAAGAGAGAAAGTCCTAACTCTTGGGGCAGCACTTTGCATTTTGGGGCAGTTCTAGCTAGGAGGTTTTTCTTAACATCAGGCTTCAATTTGCCTCTGCAGTACTCCTCTCCCCCCCTCCCCCAACACACACATGTTGTTCCTAGTTTTCCCTGGGGCCAAACAAATCAAATCCAATCTCTTCTAAGGGCCAGCCTTTCAAATTTTGAAAGGTAATGACATTATCCTGGACAATCCTCAGGTCCTCTTGTGACATGAACTTGAAACCCTTCACTATCCCCATGCCTTGGAACTCATCAGTGTCCTTCCTAAGTTTGTCACCTGGGCCAGAGCTGAACACAATGCCCCAGATGTGGTCTAAATCATCATTTTTCAGATTTGGGAGGGATCTTAGAGGCCATCTAGCCCAACCTGCACCTGAACAAGAATGCTAACTGCAGCACATGACCAAATGGTCATCCAGCCTTTGCTGGAAAATCTCCAGTAAAGGGGTGCTCACCACTTCTAGAGGCAGCTCATTCTACTTTGGGATAGGTCTAATAGTCAGACACTTACTAGCTGTGTGACCCCAATTAATCCTGTTTGCCTTAATTTCCTTATCTGTAAAATGAACTGGAGAAGGAAATGGCAAACTATTCCAGTATCTTTGCCAAGAAAACCCCAAATGGGGTCACAGAGAGTCAGACACAACTGAAACGACTGAACAATAGGAAGTTAGGAAGATTCTTGACATCAAGCCTAAATTTGGCTCTTTAAAACATCCACTTCTTGCTCTTAGTTCTGTCCCCAGAGATCAAACAGAACAAGTCTGATCCCTCTTCCAGTATAACCAGGACAGATGGGGTTGGGGAGTGGGGCATCACTTATTCCTCTGCCTTGAAAATTTGAAAATGTCCCTTGAAATTTGATTTTCTTGGGGGCCATATGACATGGTTGACTTGTACTGAGCTTGTGGTCTACTAAAAACCCCAGATCTTTTTCAGACCATCTGCTATTTAGGCATCCTCCCTCTCCCACATTATCCTCCTGAAGGTGATTCCACAGTTGGCATTGGTCATTCCTGTTTGGGATAGGCAGGAGGAGTAGGGAGATATCCTGACTGTCTTATTCTTGATCCAAGGACTTCTTTGAGATGGAGCCTTTGCCTTGCTTAACCTCTCCTTCCTTCAGAGTTGAGCTTTGCTTGCTCACCCAGCAACTGTGTTGATGACTTGGTCACTGGCCCAATAGAGATGTAGCTGTAGCCCTCCCTCTTCTCCATCAGTTTGGGGCAGATTCTCAGCTTCATAGTGAAAAAGGGAACCAGCCGGTGCAGCAGGCAGAAGGGAAAGGGATGGATTTAGTGGACCCAGAGCCTGTTGTGTCTTCTGGTCCTGGCCTAGACCCAGCTAGGCTCTCCCCCGTTTCTCTAGTGCTTTTCCCAGACCAGGAGGTGCAACCTGATGTCCCTGGTCCCTTCCACAAACCGGCTGTACTCTCCTGCTTCTCTCTGGACAAGGCTGCAGCCTTCCTTCATCCTTAGGACTGAACTATCCCCTGGACTGACCCCCAGGGCTAGGCCTGAGAGAGAGGGGCTGCAGCTGCTCAGGCCGGGACCACGGCATCTTGGGGCTCTCAGGAGCCGTTGCTTCCTGCAAGAAAGGAGAGAATTAGTAGTCACCAGACACTAGAAAATGTTTCCTCCCCTCCCCCTCTGTGGAGTTGGGAAGGCATTTAGAGATCATTTTAGCCCAGCCTCTTCCGCTCTTGCCTCTCTTCTACTCCCCACCCCCATCAGTGGCAGAGCTAGGACTCGAACTCGTCTCCAAGACCTCAGTCAGGAAGACAGGATAGGGGTAGCTAGGTCAGACAGGTGATGGGAGCTCCTGAATTCGGCCGCAGAACATCCCCTTTCTCTGTGCCAGTCCTCACAGGGACCTCGAACTGTCTGGCTGCACCTTAGTTTCCTGGCAAGAGAAATGGGCCTAGACCCGGGATTCCAGCCCCGAAGGTTTTCCCTTCGCTCCCTAAATCTGGGCTCTGAGGTGGGGGCGGGGCCGGAGCTGCTAATCACAGCCGGTGACCAATCCTCCTGACAGGAGGCGGGGGCTCTAGGTTGCCAATCACCTCCACTGACCAATCATTCGGGCCAGAGGCGGGAGCCCAGCTCCCCCCTCCAGGCCCAACTTCGAGGGATCGGTGTTCAGTGCTCCAGCCCAGTGGACACCCTGGACGCTCCTATCCCGGACTTGGACTCCCCCGGGCCCTGCTGCGCTTTCTACTGTCCCGGACCCTGGCCCCGAGGAGCTGCTGCGGAGCGTTCACCTCTGCATCAGCCTCAGCCTCCACCTGTCCCTGCCCCCTGTCCCTGACTCCCTCCCTCCCGTGCTGCCCACGCCCCCGGCCGGTCTCTTCCTAGACCCCTGCCCCAGCCCCTGCCCTTCCTCCTGCCCTTACCCTTGCCCCTGCCGCCTCCCTCTCCCCTGCCTCCGCAGGCCCAAGCGCGCTCCCTCCACATTTGGGGGGAATCTCTAAGGATGTCGTGCACGGAGCTGCTGACCATGTGCCTGCTTCGGCCCAAGGCTGCCGCCCGTGAGGCCCCTGCAGCACCCCCTGCGGTCCCTCCTGCGGCCTTCGCTGGCCTCGGACTCTTCCAGGACGTGAGTGACCCCCTGGGCGGGGAGGGGAGAGGCGGCTGAGAACTGTGGGTTGAGGGTCGCAGAACTGGGGGGGGGGCAGGGAGGGAGTAGCTGTAGGCGGGGCGTGGGGGTGGACTCCGTAGGGAGCCACTAGGGGTAGGGTAAAGGCCTGAAACTTACAACAGAGGAAGGGCTGTGGAGGGCCGAACTCAGCAAGGTTAGCGGGGCTGGGCAGAAGAGCGGGGCACTGAAGGTAGGAGCTGTCCACAGCTGTCCACAGCCTTGCCCCGGCTGTCGGCCTCCAACCAAATCATTGGGCAGCTAGCTGCTCAAGAGGCTCCTAGATGTGGATGAGCTCCGGGAGAGGGAGGTGGATGCAGAAGTGCCCGTGGCTTGTACTCTGGCGTCATTGTCCCATACCTGGTGCCCAGTCAATGAAGGTGGAGGGGGCTCTGGAAACTTGAGGCTCCTGTCCCTATTTTCTGCTTTAGTGGGAGCAGCGGTGGCTTCATCCAGTCTTAGGGTGCACTCTTCCTGGATAGCCTATCTTCTTGCTGTCCTGTTCCCCTCCCCCACTCCTATTGCTTGCCCACTGTGCCCACCTGTACATTGTGAGGAGCTTGTGGTTGGCTGGAGCCCTGCGCAGGAACCTTCCTTCTCCACCTTCACCTTTGTCATCACCACCTAGTCACCTCTTTCTCTAAGCCTGCCAAGAACTCGAGTTTTAGGAGAGGGAGACCCCATGCTCCACAGGTCATGTCCTTTGATCTTTCCCCAAGTATCCCTCCCCCCATTCTTTCCTTAACCCCTACTCTAGCTTTAAAGGCTCTGACTACTGAGTCAATTTCCTCTTTTCCCATGAGTCAGCATCTCTGATGCAGACTGCACTGACCATTCCCAGGAGAGAGGGGAGTATGATTCTCTCCCCCACTTTCTCCTTCAAGCAGGAAAGTAGCTCTGGTTCCCATGTTGGGAGAGAGGGCTACTCTGTGACCCTGAGCTGGTGGCTCAACTTCTCTGAACATGACTTTCTGTGGAGGTGATTGTCCTCCACTATCCTGGTCCCCAGTATCTCTACCTGGAGCAATAGGAACCTTTAATGGATCTTTGTGGCAATGAGGAGTCACTGCCTGAGCCAGTAACCCAGGTTGCCAAGAGGCCAGGGGAGTAAGGTCTGGGTCTGGGGGCCCACAGCAGGAGAGAGCCAGCAACAAAGGCCTAACCCAGAGGTCTGTGCATACCACCTACACCCACCTATACCCACATTCTAGTGTTTCTGCCCCTCTTCTCCTTTGAGCAGCTCCCATGTACAGATGAAGAAATTGAAGCACCCAAAGGGAAGGATGCATGTGTGGAGTGGGGCAGGAAAGGATAGGATCCTCAAGTCCCCTATCTTCCCCCTCTGCTCTGGCTTAGTAGGGAGCTCTTGGGCATTCTTTCCCTTCTGTGTCCTTACTGGGGCAGTGCCAGCATACTGCTGCATTGGGTAGAGAGCATTGTTTGCCCCCAACCCATGCATGCTCTGACCTCTGCCCCACCATATTCTGCTTTTTGCTCCTTCTCTTCTAAAGGTTGCACCTTCTCCTCTCGGATTGGCCCAGAGCTTCCAGGGAGAAAGAGGAATAGAGATTTTGATGGAAAAGCAGAGGGGAAGAAAGTTCAGAGCTCTTTCCAGTCTCCTGTCTGAGGGGAAGCTCTTGCTGAGTTCCCAGGAGGGGGCTGGGGACAGGCCAGGGAGGAAGAAAGGGCACCAGCAGGAGGTCCCTTGCTGCAAATAGCATCAGGAGTCTGAGGTTGGGAGTAGTTGGGGGAGAGATGCGTTCTGTATCCACCCATGTCATTTGGAATCATTCTCTGATATTCTGATTTTCTAGGGTCTGCAACAGGAATGAGAGTAGGGCCAGAGCCTGGGTCAGCAAAAACATACCATGATCTATGAACTGGTCATATATTTTGCCCCTTTCAAAGCCCTTCTGTAGAGGTGTTCCCTCTCCTCAGGAAAATCAGCAGCAGTCCCTGGGGAAGCCCAGCAAAGCACCAGTAGGACCCTTGAATCTGAACTCCCCTCCTCTTGAGGATGAGAGGCTGCCTACTTTTAGTCCTGTGTCCTAAGCACAGGCATGGGTCATTATGGAGAAGAGGACAAGCCTGGGTCATTGCTCTGGGGGAAGGGAGAGGTCTGAGTCACTGGTGGCACGGAATGGTCTATGTTCTGTAGAGTGTGTGACAGTCCTTTGGACTGGGAGTTCAGAAGGAGGCAGATAAAGGTAGTTAGCTGATGGGGATGAGGTGACAGTTTAGGGGAATAAGGGCTATTCTAGCTTATTTATTCAGGCACAAGAGAGATCTATTAGTTCAGGGGAAGGATGTTAAACTTCCCTGCACCCCCACCCCTCCACCAACTCTAGATTAAGAGGATTGGGGAGTAAAGCATTAGTATGGGAGGGTCATTTGAGTTGTCTATGTCTAATGTGGGGAGGTAACCCATCAGCCAGGTGCCCAGGCCCCTCTAGTATTACAGAGTCTCTGAGATCCAAGGAGATCCTCCTTTCCCCAGCACTGAATAGAACTTGACAGCACCCTGCTGGGCTTTGAGACCCAGATGTGGTCTGGGAGGGGTATGGCCCGCAGGATGTAAATACATGCTTGATTTAGGATCATAGCTTTAGAGGGCACCTTCAAATTCATTCAGCCCAAGCCCCTCATTTTACAGATGAGGAAACTGAAGCCAAGAGATTAAGTGGGGTATCTCTCTGCCCAAAGTCACAGGAGTAGTAAGTACCAATTTGGAGGTAGAATTTGAATCTAGAGCCTCCAGCTCTAAATTCAGTGCTGCTCTTTCTGAATTCTGAGTAACCTGATGGCTAGGAGGATAAGACCAAAAGATAGGGTTACTGGGTCTGAGGACATAGGGTATGGTAGTCAAAGGATGCTTCTTGTCCAGTGTTAGACGTAGGGACTTAAGCCTAGGTTAAGAGCCATTCTTATGCTGGGTGGGCTCCCTGAGGGAGGAAGTCTCATGCATTGGCTGCTGATTATTGGGAGGTGCCCTGTTGCTAGGCCCAGGGAAGCCACCAGGATCTACATATTCCTTCTAATGTTTCCTTTCAGGTTTTCCGTCGAGCAGATAAGAATGGTGAGCATGGTCCCAGTGGAAAGGGATCCGGGAGGTCAGGAAGACCCACATCTGCTTGTACCTTGGGGGCAGGGAGTCTGTATACAGACTAGGCCTGGAAGGCCAGTCAGGAGGAGATAAATTGGGAAAGAATTGGGAAGCATGTGAAAAAGCCTGACTGACCTACCCCAAAGCCCTGCAGATCCTCCGGTCCTTTCCCCTTCCCAACCTGGAAGAGCCTTAGTTAAATATCTCCTGATAACCTTTGGGATATCTCTTTCTATCTGTCCTTGTCCAAGGTAGCTCCTGCTTCTCATTGATTCCAGCATCCTCCCCTCAATCTCTAGGCCCCTGGTCTTAGCTCAGATCCCTTCCCCTACCCACAAACAATTGACTAGCCTACCTTCCAGAACTCCCAGACCCCCTTTGACCTTGCAGGGCAGGGCTCCCTCTGTCTCCTTATGGGCCAATAGTGGTCAATGGAGAATGACCTGATATTGGTTGGACGGGAGAGCTCCGTGTCCCTGCTTCTTGCCCCCTGCCAGTCTATTGGAAAGAGTGGGGTAGTGGGGACGTTCTGAAAGGCCAGATGACTCCTGTCCCCAAAATCGAACTTTTCTGTGTCTCCCACTTCTCTGTCCTCTGTAGAGGCTGGGGCTGAGGCTTGGATTCTGAGCTAGGATTCTGACTTCTCCTTTCCCCTGTTCGCATAGATGATGGGAAGTTGTCCTTTGAGGAATTCCAGAATTATTTTGCAGATGGGATTCTCAGTTCTGGGGAACTCCGGGAGCTATTCAGCAACATTGACCGGCATTACTCAGAGTAAGTGTTTGTCAGGATGTGGGTTCTGAGAAAATAATGGTTGGTAGGACAGAAAAGTTGTGACCTGGGTATGGTGGAGGGGGAAAGGTGGTGGGTAAATCCTTTTACTTTCTTGGGCCTCAGTTTCCTCATATGTACAGTAAGGCAGTATAAGCTTCCTTCCAGCCCTGACATTCTACAGTTCTATGATGCAAAGGAGAAAACTGAGGACCAGAGAAGGGAATTGCTTTGTTCAAGATCACACAACAAGTTAGTGGTAGAGCTGGACAATGAACCCCTTCTCTTCCTATTAGACTATGCCACTGCCCTGAAATGCCTAACATTAATCTCTATAGCCAGTGCTCTGCGGCAGAATTGTGGAGTATCTGCTGGGTAGGCCCTTCTAACTTCCTTATTGTCCAGAGGAAGTTGTTCTATGCAATTTCTGGGCTTCCCCTGCGGCTCTAGACTCTGGGTTCTAAGGTGGAGGAGGCAGCTGGGGCGAGGGGTGGGGATGGGAATGGAGCCGGGGCCATGGGGTGGGCGCCAGTTGGAGTAGGGCCATGGGTCATTGGGTCACCAGTCCTAATGTTCCTACCTCCCTCCTGCTCTGCTCAGCAGATGCTCCCTGAAAGAGAATGGTGACTCACTCACACCCTTCGTTACCAGCTCAATGCTAATTATGGTTAATGAGCATTTGAGAATAACGAGGGGCAGCTGGCAGGAGCTGATCGTGAGCTGAGAGCTGAGCAGAGCTGAGTGAGGACTCCTGGGGGGTCCCACCCTCGCAGTCCTGGGAGAAAAAGTGTCTCCCCAGGCCAAGGGGCTATAGGGATGAGGGGACACAGACTATTCCAATGTGGCTGAGGCTTGGTGGAAGGGACAAGGTTAGTCCGGTTGGGGATTACCTCAAGGTTTCAAGGCCACATTGAGTTGCTGGTCTAGCCTCCTCCCCCACTCCTCCTCCAGACACACTTTGAGCAGCTCAGCTCCTGCCTGCTGGGATGAATCCAAGCTAGGGTCTCAAAATAGCCTGGAGATGAACCAGGCTTCCTCCTCTACACCCCTCTACTTTCCACCAGCACCAACCAGGCCTGGCCTAAGGTGGAGGAAGGGGCTTACTGCCCAATCCCCATCCCATTGTGGGGGAAGGACAGGGCTATCCATGACACCTAGGCTCCTCAGAGTGATCTTAGACAGATGTGAGTCAGGCTGTCTGGCTTCCCTCTCAAGTTCTCTCCAGGTTTTAGGGGTGGGATCTATACCCCTTATCCCCTGGTCCAGGAGAGCTTCTGGCTGCTGTATCTACCCTAACCACAGAGTAGGTGGGGCCTGGCCTTGGGATGGTCCCTAAGCTCCCTCTCAGAACCAGCTTATTACTCTCATACTAAATAGGTCACATATTAGGGCGGGGTTGAGGAAATGAGGGGTTTTCCCCTTTCCAGGAAAAGGTGATATGACCTCTGGCTTCTAAGGGACTTTGAGGGCTCTGGGCAGGGGCAGGACCTCAGGGGAATCTACTCTAGGTGGGTTCCCAGAGAATTCTTGAGAGGATGTAGGGAACCAGAGGTTTGGGAAAGGGAATGAGTGGTGCTTGATGGGAGTGTCCTTGGAGAATTAGGGGATGAGGAGGAGAGGGCATGGACTAAAAGGGGATGGGCTGGAATGATACCAGGAGCCTGAAATAGAGTTAACACCCAGGAGTTGCATAAAAAACAGTTTCCCAGGATGCTGTGCCACTCTGCACATGCACATATGCATATACATACATGGGAACATATGTGCATAAGATTGGGCACATATGCCCCTGGAAGCTGACTTTTAGTCAGTTCTATCCCCTTCCGGTCTCTGAAGCCCATATCCAGTGGGTGCTAACCTTCCGTTCCTATGAGGTACTAGGCCAGTCCAGGAGGGATGAGGGGTAATGGCTGCAGACTGACACCTCCTTCTGGTCCCTGTTAGGAAAGACACTGGAGGATGGTTCTTGCTGGGGGTTCCGGAGCTGCAAAACCCCTAATCAGCAAGTTCCCCTATGCTATTTTTGTATCAGCCACTGCCTGGATGTCAAACATTGTCTAATAAGCCCTGATTTCTCTTCTCCTTGTAGCAATCTAGAAACCGAGAAGCTTTGCGGTAAGTTGGTGCCAAATCTCTGATGGGTCTGGCTCTGCACTGATGCGTATTTATATATATTTGTATGAATTCATATATGTTCTACGTCTGCTTGGGGTGGTGGTTCATAATATTGCCTGGTCACTCCAGCAGTCTAAAGCCAGTGGCCTTGGAGTCTGGCTCCTGAGAGACATCCCTGATTTGAGGAACTCTGAGTTGAAGGGGATAGGTCCTGTTAGCTGATGGGGATAGAGAGGGGCACAGGGGGCGGGAGGTTGTCACAGCTCTTTGAGATGTGGTGCCGTTTGTTAAGAGATGAAGGGGAGCCATTAGTCCAGTCTTGCCTTTTCCTCTCCCCCCTTCTTTGGGGGAAATCAGGAAGGAGAGTATTAGCTTGGTAGGGTCAGTTGTACAAGGGTGATCCACAATCCAGGCCTCTCTAGTTGAGAGGAGAAAGCCCTTCCCTTTCCCCACCACTGAGTAGAGCTTGGCAGGACATTGTTGGGCCCTGAGTTCCAGGTGTGATCCGGGAGGGAGGTGGCCCCAGACCTCTCTGTCCTGTCCCTTCTAATCCATCTTTCCCCCAGCTCTCTGCATCTTGTCCTTTCAAGGGCTACTTTGATCAGGGAAGTCTGGGACCTTCCCATTTGTCCTTATCCATCCCTGCCTGGGGCGTTCTCATCAGCCTCCCCTCTGGTTTCCTTGTTCCCAGGCCCTGAGGCTGCACCACTGACCAGACAGATGGGGACCTTGGGGAGGTGAGCCAGGTAGATGACCTGGGTAGGGAGGGACCTGGAAGACCTGAGTGTCTTGCCACCTGGGGCCCCAGGTGGGCAGACATACCATAGTGAGTATGCTCAGTCAGGTTTTCCCATATTTCCCTCTACCCCAACCCTAGACTATTTTTCAGAGCACCTGGGTGCATACAGACCTGTGCTGGCTGCCCTGGAGGCTCTGAACAGCGCAGTGCTCGCTGCCATGGATGCCACCAAGCTGGTGAGTGGGAACTTGGGTTTCAAGACCTCCTGAGTGCTCTATGTGTCCGTGGCTGGAGGGCTGGGGAGGTGGGGGAGTTGGGAGGAGGAGCCAGATCTGAGGCATAAGCTCAGTACAAGCACAGAGAGTCATCTGTGCCAACACGTTGTCTGTTCTCATGCACACACCTAGAAGAGCAAATCCACGCAAACGTGCACGGACACTCATGGATTCTGCTCTTTCCTCACCCCTTCCCACTCTCTTTACTGCTAGTAGAAATTGTATGTGGGTGTTACTGGGTGTTGCCCAGGTGTATATGTGTTACCATGTGTTAAGTATGACCATGTGTCACTGTGGTAGAGGTGGGGAACTGTAACTGTAACTGTAACCTGTGAGCAGTTTTCCTGGTTGGGGACAGTAACAAGGACTTAGTCCATGTGGAAGAAGGCTTGCTAAGACAAATACGAGACCAGACAGATAGGCAGGAGGCCCCGACCCTCAGAGTTGGTGGGAAGGACTGTGGAATTAGGCCTATAGTTGGGAGCTGGCTAGGCTAGCAGGACAGACTTTGAGGGGACAGAATGGTGGGGTCCAGGCCTGTGAATAAATGGGGATGTGTAGCTGGGGAGGTCTGGGTGCCACTCATGACCAACAGTGCTGGGTTCTGATTTTGCCTTATTTGACTGTTGGCAGAATTGCATTGTGGAAAGGATAATAGATCTTGACTCAGAATCCTGACTCTACCCTTACTACCTAGGGGGACCTAGGGCAAGTTGGTCTAGGCTTCAGTTTCCTCATATTTAAAATGAAGGGTTTGTTTAGATGACTGTTAAGGTCTCTTCCAGCTCTAAACCTATGACCCTAAGATCTTCCTTCCATTATCTTGAAGAAAATCCTCTTGAAAACCCCATACTGTGTGTGTGTGTGCCTGGGGTAGCTAAAGGAGGTAAGAGGAGAGAAGGGAAGAGGGAAGAGGAGGCTGGTCTGGGTAAGTGACCTGAACAGGATGAGGCTATTCAGGGATTCTCTAAACACAGAGAAGAGGAAGAAGGAAGCCTGGGGGGCTGGATCTGGCCAGACTCACTTCTCCCTGTCTTGCCTGGGCCCATTTTCTTTGTGTCTCACTTTAAGACAACCCAGTTGAAAAAAAAACCCAACCAGGGGTGATTCTTCCCCTTACCAGTGTTTCCCCAGGTTTCATTACATGATTCAGTTTGACTGATTTTGCTTCCACTCCTTGTGAACCCAGCTCATGCTCAGGCACGTGTATTTACCCGTATCTATCTAACTCTATCTCACATATAGATACCCCCAGATACGTCCATTCTCAAGTGCTTCCACTCCCACAGATATATGCATTCATAGCTGAACTACCGGCAGTCATGCATCCTCACAACCACACAGATCTTGTTCTCCCAGAGAGCCTGCTTAGAAGGGAATAACCTGGTCAGACTCTGCCCCAGATGGCCACAAGGTAAGCCCTGGGCCACCTTCTCTGGCTCTGTGATCACCATCTGGAGTCAAGGAGTTACCCTGTCCAGGATCAGAGGTTGCACCCCTAGACAGCTATCTGCCCTCCAGGGAAGAGAAGTGACTCCATTTCCAGGGTCCTCTGTGGGCCTCCTAACTATCTTTAGGAGCATTCCAAGCATCAGGTTCAGATATGATCCCTTTGACACCCCCTTTTATTTAATCAAATACCGCGTGCACGCAGCCTGCCCCTTGCTCTTCATACATGGCACGTGTTACCCATAGTCGATGGAAGGAGTGGAGTGAACCTGCCAGAGAGCCTCCTACCCAGGTGGCCAGGCCCCGCTCGGGTTTGGCCACCAGCTGTGGATTCAACACTGTCCCTGAGCTCACTGCTGGCCACTGTTGCTGCTTCTGGCACAGGGCCTTCAGCTCCAGGCTCAGCCTCTGAGGAAAGCCAGGAAAGAGCGTGGAGCCCCCTGCCACTAACACATTGGCTGCCAACTTGGGCCGGATGGTTTCTGGCACTGCCTGCAGGGCCTGGAAAGCCAGGCTGGACAGGCCTGGAGAGTTGTGGCCTAGCAGACTTGTCTGGAACAAGGGTTCGGGGCAGTGGAAGCACTTATCAGTCAGGGTCACTGGGCAGCCATCAGCCTTGCAGAAGCATGCCGAGGGAAGTTGGGGTGTAGGGGTACGCAGGGCTGCCTCATAATCTAGGGAGACGTAGCAGCATTGCTTCTTCAGCATGGTGACGGTTCGCCGGGGAAGGGCTTGCAGCCTCGGGTCAGGACAGGCCTTCAGGAGCAGTCTATGAAAATATTTAGAGAGGGCCGCCCCGGCCAGATCAAGTCGGAACGTGGCCTTGTGCCACGTGTGGCCAGCATAGATGGGCGTGGCATGGCACACCTCTGCCCCAGCTTCTACTGCCAACCCGCTGAGGCTCCCCCCAGAGCACAGAGCCAGTAGACCTGTGCTGGCCATGTGAAAAGCTGGCACTGAGAAAGTCTCAAACATCAGCTCAGTCACCTTCTCTCGATTCTTGGGTGGGCTGGTGGGTGAGTCGCTCATGAGGATGGGCCAGTTTTTAGGGCTGGTCTTTAGGCCACAAGCAAAGAGGTGGTGCCACAAGCTCTCCATGGATTCCCAGTCCACTATGACCCCATGTTTCAAGGGGCGACTTCGGCCTGGCGCTGTGCCCCAGGCATCCAGGCTACAAGGCATGCCCCGCATGGCAGTGGCACAGTTGGGCAAACAGCTGGCAGTCTTCAGGATAAATCGGGTCTTTTTCTCCCCAGCAAAACCTACCTTGGTGAAGCCACTGCCATTGTCAATGACCACGGCTATCCTGCCCATGGCCACACGCTAGAGGCCTGCCCTGTGCTGGAGACACTGTCCCCTCTGGTGAAAGGTCTGCTCCCTCTGCTGCTCAGAATGGCTGCCCTCTGGGATTCCACCCCTTCTACAAGAGGCTCTGGCCCTTTGGCACTTGTTTCCTGTAGAATTATAATTAAGCACCCACTACCATGTGCAGGGGGTGGCTAGATGGCACAACGGATAGAGTGCCAGACCTGGAGTTCAAATTTGACCTCAGACACTTACTAGCCATGTGACCCTGGGCAAGTCACTTAATCTTGCTTGCCTCCATTTCCTCATTTACAAAATGAGTTGGAGAAGGAAATAGCAAACCGCTCTGGTATCTTTTGCCAAGAAAACCCCAAATGGGGTCATGAAGAGTCAGACACAATTGAAAAAATCACTAAATAGCAACAACTACGTGCAGAGTATTATGCTAGGAGCTAGGGAGATACAAAGTTTATTTAAGACTGGGTCCCTGCCCTCAGGAGGGTTACAGTCTAGAATGAGGATAACATGCCTCCGAAGGTAGCTCTGTCATGTACAGTATTATGTGATAAGTGCTTGAGAGAGGAGGGGAAGGATGAGGGAAGGCTGTATATAAGAGTTGTTATGTGAGTGGGACTTTAAAGTATGGCCAGGGATTTAACAAATAAAGGAAAGAGAAGTAGTTCCAGTCCTGGGGCCTAGGGCAGGGCAAGGGAAGGGAAATTGAGAGAAGGGCTAGGGGAGTTGGCCACTTTGGCTGGAATGTAGAGAGTGTAGAGGGGAGTAATGAGGGTTAAGGCTGGAAAGGTAAGGTGGTGGACTCTGAATGCCAACACAGAAGAGTCTGATCTAAAGATTTTTGAGAAAAAGAGTAACATGACCAGATCTATGTCATGGATAATGGCCTAGGAGGAGGAGAGAGCAAAATGGAAGGAAGCCCTGCAAAGAAGCTATTATAATAGTCTGGGTGAGCACTAATGAAAACCCATGGAGGATGGTAGCAATTGCACTACATAGGGGAGAACATACATAAGAGATACCACAGAGATGGAGTCCACCAGCCTTGGTGGACTGACTGGACATAGGTGGTTAAAGAGATGGAAGGACCAAAGGTCACACCTCAAGTTTTTCAGACATGGGGGAGTGGGTAGATGGTGGTGCTACAAACAGGAATAGTGATGTTAGATTGGATAGAAGGGGATGGTTTGGGAAATGTTGAGTCTGAGAGGTTGGTGGAACATCCAGGTAAGGGTTATTCTGAAGGAGGCAGCTAGATGGCTCAGTGGACCTGGAGTCAGGAAGACCTGAGTTCAAATCCAGCCTCAGACACTTACTGGCTGTATGACTCTGGGCAAATCACTTAACCCTGTTTGCCTCAATTTCCTCATCTGTAAAATGATCTGGAGAAGAAAATGGCAAATCACTCTAGTATCTTTGCCAAGAAAACCCCATGGCCAGCATTGACATATTGTCCATGGGGTCTCAAAGAGTTGAACATGATTGAATGACAACCTGGAGTTGCAGACCTAGAGTTTAGGAAAAAAAGGATGAGGCTGAAAATATAAATTAGGGAGGCATCTTGCATGGAATGAAAGCTCCTCAAGGGCATGGAGTGTTTTCCTTTTGTCTTTGTGTCTCTAACTCCTAGCAGGGTGCCTAGTACTAAGAAGCACTGGGAAAATGCTTGTTCTTTTGTGGAGGGCATGAGATTGCTAATGGAGGGGGTAGAGGAGAGGCCTGAGGATGGTGTAGAGGTAGGAGCACCGGGTCTGGAGTCAGCGCGTTCTAGACTTGACTTCCGTGCTATGTTGCAGGAGCCTCTGTGATCCTGGGTAAGTCACCCCACTCTAGCCCTCTGCCTCTCCATCTCTAAAGGGCTGAGGTTGGACCTGAAGATCACTGAAATCTCTTGTGGCTCTAAATCCTATGAAAACTGTGGATCCATTCTTGGGAAACATGAGAGGTTGACTCCATAATAAAGGGATATTTAGGAGAATAAACCATCCAGGAAGACTGAGGAGGAAATGGAGTTAGACACGGAGGAGAACCGAGTGATTGTGTTGTTAGCTGGAGCCTAGGGAGAAAAGCATAGCTGATGGGTGAGGAGCTGATGATGTCAAAAGCTGCAGAGAGGTTAGGGATGGTGGAGACTGGGAAAGTGAGACTACAGTGTTGTATGGAGAAGAGAGGACTAGCTCAGGACCCAGAAGTCCTGGTTTCTTAATCCCACATCTGATATTACCTGTATGACTTTGGGCAAGTCACTTACCCTCAGTGGGCCTCAGTTTCCTCATCTATAAACTGAAGGGGTTGGGCTCCGTCCTTGCTAGATCTTAATCCACAACCCTACTAATTGGTGCTTAAGGAAAGTCTCTGGTGACCTAGAAGAGAACAATTCCAGTTGAGTGATTGGGGGCTGAAGTCAGATTGCAGAAAATGGGCCAGAGGGCCAGGCAAAGATTGGATAAGGACAAAGATCGAGGGGCCAGAAGCAGCAGAGCCCAGAGGACAATGTGGAGAAAACAGTAACTTCTCCCTGCATGGGAGGCAATTACTAGGGGCTGGTCGCATCAGTCACTCCCTTCTGTGGACCAATCAAGGAACTGAGGCCCCCCCCCCCCCCCCCCCGAGCTATTGTGTACCTTGCTTTTTGGTCCCTAGGGCCGGAGGAGCTCCTGGCCCTCACTCCCACTGCCTTTCTCTGCCTTACGCTATTAGCGTTCAGTTGTTTTTAGTTGTATCCGACTCTCCATAAGCCCATTTGGGGTTTTCTTGGCAAAGATACTGGAGTGGTTTGCCATTTCCTTCTCCAGCTCATTTTAGAGATGAGGAAACTGAGGCCAACAGGGTTAAGTGACTGGCCCAGGGTCACACAGCTAGTAAATGTCTGAGGCCAGATTGGAACTTGAAGACGAGTCTTTCTGACTCCAGGCCTGGAATTCTATCCACTGTGCCACCTAGCCGCCCTTATGTGGTAGCTATGCCCATACTTATATTGCCAGGGTTGAACCTGGCCAAGGCTCAAGATCCTCACAGCCTTCCCTTGCTTTTCGCCTTTGTTCTTACCTTCTCTCCTCCTCATCAAGGTACCTCAGCCAGAGAATAGGCTGAGGGAAAGAGGGAGGGAATGGCAGCAGCTGGAGGGATTGTGACCTCAAGGGTTGGGCCAGGCCCATCAGAATCCAGCCCTCTCCACCATCTCTACAGACTGCTATCCCCCAATCCCACATTCCCATTCTGCTCTGGCCCACTCTCCCTGCCTGCACAGAGAGAGGCTATGTAGCTTGCTCAGGTGCACCCTGGAAAGGTAGACCCTCTGATGGCGGCCTCATTGGTGGGAGCCAGGTGAATCCCAGTGGTGGAGACAGGAGGTAAATGTGAAATGATGCCTGAAGATCAAGGCAGGCTGGGCCCTGCCCAGTGACCGGAACACGTAAGATTTGTGGGTTCATTTCAAGCGAGATCTTTGGGCTGCAGTGGTCAGTCAGAGCTTAATTGAGAAGTAAGATTTAAGAGGCGCCTTAAAGGATGAATAGGATTTATGCAAATCGGGCCAGAGAAGGCCTTTCAGGCCGAGGAGTGGTGGGAGTAAGAGTGGGGGAATGAGGAAGCAGAAGCCTTGTTTGGGGAGACAGTGAGGAGCCCAGTCTAGCTAAAGCACAAGGCAAGCAGCAGGAGATAAAAACAATAGCAGAGCACCTCAAACCTCAGATGATGAGTTTGAATTTTTTCATAGAGGCAACAGGAAACCTCCGAAGGCTTTTGAGTAGGGGAGTGAAATGGTCAGACATGGGCATTAGGAAGGTTATTTTGGCAGCATGTAAAGGATGAACTGGAGAGACTAAACTGGGGCAAGGGGACTGGTGGGGAGGCTGTTTCAACAGTACACACAAGAAATGAGAGGGCCTGAACTGGGTGGTGAGAATGAAAAAGGGGAGAAGTGATACATAAGATATTGTCAATGTAGAATTGATAGGAACTAGTGAGTGACCGGATATATTGTTTGTTGTTGTGTTGATTCAGTCATGTCTGACTCTCTGTGACCCCATTTGGGGTTTTGTTAGCAGAGATACTGGAGTGGTTTGCCATTTCCTTCTCCAACTCATTTTACAGATGAGGAAACTGAGGCAAACAGAGGGAAGTGATTTGCCCAGGGTCGCCCAGCTAGCAAAATGTCTAAGGTTTGATTTGAACTCAGGAGGATGAGTCTTCCTCACTTCAGAACCCCTGTGTGCACTATGGCGCCACCTAGCTGGATAGGGAAGAGCTAAAGATGACTGTAAGGTTTCCAGACTGGCTAAATGCTGGTGTCATTGACAGAAATAGTCAGAGAGTTGTTTTTTTTTTTTTCTTCCTTCTTCTTTGGGGAACAATAAGAATTTTGGTCTTGTACAAATTTAGTATGAGATGTATATGACATTTAGGTGGAGATGCCCTGCAGGGAGATGGAGAGGTGGACTTGGTGCTTGGGAGAGCAACTGGGGCTGCAGAGATAGATTTGGGAATTCTCTTTGTGGAAGCAGAGGTCCAGCCACCGCAGTGGCTGAGAGCCCTGAGGAAGGAGAGTGTAGAGAGAGGAGAAATGAGGCCAGAGGATGTAGTGGATGCCGTGTTGAACCAGGTTGGGTTGGTTCAGCCTGGAAAGATTTCTACTTCGTCCATCCCTATGCCCCCAAGAGACCTTAGCCTAGTTTGTTGTTCAGTTGTGTCCAACTCTTTGTGACCCCATTTAGGGTTTTCTTGGCAGAGATATTGAAGTGGTTTGCCACTTCCTTTTCCAGCTCATTTGACAGATGAGGAAACGGAAGCCAACAGAGTTAAGTGACTTGCCTGGGGTCACATAGCTAGTAAGTGTGTGAAGCTGAATTTGAACTCATGATGAATCTTCCTGACTTCAGGCCCGGCACTTTAACTACAATGCTACCTAGTGGCCACAATTTCTCAGCAATTCTGATGAACAGTTAAGCATGAGCCTTGGAGGTTTGGATTCTCATCCTAGTTTTGCTACTAACTCCCAGGCAATGGGATATTCTTCTCTTTTTTCTGGGCCTCAAGTTTTCTCATTTGTGAAATGAAAGGGTTGGCCTCTAAGGTACTTGTACAAGAGAGGAAACAGTGGAAAAGAGAGCTGGATTTGGGATCAGGAGACCTGGTTCAAATCTTGGCTCAGTTTCTTATCACCTGTGTGATCTTGGGCAAGTCAGGATCTTTCTGGCTCTGTTTCCTTATCTGTAAAATGAAGGGGCTGGGATGGATGACATCTAAGCTATCTGTGATCCTAAGATTTCCAGGATCTGTGTCTTGCCCCCCTCTCTCGACCTAACTCTGGTAGGGAGGTACAGAGGGAATGAGGGGCGGTCACCCCTTCTCCCAGCCCTCCCCATTTCCATGCTTTTATTGCCACAGGCCCACACTGGGGGGAGGCAGGGGGCTGCCCCTGAGTGCCCTAGAGCCATCCTGGCGACACACCAGTCTTGGCCAGCCACCTGAATGCTCCACGGTCTTTATTGTCCTTCCTGCCCTGCTCAGGCTCAGCACTGGGAGTGGCTCAGGTGCCAGCACCTCTGTGGATGCAGCTGGTCCTCCACCTCACCCTCAGCCTCATTCTCAGCCAGCAGATGGTGCTGCCAGGCCTGGGCCCACTTGGTACTACCATCCGCTCCCCACCATCCTGGAGGTGGGTATCCAGTAGCAGCAGGAATACCAAAATCTTCTTCATCTCCCGAGCCCAAGAGCCCTCCCGGCGATCCATCCCATCACCTGCACCTCTCAGTGAGGAGGCTGCTGGTGTTGCCCCAGCCTCATCCTCGGGCCTCCTAGCCCCGAATCCAGGGGCCATATTGGTCTCTGCCAGTTGGTTCATCTTGTCCAAGGGCAGGAGCAGCACAATCTTGGGCTGTGGAGAAGGAAGAGTAAAGCTGGTGAAATTTCCATGCCTCTAGCAGAGGCTGGGTCCCCTTCCTATTTTGCAGAGGAAATAAACTGAAGGTTGGAACCCAAAAGGACCTAGGGCTTCATGTGACTGGTTTCTGGTGCGTTCCTAACACTTCTCTCCTCTTTATTCCTGAGCAGAGAGGAATTCACCAGCCCTGGCATGGGAGGCGAAGGGATCAGTCCATGGGGGCGGACTGTGGGCCCACTGTGCCCTTCCCTGGGTATGAGCTAGGGGCTCAGAGCACAAAATTTCCATCTTCAGACCAGGCTTGGAAAGGAGCTAGGAACCAAGAGCTAGGGGTGTCCTCTAGTCTCCCCCAGTGGGTGAGTGGGCTGGGTCTCTCCCAGACACTCACACTTGACTTTCTCTTCAAGTGGCCAAAGAAGGACTTCTTGTCCTTTTCCATGTCTAGGGGTTTCTCCTTCCATCTCTGCTTGGGAGCCTTGGTTTTCTTTCGGGAGTTGTAGTTCCCCATTGTGGGTAAGCAGCTGTGGCTTTGGCTTCCTACATGCTCACATTATGGTCCAGGACCCATCCTGAGCCTTACCTTGCCCTCTGGAGCTATCCTCTGTATTCCTCCTCCAACAATCTAGGCAGGGGATATTGTGACCTCACTAGGCATGACCTCATCAGGACCATCTAGAGTTCTCTTCTCTCTTGTCTTTTCATCATGAAGATCTTTACTTTGGATGAAGATTTAGAAAGGCTCGGGCTCTTTTCCCATCTATACCACTGACCTCATTATATAATCTTTGGCAAATCCCTTTTTATTCCTCCGAATCTCCATTTCTCCTTCTGTGAAATAATAGTGTTATATTAGATGATCTCTAAGCTTCCTTCTGGGTCTTAGTCTATTTTTGAAAATGTATTTTCTTTTTTTCCAATTACATGTAAACAATTTTTAACATTCTTTTTAAAAATTTTGATGTGCAAATTCTTTCTATCCCTCTCTTTTCTCTCATTGAGAAGGCAAGCAGTTTGCATTAGGTTATACATATGCAGTTATACAAAACACATTTCCATATTAGTCATATTGTAAAAGAAAACACAGAATAAAACCCCCAAGAAAAATAAAGTTAGTGGAAAAAATATGGTTCAATCTACATTCAAATTTCATCAGTTCTCTCTCTCTGGATGTGGATAGCATTTTGTATCATGAGTCCTTTGGAATCATCTTGGATCATTGTATTGCTGAGAACAGCTAGTCTTTCACAGTTGATCATCATAACAATATTGCTGTTACTGTGTACAATGTTTTCCTGGTTCTGCTCATTTCACTTTGCATCACTTCATGTATGTCTTTCCAGGTTTTTCTGAAAGCATCCTGCTTGTCATTTCTTATAGCACAATAGCATTCCATCACAATCATAAACCACAAATTGTTCAGCCACCCTTAATTGATGGGCATTTCCTTAATTTCCAATTCTTTGCCACCACAAAAACGAGCTGATATAAATATTTTTGTACATGTGGGTGCTTTTCCTTTTTTTTTAAAAAAATCTCTTTAGGATCTAGACATAGTAGTGGTATTGCTGGATCAAAAGGTATGCATGGTTTTATAGTCCTTTGGGCATGGTTCCAAATTGCTCTCCAGAATGTTTGGATCAGTTTACAACTCCACCAACAGTGCATTAGTGTCCCAATTTTCCCACATCCCCTCCAACATTTATCATTTTCCTTTTCTGTCATATTAACCAATCTGATAGATATGAGGTGGCACCTTAGAGTTATTTTAATTTTTATTTCTCTGATCAATAGTGATTTAGAGCATTTTTTCATATGACTATAAATAGCTTTGATTTCTTCTTCTGAAAACTTCCTACTTATATTCTTTGACCATTTATTAATTGAGGAATGACTTGTATTCTTATAAATTTGACTCAGTTCTCTGTATATTTGAGAAATGAGGCCTTTATCAAAGAAACTTGCTGTAATCCTCCCCCCCATTTTCTACTTTCCTTCTAATTGTAGCTGCATCGATTTTGTTTATGCAAAACCTTTTCAATTAAATGTAATCAAAATTATTCATTTTACTTCCCTTAATGTTCTCTATATCTTGTTTGGTCTTAAATTATTCCCTTATCCATAGATCTGACAGGTACATTTTTCTATGCTCTACTAGTTTGCTTATGTTATCACCCTTTATATCTAAATAACTTATCCATTTTAGCTTTATTTTGGTATACAATGTGAGATGTTGGTCTATACCTAATTTCTGCCAGTTTTCTCAGCAATTTTGTCAAATGTTGAGCTCTTACCCCCAAACTTTGGATCTTTGGGTTTATCAAACACTAGATCACTATGGTCATTTACTACTGTGTGTTGTGTACTTAATCTATTCCATTGATGCACCACTCTATTTCTCAGTCAATATGAGATTGGGTTTTTTTATTTTTTATGTTCACATTAGTCATATTGTAAAGAAGAATTAGAACCAATAGGAGGAACCACAAGAAAGAAGAAACAAAACAAAACAGAAGGAAAAAAAGGAGCAAATAGTATGCTTCAATCTGCATTCAAACTCCATAGTTCTTTCTTTGGATGTGGATAGTATTTTCCATCATGAGACTTTTGGAGATATCTTAGTTTCTTGCATTGCTAAGAAGAGCCAAGGCTATCAACGTTAGTCATAGCACAACGTGGTTGTTACTGTGTACAATGTTCTCCTGGTTCTGCTCGCTTCACTCAGCATCAGTCCATACAAGTCTTTCCAGGATTTTCTGAAGTCTGCCTGCTCATCATTTCTTATAGCACAATAGGATTCCATTACATTCACATACCACAACTTGTTCAGCCATTCCCCAACTGATGGGCATCCCTTCAATTTCCAATTCTTGTCCACCACAAGAAGAGCTGCTGTAAATATTTTTATACATGTGGGTCCTTCTCCCATTTTTATGATCTTTTTGGGATACAGACCTAGTAGTGGTATAGCTGGGTCAAAGGGTATGTGCAGTTTTATAGCCCTTTGGGCATAGTTCCAAATTGCTCTCCAAAATGGTTGGATCAGTTCATAACTCCACCAACAATGCATTAATGTTCCTATTTTCCCACATCTTCTCCAACATCTATCATTTGCCTGTTTTATCATGTTAGCCAATCTGAGAGGTGAGAAACAAAAGAGATTGTTTTGATGATTGCTACTTTGTGATGCAGTTTGAGATCTGGTACTTTTAGGCCACCTTCCTTCATATTTTTTCATTGATTCCCTTAATATTCTTGACTTTTTGTTCTTCCAGATGAATTTTGTTATTTTTTCTGACTCCATAAAATATTTTTGGTAGTTCAATTGGTATGGCATTGAATACGTAAATAAATTTAGGAAGAATTGTCATTTTTTGTCATATTGGCTCAGCCTACCCATGAGTAGTGAATAATTTTCCAGTGGTTTAGATCCAACTTTATTTTGTGAAATGTGTTTTATAATTGTGTTCAGATAGTTCCTGGATTTGTCTTGGAGTATTTTATATTGTCTGCAGTTATTTTAAATTTAATTTCTCTTTCTATATTTTGTAGTTGGACTTTGTTGGCAATATATAGAAATGCTGATAATTTATGTGGGTTTATTTTATATCCTGAAACTTTGCTAAAGTTGTTAATTATTTCAGCTAGTTAAAATATATTTTCTTGATGCCTTTTCTCTTTGCTACATCACAGTCCTTTCAGTCTCTCCCTCCAGGTTCAAGTCAAGTCAACCAGCCATCCTAACCAGCCAATGTCAGGCACTGGGCTAAGCTCTTAGATTACAAATATAAGCAGAAAGAAAGATAGTCCCTGTCCTCAAGGAACTTGAATTGTCATGAGGAAAAGTAACACAGAAAAGGAAGCTGAAAAACCAAGGTGGGGAGAAGAGAAAGGTAAGAGAAAGGGGGATTGGTAGAGAAAATCCAGAGAATCAGGATTTGAGGCTGGGGAGGAAGGAAGATCTCACTGGCCTGGATATTCTCCTTAAAATGGAGGTTCTGGGAAGACCTAGCCAAATGGAAGAAGGGCCTAAAGGGATGGAGTGTTATTCCAGGGTGAGGAAGTCTCTGTGGCATGGTAGAGAAAGTCCAGAGAGTTAAAAGTGGAATGTGGAAAGGAATGAAAGCTGAACTTTCCCTTGTGATAAAGAAAAACAATTATGCTAAAACAACAATTCAGGAACCAAGTCTGACAATATATGTAGTATTCCATCCTAAAAGTCCCTCACTTCTCTGTTATGAAGAAATATGCTTTTATTTATTTTTTTAATTCATTAATTTATTTTTAGTTTTCAACATTCACTTCCATAAGATTTTGAGTTTCAAAATTTCTCCCCCTCCCTCCTCCCCAAGACAGCCTGCAAATCTGATATAGGCTCTACATATGCACTCATATTAAACATATTTTCACATTGGTCATGTTGTAAAGAAGAATTAAAATGAATGGAAGGAACCATAAGAAAGAAGAAACAAAATAAAACAAATAAAAAAAGAGAGCTTCGGTCTGCATTCAGACACCATAGTTCTTTCTCTGGATGTGGACAGCATTTTCCATCATGAGTCTTTTGGAGTTGTCTTAAATCCTTGCATTACTGAGAAGGGCTAAGTCTATCAAAATTAGTCATCTCACAATGTGGCTGTTACTGTGTACAATGTTCTCCCGGTTCTGCTCACTTCACTCAGCATCAGTTCACATAAGTCTTTCCAGGTTTTTCTGAAGTCTGCCTGCTCATCATTTCTTTTTTCTTTCTTTCTTTCTTTTTTTTTTTAAGGCAATTGGGGTTAAGTGACTTGCCCAGGGTCACACAGCTAGGAAGTGTCAAGTGTTTGGTCTGAGTACAGATTTAAACTCAGGTCCTCTTGACTTCAGGGCCGGTGCTCTATCCACTGCACCACTTAGCTGCTCCTGCTCATCATTTCTTATAGCACAATAGTATTTTTTTACATTCACATATCACAACTTGTTCAGCCATTCCCCAATTGATGGGCATCAATTTTCAATTCTTGGCCACCACAAAAAGAGCTCCTATAAATATTTTTGTACGTATGGGTCCTTTTCCCATTTTTATGATCTTTTTGGGATACAGACCTAGTAGTGGTATTGGTGGGTCAAAGGGTATGTATGTACAGTTTTATAGCCCTTTGGGCATAGTTCCAAATTGCTATCCAGAATGGTTGGATCAGTTCAAAACTCCACCAACAATGCATTAGTGTGACTGGAATGTAGAGGGCATGAAGAGGGATAATGTGAAATAATAATAGAAATGTAGGATGGAGCCAGATTTTATTTTATTTTTTTAAAAGAGGTACAGATTTTTATTTTTTTATTAATTCATTTTGAATTATCAATAATCACTTCTATAAGCTTTTGAGTTTTAAATTTTTCTCCCTCTCCCTCCCCACCTCCCTCCCCTAGATGGTACGCAATCTGATATAGGCTATACATATATATTCCTATTAAACATATTTTCACATTAGTGATGTTGCAAGTAAGAATTAGAACCAATAGGAAGAACCACCAGAAAGAGGAAACAAAACACAACAGAAGAAAAAAATAGCAAATAGTATGCTTCAATCTGTATTCAAACTCCATAGTTCTTTCTTCTTTGTGGATAGCATTTTCCATCACGAGGCCTTTGGAGATGTCTTAGATCCTTGTATTGTTGAGAAGGGTTAAGTTTATCAATATTAGTCATCGCACAACATGGCTGTTACTGTGTACAACGTTGTCTTGGTTCTGCTCACTTCACTCAGCATCAGACCATAAAAGTCTTTCCAGGTTTTTCTGAAGTCAGCCTGTTCATCATTTCTTATAGCACAATAGTATTCCATTACATTCATATACCACAACTTGCCCAGCCATTCCCCAATTGATGGACACTCCCTTAGTTTCCAATGCTTTGCCACCACAAAAAGAGCTTCTATAAATGTTTTTTTTTTCCTTACATATAGATCCTTTTCCTCTTTCTTTGATTTTCTTGGTGTATAGACCTAAGTAGTGGTATTGCTGGGTCAGAGGGTATTTTCAGTTTAATAGCTTTTTTAGCCATAGTTCTATGACATACCTGCCATTAATCTTTTTTTTTTTTTTGTCAACTTCTCCAATCTGATGGGTATGAGGTTGAATCTCAGAGTTATTTTAATTTGCATCTTCCTAATGATTAGTGAGTTAGAGCACTTTTTCATGTAGCCTATTGATAATTTAGATTTTTTCCTTTGAAAACTACCTATTCATATACTCTGACCACTTATTAATTGGGGAATAGCTCTGATTCTTATAAATTTAAAGTTCCCTATATATCTTAGAAATGAGAATTTTATCTGAGAAACTTGCTGCAAAGATCTTTTCCCTCTCACTTGCTTCTCTTCTAATTTTTGCTGCATTGATTTTCTTTCTTTTTTCGGGAAGGGGCAGGCAATGGGGTTAAGTGACTTGCCCAGGGTCACTCAGCTAGTAAGTATCGAATGTCTGAGGCTGCATCTGAACTCAGATCCTCCTGACTCCAGGGCCAGTGCTCTACCCACTGTGCCACCTAGCTGCCTCAACATTGGTTTTCTTTGTGTAACATTTAAAAAATTTTATGATCAAAATTGTCCATTTTATCTTTTGTGACCCTCTTTTTCTCTTGTTTGGTCATGAATTCTTCCCCTATTCTTAGATCTGACAGATAATTTCTTCTTTGCTCCTCTAATTTGTTTACTATATCAGCCTTCACGTTTAAGTCATATACCCACTTGTAGTTTCTCTTGTTATATGCTGTGAAATGTTGATCTACACCTAATTTCCTCTAGACTGGTCTCCATTTTTCCCAACAGTTTTTTTAAAATTTAATAGTGAGTTTTTATTGCAATAGCTGGGAACTTTGGGTTTATCAAACACCAAGCTACTATCCTTTTTGCTTCTATTTATTGTGCACCTAATTTATTCCACCAATCACCTTCTCAATTTCTTAATCAATATCAAATTGCTTTGATGATTATTGCATTATGGCTATAGTTTTCCTAGTATTTGAACCAACCTAACATTACTGTTATAACTCTAGCCTGGTCATGGCATATCATCTTATTGCTGTAGTCTCCTTACTAATATTTTACCTTAAATTTTTGCATCAATATTCACTAGGGATATTAGTCTTTAGTTTTCTTTCTCTGTTTAGACTTTTGCTGGTTTAGGTATCAATCAACCAATAAACATTAAGTATCAGACACTATGCTAAGGTACTATGTACCAGATGCTGTGCTAAGTGCTAGGGATACAAAAAGAAGCAAAAAGACAGTCCCTGCCCTCAAGGAGCTTACAATCGAATGACTATATTTGTGTCATAGAAGAAATTTGGCAGGATTGCTTCTTTTCCTATCTTTAACAGTGTATATAATATTAGAACGAATTGTCCTCTAAATGTATAATAAAATTTGCTTGTTAATCATCTGATCTTGTGTTTTTTCCTTTGGGAGTTTGATTATGGCTCATTAAATTTTTTGTCTCAAATTAGGTTAGTTAAGTCTTCTATTTCTTGTTCTATTCATCTGAGCATTTTATATTTTTGTAACTATTAATCCATTTCATTTATGCTTTCAATTTTGTTAGCATATAATTGGATGAAATAGTTCCTGATACTTTCTTTTATTTCTTTTCCATTGGTTGGGAATTTACCTTTTTTATTTTTGATACTAATGATTTGAGTTTCTTCTTTTTGTTTTCTTAAATCCAATTAACTAATGGTTTATCTATTTTATTGTTTTTTTTTAAAAGCTCCTAATTTTGCTTACTAGTTTGTTGGGTTGTTTTCAATTTTGTTAGTCTCTTCTTTGATTTATAGGATTGATATTTTGGTATTTAGTTGGGGTTTTTAAATTTTTGTTGATTTTTTAGTTTATTTAGTTTTGTTGATTTTTTAGTTTATTTAGTTGCATGCCCAATTTCTTGATTTGCTCTTTCTTTTATTGATGAAAATGTTTAGAGATATGAAATTTCTGCTAAGGACTTTTTTGACTACATCCCCCAAATTTTGATATGTTGTCTTATTGTTATCATTATCGTTAATGAAATGATTGTTTCTATTATTAGTTCTTTGACCCACCCATTCTTGGGATTGTTATTTAATCTCCAATTAATTTTAATTAATTCTTCAATGTCTTTTTATTGAAAATAATTTTTATTGCATTGTGATCCATAAAAATGAGTTTAAGATTTTTGCTTTTCTCAATTTACCAGGTTTTCACACCCTAATACATGGCCAATTTTTGTGAAGGTGCTATGCACAGCTATGAAATATGTATATTCCTTGGTACCTAACTTTTCCAAAATTCTATTCAGGTCTTTCAGTTATTTTTTTGGTTAGATTTACCTAGGTCTGAGAGGCACAAATTGAGGTTCCCCACTATTATAGTCTTACTGTCTATTTCTCCTCATAATTCATTTATTTTTCCTTTGAATATTTAGATGATCTGCCATTTGGTGCATTTGTTTAATACTACTATTAATTCAAGACTTTGTGGGGGTGGTATGTGGGATGGAGCTTATCTCTACTTCCTGCTACTCTGCCATCTCTCCTTTTAGGAAGATTATTTTGGCAAATGTTCAAATGACTGATCAGAGAGGACAGAGACTAGAAGTAGAGACATCATTTAAGAGGCCAGTGAAATAGTTCACACAAGAGGTAGTAAGGGCCCAAACTAGGTCTTGTGGAGACAAGGGGACAGATATGAGATAGTTTGTGGTAAGAGAACTGACAATTGATTAGATATGATGGTTGAGGGAGAGGGATAAGTTGAGGATGGCTCTGAGGTTGCAGACCTCAGGGACTGGAAGGATGATAGTGACCTCAGTACAAATGGGGATGTTTGGAAGAGGGGCAGATTGAGGGGAAAAATTAATGAGCCCCATTTTGGACATGTTGAAATTCAGACACCAACTTGCCATCCAGGAGGACATTTTTAGTAGGCAGTTTGTGATGTAGGATTGGAGTTTATGAGAGAAAATAGAGCTGGATATAGAGATGTGGGTGTCATCTAGATAGAGATGATAATTGAACCCATGAGAGCTGATGAGGTCATTGAGAGAGAATACAGAGAACTGAGGAGGGCTCAGGACAGAGCCCTAGGGGACATCTCCCTTAGTGCATGGGAGAGGATGAGCCAGCAAAGGAGACAGAGAAGTTAGACAGGAAAGAAGTGAACCAAAAGACAGTAGTGTCATGACAGCTTAGCCAAGAGAAATTATCTAGAAGTGAGAGGTATTAATTTATCTACAGAGTCAGATGCTGCAGAGACAGGTCAAGAAGGAAGAGGACTGAAAAAAAAACCATTGGATTTAGCAATCAAGAGATCATTGGGTAACTGGAGAGAGCAGTTGCAGTGGGGCAGAAAACTAGAAAACTAGTGAGTGAGAGGGGAAGATGTAGCAAGTGTAAATGATTTTTCCCCCTGGGAGTTTGGCAATGAAAAGGAGGAAAGATGAGATATAGGATGATAATGTCAGGGTATGGGTATATGTATGCATGTGCAAGGATGTGTTTAGGGAAATAATGTCTGGGGTATGTGTGGTGGTGTTTGTATATGTGGAGAGATTGAGCTGTGAATTTAGGGTGTCTGTATATAGAGATGCTATATGTGTCTGAAGTGTGTTGAGTATATTGGGAGTTGGAGAGATTGGTGTGTTTGCGCATAAGTGTAACTAACTGTGTACGGAAAAATTGTGTAAGTGTGAACACATGCAGGGTGAGATTAGCTGTGTTTGGGGTATATGTGTACATGTTATATGTGTGCACCTACATGGGGAGAGATGGGTCTGTATGCTGCAACCCTGACCAGGGAGAAGGCAAGGGAGTCACGTTTTTCCATCCATGAAGGGGGAGAGGAGGCCTCAAACACTGTGGGGGAGGGGATTGGAAGGTTCTAGGGAGGTTCTAGGCCATGATGGAGGAGGATATAGTGTCCAGGGAAGGCTGGGGCATAAGGAAGACAAAGGAGAGACTACTGGTATACTGCAAAGGCTTAGGGGTTGGAGGTAAGGGCTGAAGTCCTTTCCCTGGAGTATCCCCTCTGGCATTACAGGGGAAAGCTGGGGAGAGACGCCCCAAATCCTAGGGTCTGATCCCATCTGCCTTCTCATCCCCTGCAGATTTCCTCTTGCATAGCCTTTCTCACACATAGCTTTGTTTCCCTTCCCTACTCTCCCTCCCATCCTCTAGTGTCTCTTTTCCTGAGGGGTGGGGAATGGGAGGATTTAATTTCTCATCTGCTGCATTTCTGGGGTCTTCCGGGGACTCCTGCTGCTCTCAGCAGCTCTGACCTTTTTATAGGGCTACTTCTGCTGCTTCTGTCTCACTGCTCAGCAGGACACCCCTGAGGGAGGCTGGCAGTCCCTGCAGGCTTCAGTGACCCCTTCTGCCCAGTGCCAGCTGCGTGTGGTCCTCTTCTGTCTGTGAGAGGCCCAGCCCCTTCTGTTCCACCCTATACCTGAGTGATCCCCGGATTCTCGGTTGCCCCTTTGCTGCCCACCTGATGGAGGCAGCCAAGCCTGAGATGTTCAAGCTACTCCTGCTGGTACAAGGATGCTCAGGCTGGATGCATGGCCCACAGAAATCCACAGAGTGAAGTTCCCTAGGGGAGACAGAGAGGTTTAATGGGAAGAGCACTGACTTTGGAACCTTGGAATGAAATCCTGGCTCTGCCATCAGCTATGACATTGGTCAAGGCACTCCCTCCCTCTCTGGGCCTCAGTTTCTTCATTTGTAAAATGAGGCAATTAGATTAGGTGGGTTTTATAGCCTATCCTCATGATGGTTCCTATATAGATGATACCTCGCTTAATAGTGCACACACAATGCATTCCTCTGTTTAGGGGGTTAAGTGACTTCTTTACCGTCACACAGCTATCAGAGCCAGGACTCAAACTCTGCCCTCATGACTATGATTCTCTTCTCTCTGGTACTTAATTTTCTCCTCTGCAATCTGGGGATAATTTTATTTGTATTAACTAATTTAGCTTTGTGAACCTCAAAACACTATAGAAATGGGAGTTATTTTTACCATTTCAGCCCTGAGGCAGGGAACAACCCTGCTGACTGGATTGTGTGTGTGTGTGTGTGTGTGTGTGTGTGTGTGTGTGCGCGCGCACACACACTTACACATGGTTAGCTAGGTTTCTTGGGGGGGGTCCTGGTCACTGCCATGCTCCCCTCTCACCTCCCCCACCCCAGGAGTATGACCATGCATCCAAAGTGGACCAGTTTGTAATGCGATTCCTCCTTCGAGAGACAGTGGATCAGCTGCAGGCCCTGCAGGGCTCCCTGGAGGGAGCCTCCGACACACTTGAGGGCCAGATGGGTGACCCTCGGTAAATATGAGAAGAGGGCCCAACGTGGAAATGGGGGTTGGGCAGTGCTGGAAAAGGGGGGGAGTCCAAGAGGGCAGCAGAGACAAAGGAGAAAAGGAAGAGACGGCCGAGCCAGTGAAAGAACCCTGAGTTTGTAGATAGAAGGCAAGGTTTCAAATTCTAGTTTCATACTTCCCTGGGCAAATCGCTTAAGCTCTTTGTGCCTTATTTTATCTCTAAAATAAAGGGGGAGTTTGCTAGGTGATGCAGTGGATAGAGCACTGGCTCTGGAGTCAGGAGGACCTGAGTTCTTACTAGCTGTGTGATCCTAGGCAAGTCACTTAACTCCAATTACCTCTAAAACCCCCCCACCCCTAAAGTGAAGGGGGTTAGGATGGCTGATCTCTAAGGTCTTCAACAGTTCCAAATCTTATGATTTTATGATGACAGTGGGGCAGAGAGATTGCAACGGTCTGAGAAAGAGGTAGATCCCCAGTGGGAGGATGAGGGATGTCCCCGGGAAGCTCAGGGTTCAGGGAGCAGGGGGCTCTGGGGACCACCTTGCATTGGCAGCTGCTGTCCTTTGGGTCCATCAGCCAGTATCCAGGGCTAGGGAGCAGTGGCGGACTCAGACATCTGGGTCTCATGCCTATTCCCTGCAGGATGGATGTGCCCATGCAGAAAGTGGAAGAGTCAGGTCGGCCTCGGGCTGGCAGGAGGTCTGGGCGCCGGGCCATGCGGAGCATCTGCCTGTCGCCGAGCACCCTGGATTATGGAATTCTGAATACAGGTGGGTGGGCCTCGGAGCTGTAGCCTCCTCAGCACACACTGGGGAGGTTCTTTTCTCAGGCTTCTTCTCTCTCCTTTAAAGTACCTCAGGTTTTGTGCTAAGCCAGAGGGTGCAGGCCTATGCTACCTCTGAGGTCCCTTGGCCTGAGGAAGAAGGGGGCAGCTGAGAAGAAGGAGCAGGGGATTGGGGGGGGGAAGATTGCCTGGGAGGGGTGAGAGGCCAGGCCTTCAAAGCCCCTCTTCCGTCTCCTTGGCACATGCAGGGCAATGTGTGGAGTCTGACAGTCAGTGGACGGTGCAAGTGAATCGTTTACAGCAGCTCATAGACCAGTTGGAGTGTAAGGTACATGGCCCCCAGGGTGTGGCTCAGCTCCAGGCCCACTGTTCCCAGCTCTGTTCTGCTCAGTGAAAGGCATCCTCGCCCCTCTCTACCTGCATTCCAGAGGCAGCTAAGAAGGCCTGGCATGAGCCTACTCAGGAAGCTGGCAGAAGCCAGGCAGGAGTCCCAAAGAGAAGTCCCAGAAAGGTGGCAGGGTCTGCCCACCATCCCAAAGTCAGAAAACCCCAGAACTAGAAGGGGCATCAGTCTTTCCTGTACATGGGCAGGAATCCTTTCTTCACAGTATCCCCCAAGTGGATAATCATCCCTCATCTCCTTGAAGGCTCAAGTGAAGGAGAATTCACTCTCTTTCCAAGGCAGTACCTTTCCTTTTTGGATAGATCCATTAAAAAAATTTCATCCTCCTTGTATTGCCTTGAACCCTGGCTCTCAGTAGCTTCCTCAACTTACCCACCCTTCCACCTACCCTTGGCTCTTCATTCTGTCATTCAGGGTCAAGAACAATTCTAATCCTTAAGCTCTTCATATACTTGTACATAGCTATTATGGCTCTTCCCTCCCTCCCCCAATCCCAGCCCCATCACCTCTTATCTGGTTCCTTCAGATTCCTACCTACCCTGTCTTTTGGTCCCTTCACCTCTTCTAGCCTCAACCCTGCTTCCCATCACCTCTCTCCTTAGCACACCCTGAGGCTGGAGCCCTTAACAGAAGCCATAGTTTGCAAAGCAACTGACTCGGTGAGTACTTCAAGGAGCAGTTCCCAAGTCCCAGTATGGCAGATCGGGTGGGTATAGAGGCTGAGGCTCTTCATGCTTCCAGAGGCCTCTGGTCCACAGGTATAGGTGACATTCTTGGGAATGGCTTGATGTTCAATCAGGTCATACAGCTACATCCTTAGTTAGCCCCATATCCCAATCTAAATCTTTTTTTTGGGCTAGGCAATGGGGTTAAGTGATTTGCCCAGGGTCACACAACTAGTAAGTATTATGTGTCTGAGGCTGCATTTGAACTTAGGTCCTCCTGAATCCAGGGCCAGTGCTCTATCCACTGCACCACCTAGCTGCTCCCCAATCTACATCTTGAGACTCCATCTCAGGATTCCCACTACTTGACTCAAAGAATCACAGAATTGGAAGGGACCTCCATGGTTCTCCAGTCCGACTCCAATTTATTCATGACCGAGAATGTCCTCTTCAAGGATTTCCTCGGGGTACAGAGTTGCGAATCAGAAGTCCAGGCTCTGCCACTAACTTTCTGATGGATGCTGGACAAGTGATTCCCCATTCAATGAGTCAAGCCTTTATTAATCACCAACTGTGCGCCATCTACAAACCACATATAAAATACATGACAGTTCTTTCAGCATCTACCTCATAGGGCTATCATCAGGATCTAATGAAATAATTGATATAAAAAGGCTTCGAGTAGCAGAAAGCCCTGGTAGGTGCCCACAGGCCTTTCTGATTACAACATATTGGTATTTTGAGGCATTATGGGGCACTGCATTTACAGTCAGAGAACATGGGTTCAAGTTCTATCATTCCCTAGCTATGTGAACTTTGACCAATCCCTTCTCCTCCATCAGCCTCCCCTTTTGTACAATAGGAGGCAGAACTACATGGTTCCTGACATACACAGCTCTAGATGTAGGCTTTTATGGTTCTACAATCCTATGAATGGACAGCGTGTAGGCTTCCTTTCAGCTCTAAATCCTTTCAGACCAAGGCATTTGGTTGTAGAATGAGAGTAATGACGGCTACTATGTGCCCAGGAAGGAAGGATAAAGGGAGAGCCTTGAAGTGAGGCCGACTTTGTCTGACCCTTAACCTCACAGTACTTCCGAAGCTCTTGAAATTGGGATGAGATGCTGATTTGCATGAGTGGAGGGAGTTTCCACACTAGAATTCCCTTCTTAGCCCGTTTCAGTCAACTAACCTAGTGCCCTGGGGCTTCATTCTCAGGGGTCCCTCCCTACACTGGGCACCCTCTCTCATTTCAGGCTGTCCCTAATAAGGACAGGACTGTGTGTTTCTAAGCCTCTACTTCCCTAGGACCCTCCCGGACACAAGGTCCAACCCACAAATCAGTCACTTAACAAGAACAATAGATAGAGAACCAGGACTGGAGTCAGGAAGACCTGAGTTCAAGTCCAGCCTTAGACACTTAATAGCTATGTGACTCTGGGCAAGTCAATTCACTTCTGTTTTCCTCAGTTTCTTCAACTGCAAATTGGGATAATAATAGCACTTACTTCCCAGGGTTGTTGTGAGGATCAAATGAGATAATAATTGTAAAGTGCTTAGCACAGCGCCTGGCACATAGTAGGTGCTATGCAAATGTTAGCTATTATTATTGCAAGTTTAGTTAATGTCAGAGTCAGAATTCAAATCCATTTCTTCTGAACCCCAAGTCCAGGGCACTTTGCCACTGCCTCTCACTGCATTTTTTTAACAGGCTGTGCTCCCCTACCTAACCTGAGTAAGGTTGGAGGGACTGGCTCCTTTAAGAGTTATAACTAGGGTGGGGCAATGGGGCTTTGTCTCAGGGCACTGAAAATGAAGTAAGAGGGGGCATACTTTCTCCCCATTGTGATTCAGACCACACCTTGTACTTTGAGCTCCTCTGTAAACATGTACTGTTAGGTCCTGTTATCTTAACCAGTCCTGGGCCACCCCACCCTCCGCCAAGGTCCTGTTGCCCTGGCATTCCTCTCCTAGAGAGTGCCCTCTACTCAACCCCTGTGGGAATGTGGGATGGATTCTCTGGGGGACAGGCCACCCCTTCTCCTGGCATAACCGCACTCCATAGTTGGAATATCTTCTCATTTTTGCTCCTTCTCTGCACTACCCCCTTCGCATTACTGCCCTCGCCTCACCTACTGGTTTGGCTTCAGTATTATTCTTTATGGCCCAGCCTCCCTGACCCGTGCATTCTTTCAGACACAGGCCTAGGCTGTCTCAATGCTCTTCTCTACTGGAGAGGATCGACATCCCGTCCCTTCCACGCCCCTGGCCTGGCGGGATGGATGATGCTCCTTTAGAAGTGACTCGTTTAGAGTCTACAGCGTGCCTTTTCCTCTCTCGACAGCACATCCTGGTGGCGCAGAGGCAGATCTCGGTGACCAACAATGCCTTGCAGGATTTCCAGCGTGCTCTCTGCTGCTATACAGATTTCACCAGTGCCCACAGCAGCTGTCTCCAGTGAGTCCCCCTGGCCTGAGCTGAGGGCAAAGGTCTGGGAAGCCTGAGATTAGGGCCAGGGCGGCACAGGAGGGAGTCCTTCAGACTCAGCGACCTCCCAGGGCCAGAGCAAGATGAAGCGAGAGGGGTATCAGGGAAGTTTGGAGCTAGGCGGCAGCTGTCCATCAGCTGCTGCTGCTGCTGGGGCCCTGAGCCCGGCAGGGAGCTGACGGAGGGAGAGGATTCTGGGAGAACCGACAGCCTCCACGGTCCGGCTGTTTGTCTGCCTGTGCATGCATGGTTTGGTCCCTTCCAGCGTGTCGGCGCAGAAGCTGCTGGGTGAAGCCACTTTCATTCTGTTTGAGTTCTGGAAGGACGAGGCCTCCTGGAAAAGGTAAGTGCTCATGGGGCTGGAGGGAGCTGAAGGGGACTTTTTCTACGCTCTCAGGGAGGCAGGAAGGCACAACGGAAAGAACGTTGGCTCTGGACTTAGGGGCCCTGGAGTTCAATTATACTATCCGCGTGACCTTGGCCAAGTCACTTAATCTCCTTGGGTCTCAGTTTCTTCATCTGTTGAATGGGGAGTTGGACTAGATGTCCTTTGATGTTCCATCTGACTCTAGGTCTGTGATCCCATCATTTTTTTTTTTGGCCAGGCAATGGGGTTAAGTGACTTGCCCAGGGTCACACAGCTAGTAAGTGTTATGTGTCTGAGGCTGGATTTGAACTTAGGTCCTCCTGAATCCAGGGCCGGTGCTCTATCCACTGCGCCACCTACCTGCCCCCCATGATTCATCTTTTGGGGGGCATAGGTACAGGGCTTGTGGTCCAATCTTGGGCTGGTAGGACCGGATAAAACCACCTAACCCATGTTCCTCCTCACTGCTCTGGCTGCACATCCCTCAATGTTCCACAGTCACTCACAGACAAGCTATTCCAAGGCCTTCCAGAGAGTTCTCATTGACCACCTGCAGACCCCAGAGGTCCTGACCACCATGCTCTTTCCAGGTGAGACAGCTCCCTGTCCCCCTAACTCTCAATCCCAGACCTTTGCATGTTACCCCCAATATTCCCAGTACACAGACTACACGGAAGGGAACAGTGTAAAAGTAAGACAGGAGAGGGGTTAAGTGGGATCAGATTGTGGAGGGCCTTGAATGACAGCATCAGGAGTTTGGCATTTCGTATAGATTCTTAGAAACTTAGAGCTAGAAAGGGCTGAGAGATCATCTAATGCCTCCTTCCCCCATGTTACTAATGGGAAAACTGGGCTTAGAGAAGGGAAGGAATTGTTCAAGGTCGCAGGGAGTTAGGAGCAGAGTTAGCATTAGACTTCAAGGCTCTTCTTACCCTAAGGGGTCTATCAGAGTTACTGAGCAGGGGCATGCATGGCACTGATGAGGGAGAAAACAGGGGAGGCAGGGCTACTAATGGTAGTACAGAAGAGACGTGATGAGAATGGGAAAGAATGTGGGAGAGATTTTACCATTAGAATCAACACGACCTTAAGAATGAGGAAGAAGGAAGGGCCAGAGACAACGGGAAGGTTCTGAGCTCAGGATGCTGTTGGCTGTTTCTCTGGGTGGGGACTCCCTTCTCTTCCAGAACGCTGCCTCGTCTGACCCTGACCCTAACTCTAAATTCATCTCCCTTGGTGCTTTGGCTTGTCACAAAGTGGGAACTCAGCAGGGGGACCCAGGAAGATGGGGTCTGACCCCAACTTTCCTTTTCCAGCCTCCTGGTGGATCATGAACAATAACTGAACCCTGGGCCAGCCCCTGGTCTCAGGACGAAGGGTGCTTCAGCCCAACGTTGCCCCTTATCCCAGGAGCCCTGCAGGACTCAACCGAGATTATAGCCTTGGCTCTGTGTGGGCTTCACAGAGCTGGAGAGTGGGAGGAGCCCACTGTCTGGGACAGCGCGTCTCCCAGCCCAAGCTGCTGCCTTTCCGAAGCCCTCCTCCGAGCCACCTTGAGCAGCAACTCCATCTGTCCCAGCTCCCAGGCTGCTCACGGTGGTGGGTTTCCATACTGCACAGGCAACTACCTATGTGGGGTGGGGGGGTTTCTCAGCGGCAGCATGATGCAGAAGAGAGCTCAGGGATTGGAGGTAGGTGTCTTGGGTTCTAGATCTGGCCTTGTTACCTCGGGTTGGTTACTTCCCTTCTGTGGGCTTCGGTTTCTCAATTTATAAAATGGGGAGCAGGTTGAATTTGATGATTTATAAGGTTCTTACGGCTGTCTGATGCCTTCTTCACTGAGGCAGAAGGTGACTCTCCATAGCTTTACTCGGGGCTTAGAAGGGTGACTGAAGACCTTGGTGGGGACTGGGTCATCTTCTACTAGGCCATGAGGTAATACCTGCTGGGGAGGTCGGAGTGGAGACTTGGCTTTTGCCCACAGGCTGCAACTGGAACCGCCTTGCTGCGTAGTATATGTATGTGTGTGTATAGTGGTGGCAGGGGGGAGGGGATGGGCTCTAATTTGCATGCAATTTGCATATACTTTGCATGTCCATGTACCACCCACATGCGGCTATCTTTAGGATACAAGTAACTGCATGAATAGCAGTAACATTGAGGACTTGAGTCCTGGAATAGGAGCCCATGATGACCTTGTACGCTGGCTCCCACTTCACCTGCAATAAAGGTTCCTGTCTCACTTCCTAGCATCTCTTCCATTTTCTTCTTCCAGGCTTCATAATCGAGGCGCTGCCTCACCCCAGCCTGACCTTGATTTCACTCACAGAGGGGGTCCCAAAGCCAACTTGCAGCTGGGGGGCCTAGAGGGAGAGGCTGGTTTAGAATCTCAGGGCCCCAGGATGCACATCACCCAGGTCCTTTCTCCAGCACAAGCGAAGCTTTGTCAGCAAGTGGCTGGGAGAGGCAAGGCTCAGGGAAACTTCAGCTGTCTACCTTTACACCACCCCTGTGGGGCTGGGCCTGGGTGGGGGTGGGGGTGCAGGGGAAGAGGACCCCTTCTTTGCACATTTGTGGCCAGTGTCTTCAGTGACTATCCATGGAATGCCCATGCACTGGGGCAAATCCTGGTCATGCACCCACAGAGCTTGAAGGCTTTCCCCGCCGGAGGGCAAACGGGGACTAGGGCAGCTGTGCAGGCCAGGGACTGGATCACTTCTGAAATGGGGATGGTAATAGCTGGTCAGAGTGGTGGAATCAATAGAGGTGAAGGAGTCAATTCTTTCTTTTTTTTGGCCAGGCAATATGGTTAAGTGATTTGCCCAGGGTCACACAGTGAGTGTCAAGTGTCTGAGGCCAGATTCGAACTGGGCGAGATGACCCTGAAGGTCCCTTTCAGGTGATCTTCCAAAAGCACACGTCTAAACATTTCGCTTGCCTGACAAAGAAGCCTCTGTCCGTCTCTCCTGACTCCAAGGCCGAAGCTCTGTCCACTGTGTCACCTACCTGCCCTGAAGGAGTCAATTCTTAAAAGGAATGATCCTTTCTCTTCCAACTGGGCAGGGACAGTGTCTCAGCATCCAGAAGAGAGCAAGTTAAAAACAAAGATGCTAAGTTCATAAGGATGACTGAAGATCTGTTCGAGCAGAAAGCTGAATGAAGCTCCCAACCTGGAAATCAAGAGACCTGGGTTCCAGTCCCCATTCCACCACCCCTACCAGGTTGTGGGAGCATCTTGGCAATTAGGGTGTTGGACTTACTGAGCAGTAAGAGGCAGAGAAAAGGCCTGTATTTGGAGACCAAGAACCTGGGGTAGAATCCTGGACTTGTTGCTTGTTATTTGTGTGACCTTGGGCGAGTCACTTTAACTCTCAGGGTCTCAGTTTACTCATCTATAAAACGAGGTTGGACTTACTCAGCAAGCATTTACTAATGCCCACTATATGTGAAGCACTGTCCAGTCTCTGCCCTCCAAATGGTTACATTTCATTGGGTCAGAGGGGTGTGAGAAGCAACATAAAACTCAGATGTGTCTACAATAATAGCTAGTAGTTATATAACGCTTTTAAGCTTTGCACATTATCTCATTTAATGTCACAAAATATTTACAAGGTAAAATAATTTCTAGGGGCAGGGGTACTGGTGACTGCCTTGTAGGTGTTGTCCTTTCAACTGAATTTTGAAGGAAGCTAGGGGATTTTGAGAGGCAGAGGTGAGGGTTCCAAGTATGGGTTATAGCATGCGCAAAATCACCAAGAAGGGAGATGGAATATTATGTGTATGAAGAACAACGACATGTGTAAAGAGGAGAGAAATACCCAATCATCCTGGAAAGGTAGGCTGGCACCTGACTGGGTAGGGCTTGAGATGCTTAATGGGAGTTAGCTTATATTTTATCCTCAAGACAAGAGAGATTGATGGGGGCTTCTTTGACAGGCAAGTGAAATGGTTAGAAATGTTCTTTTGGAAGATCGTCTGAAAGGGACCTTCAAGGTCATCTAGTCCAGCTTCCTGTGTCAAGTCCAGCACACTGTGTTTTGGGAGCCCTGTGGAGGCTAGATCAGAGATCAGAGCCTGGATGTCCTCTACGGTGAAGGCCCTTGAGCTCGATCCTTTCTAGTTCTGAACTATGATGTCCAAGAAGCCTCCAAGCTGTAGTGAGGGCCCATGACCACCAGGGGATGCTCCAACTTGGCCCTGGCCCGCTGCGCTCAAAAGAAACAATGAACCTCTGTTCCTCTAAATCCCCAGAGACTCTTCCTGAACACTCTTCCTCATCCTTGGGGCTGCTAAGGTCTCCAATGTATTTTTCCCGAGGGGCTAAACAGGACATAGGTTCAAGGGTTCAGATAAACTCCCAGGGTGCAGACCCCATAAAGGGCTCAAGAAGCTTGTTTCCCCCTTTTCTTCTATCCCTCAGGTCTGCCTGAATGTTCTATTAGACCTTTCATTCCCTGCCGCCTTGGCCTGCCCTCTAGTTCCCATGTTTAGATCCTTTCTCTCCAAAGAACAGAATACGAACTTGTTGGATGGGGAGGGGGAAGGATGGAGCCTGTGGAGACTGCATGCTCCCTGTTGCTCTGATATCTGGAACCAGGGCAGAGCACACAGCCCAGCTCCCCACTGGACCCCTTTATCCTCCAACCAAAATTCTCTAAGGACCAGAAGCACAAAACCAGACTGGAAGGCCCAGAGAACGAGCCCAGTTTTCCTCCTTCCTATGTGGAAGGTGCTGGGGAAAGAGTTAGCTCCTGGAGTTGATCTTTCAGATACAGGAAATCTAGTGTATAAAAAACTCCAGATTTACACTTGATACCTTGGTTTGGATTCCCACTCTGCTACAGGCCCTTGGGTGAATCAACATCTCAGGGCCTCTGCGTCAGTCCCCTCATCTGTAGATGATTTCTGAGGTTTCTCTCAGCTCTCTGCAATTGTACATAAGGAACTGTATCTCAAGCAGAACTCAGAATATCCAGGGAGAGGGGTCTGAGTGAGGCCTCAGATCCTCGGCTGGCTCCTGCAAAGTCACACCATCTCTGCACCTACATCTCAACTTCAACCCTACAGATAAGAAAAAGCGTTAAGACTCAAGGAGAGGATTGGGGGTGGTGGGGGAGAAGGAAGAAAAGGTATCCAGATGTCCTCTATTTCTGTCTCCATGCTGGCCAAGGATTAACTCAGCAAGATGTCTACATTCCTTATGCAAAGATCTCCTCTGCTCTGAAGCCTTTGCTGCCTACCCATTGCACACAGAGTAAAATTTAGACTACTCAGCCTGGCATTCAAAGCCCTCCATAACCCGGCAGCATGCTACCTTTCTGGCCTGATTTCCTATTACTCCCCTCTATATAACATTCTCCACTTCAGACAAACTGCGTTACTCCCCGCCCGCCCAGCCCATGTTCTCCTACCTTGGTGGTTTATTCATACCATTGCCTCTTGGCCTGTTGAATGAATTTCTGCCTATTTTTTAAAGATGAACTCAATGGCCACCTGCACCAAAAAAGGTATTCCTCATGCCCCTGGTAAGTTCTCTTGCACATCCCACCTCCCACCTTCAGACCTTTCTCTCACTCTGCTTTGCAATTCTCTAACAGTGATCATGTATCACTGCATATAGTAGCCCAAAAGTCTCAGTGGTTTTAAGCTTTAATAACTTAAGCCTGCCCTAAAATGTCAGGGGTACCCTGTACTACGATTTGCATTGTGTCTGCCCCCCTCCCCCAGTTCGATTGTAAGCTCCATGAAGACAGGGACCATGTCCTACCTAAATCCTGTCTACCAGTGCCTAGTGCAGTGTTCTGCACACAGTGATAACAACTGATGAATTTCTATAGTACTTTAAAGTTTACAAAGCACTTGGCATATATGATCTCATTTGAGCTTCACAATGACCCTACAAGGCAGGTATTATTGATATTTACAGATAAGGAAACTGAGGCCCAGAGAGACGATAAGTCACCAGCCCACAGTCACAAAGCTACTAAGTGTCAGAAGAGGGATTTGAATTTAGTCCTGGCTCTAGGTTCGTGCTAGGCTGTTGTGTACGGGACAGGAGTCACCCAGGAGAAAAAAAGCTGCTGCCCTGCTTCTGGGCTGCCTGGGGGAGGGAGAGGTTTCTCTGTGAGGCTGTTTGTGCCCCTGCCTTGTGTTAGAGTCTGGCTAGTGTCCTTGGCATCTCCCTCTGGGGCATGACACACTGCTTTTGCCTTCCAGGGCCAGCCTGGGGAGGGAAGGCTTTGGAGGGGGTGAAGGGCGAATCACCAGTGCCAATGAGCTTTTCCCCTCCCTTCACAAAATAGCTTGGAGCCAGAAAAGGAATATAGCCTTTTATTGACTACTTAAAGTAGAACAAACTAAATACATATTTAACAATTTTGGTTCCTTTATACAAGACATTAAATAAGTTATGCACGGAATTAAGTAACGACAAAAAAAAATTTGCTATTTGGGTTAAATGGCAAAGAAGATAGAAAACAATCCACTGTCCTCTCCTCAGTCCTGTGGTTTTATCCCAATCACCCTCTCTTAAGAACCACCACTGGGGGCCGTTGGCACACCTCTTATTTACATTCCTATCACACCTCAGACATGGAACCACTTTTGTTGCCTCCCCAGAACCTTGGAACGCCAGCGTGTGAGACAATCCCTGCCCTGGCTGAGGCCCTAGGAGACCAAGGGCGCCCTCTTGGACAACAACACCTTTTGCTGTTTCTCTGCTGCTGACCTCGCCCTTTCCACATTTCCCACAGCTGTGATGGGTTTTCACCCAGAGAGAGACGGACAGATGGACAGACACACACAAGCACACCTATTTGGTTTGAGAAATACATTGCAATGCAACAGGGCGTATGGGGCGGATGTGGGTCTAACAGTGGCCTCTTGGAGCAACGGGGAGCACCATTTACAGGGAACACGCTAGCACCTGGTCAACCTCCCTGACTCCTCCCACCTTATCAGTTTCGTCGTCTTTGGAAATGGGCATTAGGGTAAAGTCTTTGTTTTCACTGAATCAGAGCAAGCAGAGACCTGAGAGGTCATCCCCAACCTGGTGCAGGAACCCCTCCTACAGTGACCAGTGGATGGGCATCTAGCCTACTTGAATACTTCCAGTGACTGGAGGCTCACTATTCAAAGCAAGGCAATTGTTCCATTCTTGGATGGCTGCTCATTTTTTCTTATATTGACCTCAAATGTTCTTCCCTGCGACTTCCATCTATACTTCCTCATTCAGGCCTCGGGGCCAATAAGTCCTTGGATTCCTTTTCGTTAGCCACAAAAAGGCATCAATCATATGCCGCCTCCTACTCCCAACCAAAGTCTTCTCACTCCCCAGGCTAAACATCCCCAGTCCTTTCAATAGAATGTGATTTCATGTCCTCTCACCACCTGAGTTGCTCAGTTCTTGACACGCTCTAGCTTGTCAATGCGGTTTCCAAATGGAACAATATTCCCAACGGGGTCTGACTAGGAAGGTGGGCAGCAGGACTGACCTTGCCCTCATTCTAGGCACGACACCTCTGGACGTGGAGCTCAAGATTGTGATAGCTTCTTTAACTAGCCATGACACACTGCTGGTTCATCCTAAAGCTTCTTGGTCTTTCTCACCTGAACAGCTGTTGGTCTAAACACCCCCAATTCTGTATTTATGTAATGGATTTTTTGACCTAAATACCTAAGTTTTTGCACTGGTCCCTGTTAAATTTCAAAGATTAGCCTATCTTTTGAAACCCACTGAAAATCTTTGTATTAGAATTTTTAATCCCCCTACATTAGCTATACCTCTCAGCTTTTCAGGTGGCTTCACAGTAGATAAACAAGGCCTTTATTAAAGCCACTGATAAAAATGTTAATGAGGACAGTGCCTTGTGACCATCACTAGAGACCCTTCCCTCCATACTTAACTTGAACCCATTAATTCTTGCTCCTTGAGTCCAATTGTTCAACCAGCTCTGAGCCTGCTTAACTTTGCTATTATTACCTAAACCCTGCCTGCCTCTCCATTGTCTCCACACGGATACTCTGTGATGGCTTGGCTGAAATCCAGATGAAGCCCTATATGCACTGAGAAGGACAAACAGGCATCGCCCTTCCTCTCATAGGCAAGGACGAGCACTGACTATTGACCAAGAAGCCCTGGGGTTCACTATAAAATACAGAAAATGAGAGTGGAAGCAATCTTGTTATCCTATACTTTACGTTTTGTGTTATTATCCTTTCTCTAAGCATAGCTTTTTTTACCCAATATAACTTGCCCTTTGAATATACTAGTGTTATTTTATAGCAACTTTCTTCAGAAAGTGAATGGTTATTTTGTTTTCTAAGTTTGGACTAATCATTGCTGGGTTTTCTTAAAGTGAAGTATACCTGATTCAATGATGCTCCCGATGTGAAACATTTCTTCTCTCTCCTCTCTCATCCGTTCCTTTGTGGGGTTGAAGTATCACTTGTCTCTTCTTTGTGGAGATGTCAGTCCAGGCCTGGGTTACTCACTGCGATGGGAGTAAATCTTTGGAACCCTCTTTGTCTTTTGGGCAGGAGACCCTTCTGATCTACTAGATGCCTCCCCTAGCTCGTGCTGACCACCCGATCCTGTCCAATAGACAAGATGTGTATGGTGGGCCCTCTTAGGTTCCTTACTATGTGCTCCTGTATTGACCCCGTAATGCTGGCCACACATTTCAAGGTGGGGCCTTGCACGTGGGAGAGAATGTATTGGTCTAAGTTCCACTGAGCCCACCAGAAGACACAAGGCTCAGCTACTTGTAAACGGTGAGAGGCTCGTAGGACCAAGGGCATTTTCCCTAAGGAGCTCAGCGTTCTCTCTCTGCCCCAATTTCAGCTTAGGCAGCCATGACAGGCTGGCTATTAACAATGTGCTTTTCTCTCTTTTCCATAAGATTTTCCTCAGACCCCCCAGGGCAGGAGGAGCCCAGAGGAAATTTCTTGCATCAACAGGGCAGCTGTGGGAGAGAAAACATTTTAAATAAGTAGAATGTAAACCCCTATTAAGAGTCAGTACCATTTTTTCCCCCATTTTGTCTGTGTTGTCCTAGGCCCTAGCACCTAGGAGACAATTAGTAAATACTCACTGGATTGGACTGTTTGATAAAGCACCATGTAGCCTGTGGATGGTTAACAAGACAGATGAAGGATGTTTTAAGTATCTGAAAGCACAGAAGCTGGAGAAATCTTTCTGGACGTGGCACATGCTTCCTTTATAAAACAAAAACAAAAACCAAAAAAAACCCAAAACACCACCAACAAAACAAAAACCAAAAAAAACCAAACCCAAACCTAGGGCCTCACTTTGAGTGGCTAGGCAGGTCCCATGTGCCAGGCTGCGTTAATCCCAGCCTTCTTTGCTTCACATCCTGTGCGAGGTGATACCATATCCAGACTCACAGGCACGTCAGGAAGAAACCTGGGGACCTGGACAAGTATGACCTGGGACATACAGCTAATATTCCAGTCCATGGAGCTCTGCACATTGGGGTCTGCGGTTTCTAAATGTGATAGTCATAGTTTCGGCCAACATGCTTGGAGAGAGTGGGCTAACAATAAATTCAATTTCTCTCTCTCTATTGTGCTCACTCTTAAAAAAAAAAGCTGTTTCTATAGAAATATAAAAGGGATTATCTTCCATGCAGTGGAGAAGATATTCTTTGCATAGCCCAAAACAAATTAAAGATCAGGACACATCCTCCTCATGGTCCCAAACTGCACCTCGGCAGCCAGTGAGAGGGAGGCTCTGGCCCAAACTGAGCAGGGATAACTAATGTCCATTCATAGAAATCATAACTAATGTGTTTAATGAAACATTCAGCTCCTCCTCCCCCTCCTCCAGGTCTGAGCCAACCCTACATTGGGCTCTGGGAGCAGGTCAGAGTGCAAGGGGTGGTGGCTTATCTCCTTGTGGAAGGTCCTGTCAGGCCTCCAGCCCGACAGTGTGGCTCAATGACTTAAGCAGCTTTGGGGGTCACATTCGCCCCAGCCGCTCAAATTGGGATCCTTGGTGCCCGCCAGGGACATACGGGTGAGAACACCGTGCCCTAAACCGGCAGTGTGTAGCGGGTTCCCATCACCAGATGTCTTTAAAGAAAATGCTGTTACGTTCACTGGTCAGGGACACTGCAGAGTAGCTTCCTGGTCAGCTACAGGCTTGGGTAGCTAGCCTTTGAGGCTCCTTCCAGATCTGAATTGTTGTTCTGTGACCGATTCTATTCCACAGAGAAAGTGCTCTGGGGAGCTTGTGGGCTAGGCAAGATAGAGAAGGGGCCTAAACCATCGAAACCTTGGAACAAAGGCGCTCAGGACTGAGGCAAGGAAAGGGGAAGCTGGGGCCCGGGGCTGCTTGAGCTAGTGATCTGAAATGAAGAAAGTGATGCAATGGTCACCACCTCCATGCACGGCGGCTGGATAGCCCGTGCACGAGAGGAAAACACGGGAAGCCTCAGGAAAGCCATGTTTGGCCAGCAAGACTTTGGAGAAGCCATCAGTCTGCCCTGGGGAAGCTGCTGGTCATCTTGTCCCCCAGGGAACATGACAGAGAATGAAAATAGCTGTCTCTGTCCCCTGTTGCCTGCTCTGATGAGACGGTGTGTGCCAATGGTTTGACAAGTGCGTGTATCCACTGAAACCGCTGCCTTCTTGTGGTAGCCCAAGGGGCTGGTTGTGGCGGTAACAAAGTGACCACAAAGGAGCCAATGACCAGCCCCGCTCAGAGTCCGTTGGTGTCTATGGCCGTCACCGAGGCAGGGGTCGAGGACCGTGAGGTGGCCGCAGAGGTCTTGTCCAGGGCTGGGCTCAGCCCTCCGTCGGCAGCTTTGGTGACAGAGACGCGGCCGCTTGGGGGGAGGAGCGGTTTGCTCTGACTGTGGGGCCCCTGGCCGCAGATGCGGTGGTGACGCTCCCAGTCCTTGTGCTGGCAGAAGGAGCCACAGTACCGAGCAATGTTGCAGCCGCTGCAAGTCTCGCTGGCTTTGCGTCCACAGTTCCAGCAGCTCTGAAAGACAACAAGCTTGTTTCCATGAGTCAAGGTGGGCAGACCGAGGTAATACAGTCTTCCGCAAAGCCAAAAGCTAGACAGAGAAGACATCCTGCTCTTCTAAACCAAAGGAGATGAGCTTAGACTCTGAGCTCTTTCCAGGTGCCTCTCTGGCTGTCCCCCACTCCTACTGTCCTGATGGTGCTGCATGGTCATTCAAGAAACATTAAGAGCCTACTGTGGGTCAGCCCAACATGCTAAGCACTGGAAAAGATGCTTGTCCTTAGAGGAACCCAGGCATGGCTGGGGTGGGAACCCATGAGACAGACACTCTGACAAACTAGGTGTACCTGCCTCTGCAGCCATGAGCCCCCCACACCCATGGGACTCTGTGGGAAGCCCTACTCGGCCCCAGCAGGGATCAGCAGGGCGTGGAAAGGGGGTCAACACTACAGCACCTTCATCCTACCACAGGAAGCGGAAGCTGTGGGACCTGGGTTTGGGGAAGAATAAAAGTAACACTAGTCACTTTGAAAGTAGGTGTGAGAATAACGGACAGGGAAAGTCTCCTTAGGGCTCACTCTAACTAAGGGAGGGTCTGAAGCAATATGGTCTAGTGGATAAAAAACTAGCCTGAGATTCAAGAAGACCTGGCTGGGTTCCAGTCCTGCCTCTCCCACACATACTGCCTGTGTGAGCCTGGACAAGTCACTTCAGAAGCTGCCACTCTTCATCCCTGGAACAGGGCTTCCAGAGCCACGCTCCCCAACTGGTCTAGACCCGTGATCAACCCCGCAGAGAAACAGGATCTGCTTCCCTTGTGGCCCTGCACTCAGAACACGTAGTACTCCATCGGGTGCTTTCTATGAGCTCCCTCTGTGACTGTCGCACACGTTCCAAGCTGAGCCTCAAGGCTAATGAAGCTAGGTGAGGCTGGGGATGAGGTGGCTGAATCCCCCTCCCTGCCCTGCCTTAACCAAACACCCCTCCTCACCCTGAGAAGCCCATCAGCTGGTGAACCAGCCAACGGGACTGGCTGGGAATAACCCAGGGAGTGGGACCAAATGTGGGGCTCCATCAGGACGGTGCCACTTGAAGTTTGCAAGGAAGGGAAGAAGCTATTTCCTACTACAGCTGTGGTGCATGAGCCGAGGAGCGGGAGGCAGCTCTCCGGGCAACAAGTGAGGAGGGCCTCAGGAAAGTTCCAGAGGGCAGCAGGCACTCTTAACGGAGCAGGGCTTGGGGCTGCCGGAAAACACAGCTGAAGCAACCGAAGGCTATTAAAATCGGCTAGGCTTAACTCCTGGGAGGCCGAGGAGGACAAGGCTGCCTCAGGCTTTACCCTCTGACCAGCTGATATCCCAGGGGTTCTCTGGTCTGGGTCAACAGAGCTGGACTCCAGAAGAAAAGCTTTGGGCCTACGGAGAAGTATTCAAGTCAGTAGGACCAAGAGCCTTCACAGCTCCTCCATTCAGCTACAGGGAGGCCCGAGAACGGCACAGGTTTGAAACCACTGCAATTTAGCCTAAACCTCTATTATTATGAACATCATTCTTATTATTTTAAACCATCGTTAGCATCATTATTATTATTAACAATAATATTGCTAGCATTTATGTAGGGTTTTAAGGTTTGCAAAATGCTTTACATGTGCTAACCCATTTGTTTCTTGCTACAACCTGGTGAGGAAGGTGTTTTACTATTATTCCCATTTTACAGATGAGGAAACTGAGTCTTAAAGAGGCTAAGTGAGTTGCCTAGTACTACAGACTTATTAAGTACCTGAGGGAGGATTTGAACTCAGGCATGGCATGCCTGATTCCAAGTCCAGCATTTCACCAACTATGCCAATTAATTTCAGCTTGTCTTTTTTTTTTTTTAAAAGAAAAACCCCACCACATTCTGCATTACAGATGTTTAGGAGCATGGATTTTACAGTCAAACAGGACTTTTGGGATTAAGTAATCCTATCCCCTTTACTTTGCAGGGGAGAAAATGGAGGCAGTGTTAGCTGAAGTGTGACTTCTCTAAAGCGGCACAGGGAACAAAGCTGAAGGGCTGCAATTGGAAGCCAGGCCTTCTGACTAAAAAGTCAGTGCACCTTCCACTACTCACTGAAAAAGGGAACAAAACAGCGACAGGATCCCTGCCCAGAGCAGCTTCTACACACAGGAGGAGAGGCCACCCAGGAGCTGGAGGGGTAAGAAGAACTGCCTCTGTCTCCCCATGTTGTCAGGTGAGTCTGCTCCCTTCTTCAGCCTCTTCTCTATCCCTCCCCACTGCCCATGGCTGACAAGATGTGGGTGCAGACAGACAGAGAAGGCATCCTGATGGCAGGCCAGAGGGCTCTCTCTGTGGGTCAGGGGCGAAGGGAGGGGTCTCAGACCTGCTGACTTACTTACTGGTGGGCAGAAGTCGAATCTGGCTCCAGGGCACACTGAGTACACATGATGATTGATAGTGAGCAATCCCTACTGAGAATGGGCGCCTGGGTTGCTGCTGTGGGGTCCAGTGTTGGAAGGCCCTGGCTTCTCTTGGGAATGGGCCTCTGGTTCTGCCTCAGCACTGGGCCCGATACCTCTGCTGGAAAACTCCCACCATTATACAGAATATCTGTCCCTTTCGTTCTTAGATCAGCTCAGTCCGTCAGGCCTGTCTCTTTGACACTACCATTAGGACATTCCAGGTCTTGTCAGGAGCCTGGGGAATGGCTGACGCCTGCCCTGTCCACACCAGCTCTGCATGGTGCCTGCCAGTTCTAGGAACATAATGTTCCTCTGGGCACCTGGATGAGTTGGCTTTCCCCATTAGAGATAAACACACTGAGAGCTGAGACCATTTTCTACTTTATCCATTTCTATCCCCCAGTACTTGGCACATAGTAGTGATCAATATTTTTTCCTCCACTTATTCATTCACAGATACTGACATGCCCTGATTCATCTCTTCTCATCTCTCGAACTTTAGCACAGTGCTTGACGAAACTCTGTTCCCATTCATTTACTTAAAATGACATACTTTGATCCATCTCCTGTTTAATTAACATACTCTACTAGCATGTTTTCTAAACTTTAAAGTGCTACAGTAATTGAGCTGTGACCAGCACTGCCATCTTTGATGCCTAAGCCTTGCCCCGCTGCTGTGCATGGAGTAGCCACCTAGACAGTGCTAGGTGAAATGAACTGGACACTGGCCCAGTGATGCCCTTGCCCACTGGATAGAGACATACCCTACGGAGGGTGAAGATAGAAAGATCTCTTATATTCCCAAACATTCAAAACACTTCATGTGGTGGCAAAGAACTATTAACAAAACACATGCTCATTGATCAAACTGAATCATGCAGGTTTCATCTGAGCATGTGAAGATGGAGGGGGATGCAGGCACTTCACTGAGATTTCACTGGTATTAGGGACCACCTGGATGAGGAATCTCCCTGAGCCAACACAGGTCAGCCAGCAACTTCTTAGCGGCTACAGCCTTAGAGAGCTACCCAGAGCACTAGCATGTTAAGTGACTGGCCCAGGACAGGAACCCTAGGTCTTCCTTGTTTGAGGACAATTCTCTGTTCACTATACTATATTGCTATTATAGACCATCCCTTATTTGCAAATGGCCTGTCTTCTCTAAATGGATGTTAACACACCTGCAGTTTACCTTCTTTCTACAATGCCAAGGAGAAATACTTTAATGTTGTTGGTTCCCTTGAATACTACAAATTTAAGCCCAAAATTCAATTCACTACTTTTTTTTTCTTTTAAAATTCTGGGTGAGAAAAAAGATGTAACATTAATATCCATACCCAGGCTGAAAGGGGTGACATCTGATCTCCTGCCTGCTAGCCCAGAAAGCTCTTACCTCAGTGGACTCTTCCTGCTCATTTATAACCAGAAACGCATCTTCAGTGGCCTGGCGCTTGGCATCCGCGATGGTCTGCTCCATGCGGGCTCTCTCTGATGCAATCATCTCAAAGGCCTTCTGCTCAGCCTCTGCTACAGCCTTCTGCACTTCCGACATGGCCTGCCGCTTCACCTCATTCACAGCTTCTTCTAGGGGAATACGACGGGATCATTAACTGGCCAGAGAACCCTGCAAAAGCATGGCTGCCCATCCCGCTACTCGCCTAGATGGAGCATGAGCAAGGGATTTGGGGATCTCATTGTTTTAAACTATACATGTGCAGTCCCATGTCTGACAAATGCTGCACCTGCATTTCATGCTTCCATTCCAACATGAAGGCATGTCACCCTAGGACTTCATAGGATGGAATATTTGTGAAGTGCTCCAGGGCACACAAGATGCTTAACAAATACGTATTCCCTTCCTGGCACTCACAGGAAAATGGGAAAGTTATGCCTGATGGAAATATTGAAAAGCCAGAAAGACTCACAGTTACCCCAACCATGATGGCCCCCAGCTCTATATGCTGGGAAGGATTGGCATGACCTCTGTCTGAGACAGCGTGCTCTGCCTGGGAAGGCTTATGCCTCTCTCTTTAAGCTTGCTGGCTCACTGAGGCCTTTCTCTGGGTTAAGCAGAAGAACTAAGGTTTTCGTTGCAAAGTCTACTCCCTGGTGCTTGTGGGGGATGAGGGTAAGAGGGTAAACTGTTCCCACATTCTGCCCATTGCTCAGGACCACATTCAGGTCCCCCTTCTTTTCTAGCTTTACCAGCCAATTCCTCCTGGGCTTTTCCTTCTCCAGAATTTTATCCTATTCAGCACCATTCAGTTAATTCTGTTTATTATAATTGTATATTACAGTTACTTTTCTATTTATCTCTCATCTCTTTACTAGGCTGTGAGCTCCCCCAAAACAGAGACAAAATTTTATCTAAACTTTGTATATCCCCTGGAAGGGAACACAGGATTACGTATATAATAGGTGCTTAATGAATGTTTGTTGGGTGAATGAAGGGGATGGGGTAGGGTTGGGAGAGAGAACTCTAGGCAGTTATTCCCACCACAGGGGTGGGGAACCTGCAGCCTCAAGGCCATATCTGGCCTTCTAAGTCCTTGGGTGCAGCTTTTTGACTGAGTCCAAGTTTTACAGAACAAATCCTTTTATTAAGGGGATTTGTTCTGTGAAGTTTGGATTCAGTCAAAGGGCCACACTTGAGGATCTAGAGGGCCCCATGTGGCCTGGAGGCCACAGCATTTTATTTTCACTCTTCCTTCAAATGTGTTAGAGTGGAAGCTCTCTGAGGAGAGAGGGAAGGAGGGACCCAAACTGCATAGGAACAAGACCCAGCAAAAGAGATGCAGAAAATTCATATACATACCTTAGACCAGTAGGGTCAAACTCACATAGAAACTGGGCCACTAAATTGCACATAAGGATTCTTGCCACGCGTGCTGACTTAGAAAACCACATATTAACACTACCTATGTTCCATTAATATTTTTATTTATTTTGTTAAGTGTTTCTCAATTACATTTGTGGGGGAGTGTCCCAGGTACATAGTTTTGATGTCTCTGCTTTACACAAACCAGTAATTACTCTGGCCCAGATAATGGAGAGCTGACTGTAATATATAAATATGAACCAAGCCTATAAAGGGTGCCATCCTCTCCAGTGGTCACCTCTAAACATGATACACAATCCTTGCCTTTAATCACAAACCGTGCTCACTTGGGTGGTTCCCTAGTGGAGGAAAACTCATGCTTTATACAAGCCTCAAATATCCTCACAGAAACCATTGAAAGCCATTTCTGGAGCCCCAGGAATGCACACCACCACTCTCCTGGGCCCTGTGAGTTTAGCTGTGGTTTGCCTCCTGTCTGTTAAAATAAGGAAGACAAATATGCTATGGAGATAATCGGATATAGCTGTATCCAAGAATGAGATATTCATGCAAATGCAAGGGAGGAAGAAGCCAGCTCTGGGTTTCCAGAGGTTAGCACAGTGCCTGGCACATAACAGGTGCTTAATAAATGTTGATTGATTGACAGTGTGTGTGGAGAGGTAGTCTGAAGAAAAGTACACCTTTAGCTCAGATGTGAAGGACACGGAGAACAGGAGGCTTAGAAGCAATGGGGAGCAGGCATACCAGGCAGAAGGTCTCAGTGATGAGCTAGCATAGACCTAACTAGAGGGCCTAGTGGATAGAGCTCCAGACTTGGAGTCGAGAAGACCCGAGTTCAAATCCTGCCTGGGTTCACCTGTACATTCCCCTATAAAATGAAGGAGCTGGACAGGATGACCTCTAAAGCCTCTTCCAGCTCTGACAGTCTGTGAAAGTCTATCAGTCAACCCAAAACTTAGTTACCATTAGGGATCTAGAAGGAATGCGGAGCAAGCTTCCCTCACCGGCCTCAAAGAGTTTAGAATTTAACCAGTGGAAGAACTGGAGAAACAAAGAAAAAGTGCATGGTGCTAGGCAGGCTTCAGTTTTGAAAGATGAAGAGGGCAGGAGTAACGGGTTGGAGCAGCTGGGACCTAAACCTTGCCCTGAGCTATAGGCAGGATGTGGCAGTCTGTCTCCACGGCACAGACCTTCAGCACAGATCTTCTAGACCGGGGTGGGGAACCTGTGGCCGTGCGGCCCCCTAGGTCCTCAAGTGCAGCCCTCTGACGGAACCCAAACTTCACAGAACAAATCCCCTTAATAAAAGGATTTGTTCTTTAAAACAAAAGGCCACACCCAGGGACCTAGAAGGCTACATGTAGCCTCAAGGCCGCAGGTTCCACACCCCTGATCTAGACCACTGCAGCAGTCCTCACTGCCTGAATAAGCCTTTTTATGTTTAGATCTGGTCACCCGATTTCTCCACTTGGAAATCTTCAGTGGCTCCCTAATTGGCTACTGAGGAAAGTTCAAACCCTGCTGGGTCTGGCTCTGAAGGCCTTTCCAGCCTTCTCTCATATTCTCCCCTGCCATGCACTCTACCTGCCAGCAACACTGGAGTACTTTCTACCCCCTAAATACACCTTGTCCTGCTTTCCAATCTTAGTGCCTTTGTCATGGCTGCCGTGGCTAGAATCCCCCCTTCTTTTCCTTTGCTGAATTCCTATCCATCTTGTAAAGCCACTTCCTCCAGGAAGACCTCCCTAATTCTCCTGGTTAAAAAAAATCTTCCTCCAAAGATCCCACAAGGAACTTTGCTTGTATATGTCTAATATACACTAATATAATAATATTGTATACTACAGTTACTTTTCTATGTGTCTCTCATCTCTAGGCTGTGAGCTCCCTCAAAACAGGGACATGGTTTTATCCAAACTTGGTATATCCCCCGGCATAGAACACAGGACTATGTATATAATAGGTGCTTAATGAATGTTTGTTGGGTGAATGAATGGGATGGGGTAGGGTTGGGAGAGAAAATTCTAGGCAGAGAAAAGCAAAATATGAACAAAGTCAGAAAGGCAAGAATGAACAGGGGTGTGTGGGGGGGGGATGGGGTAGGGTTGGGAGAGAAAATTCTAGGCAGAGAAAAGCAAAATATGAACAAAGTCAGAAAGGCAAGAATGAACGGGGGGGGGTGTGTGTGTGTGTGTGTGTGTGTGTGTGTGTGTGTGTGTGTGTGTGTGTGTGAGAATTTAGAGACCATGATCCTGTCCAGACAGGAGGTACCTAGGGAGCCATTCCATGTTCTTCAGCAAGGGCAGTAATAGGATAAAAGGGCTATTTTAACAGGATTTACCAGGCTGACTAAAAAGGGAGAAATATGAGGCCAAGAAAGAAGTTTTGTGAAAAACTTTTCAGAGGATATCAGAGCTATATGAACAAGAGAAAAGGAAGAAAACAAAGACTCAGGTTTCAGGGTTCTTAAGGTATGGTTGGGGTTATAGGAAAGGGGGCAGTGACTAAGGCAGATGATGATTAGAATACAGAAGGACAGGTAGTGATATAGGCCACTGAAGACAGAAAGGTGTGGGAGAACACTTTTGTTCACAGCCCATTTAGCCATGGGGAGTGAACTGAGTTAATACCAGGAGGCTGTGATTGGGTAGGGGGGATGGGGCCATGTCAGGAAAAGATAACCGGGTTCAGTGAAGACAAAGCAAAGCAGGAAAAGGCATGGATGGAAGAAAAATTAAGGGGAAAAAAAGGAGAGAGGCAGCATCTGGTGCAGTGGGAGGAACCCTGACTCCTGTCCGTCTGCTGCTGACTTGATGAAAGACCCTGAGGCAAGTTCCTTCCTTTCTCTGGGTTTGTTTCCCCATCTATAAAATGAGAGATTTAGACTAGGTGATCTCCAAAGGCTCATCCAGATCTGACATTCTGTGTTCTGTGACTGGCCAAAGAAAAACTAGGAAAAAGAAATACAGAAAAAAACCCATAGGACATCAGATAAATCTATACTCATGAGTTCCAGGTTGCATGAAGGGCCTGTGGGCCAGATGCTTGGTTCCCAAGGCCAGACAGGGTTGAATGTCAGTCCCACAATCACATGATTCCAGCAGGGGAGACTTTAATTTGATTGATCTAGGGTATGGCAAAGATTGGTTTACATTTGAAGCCCAGGTCAAATGCTTTCTTCCAAGTAGAATCACTCCAGTTGCAGGGAAATTATAAAATCCGCAGGCAAACTCACACACACTTACCAGCTTTCTTCCAGATCTCTTCAGTGACATAGCCTGTTCCTGACCTACTGCTGAAGTCACGCTGTGAATCTGCAGAGAGATGGGAAATAGAGTGGTGTCAGAGGGGACCCCCACTCCCACCCTCATACAGAGAGACCCAGTCTTCTTTTTCATCTGTACTCTTTCTGAAAGGGGAGGGAGGCAAAGAGAAGAGAATGAAAGAGGAAGAGGAGAGATGGGGGAGAGACAGGGAGAGGAAGAGGAGAAAAAGAGAAACAGAAGGGGGAGAGGGAAAAATGTGGAGAGGAAGAAAGAGAAAAGTAAAGTGAGAGAAGAGAGGGAGAGAGAGAGAAAGAGAGAAACTCCAAACACCTGGAGATTCAGGTCACATCTTAAGAAATAGGTTAATACCATAAATCTAAATTAATAAAGCTTTGTAAATGGATGAAAGAATTAGGCAACAAGAAAACAAACTTATACTAAGGCGGCGTAATAGTGTAGTGGAAAGACCAGATATGGAATCAGGAATCTTTGGGTTCAAATCAAATTCTGATTATTTCCCAGCTACCTGACCACAGGGAGGTCACATATGACATCTTGTGGTTCTCCTGGAAGACAGAAGTAACAACAAGCCCCAGCAGAGGCTTTTCTGAGTGACTGCAGAAGAACCCGCTCCCAAGCACCAGAATGCCTGTAAATAAGGCTGATGGAGAGGCCTGTGTGGTTACAGTTGGGCTATAATGTATGTGTGTTTAAACAAGTCAGGAGGGAACAGCCGTGCCATGCATGGTGCAGGCACTTAATAAGTGTTTAGTGAATCAAACTTAACCGGCTCATCCTTTTAAAAATTTCAGTCTACACGGCTTTGTTTCTGAGATATGACCAAAGTTGGCCAAACCAAAGAGGAGCTAAGGGATTATTTCCATAATTTTTACAAAACTGTGGAGTTCTGGTTTGTTATTAATGCTGGACAAGGGTCTAGAAACCGAGTGTTAACTGAGCATCTTTAGGAGCAGGAGGGATGCTATTCTGCAAGGTATAGTGGAAAGAACTCTGGCTTTGGGGTCAGAGGTTCAGGGTTCAAATTCTACTTCTGGTGCTTACTGTGTAACCTCAGGCAAGTCTCTCACATTCCCTGAGCCTTAGTTTCCCTCATTTGTAAAATGAGATGGCCTGAGGTCCCTTCCAGTTCTGGATCTAAGACCTCAAGATGGAGCCAAAGGGCCAGAAAGCTCTAAGGAAGAGAGGAGAAGCCTCCAGTACAGAGAGGCATAGAGGGGGCATCTAGAGAAGGGAACCAGAAGGGACAGAGAGGAAGTATGACGCCATGACAGCAAACAGAAGCAATGAAGGGCCATAAGGCTTTATGGTCTGGGATTGAGAACAAGTGCTCTCATTCCCACTCTGACCTCTGACCTTCTGCTACTAGAATCACGGGAGGCCACTCTCCTCTCTATTCCTCACATGTGACACTCCATCTGCTGTGGCTGAGCCTTTGCGTTGGCCATCCCCAACACCAGGAGTACACTCCTTCCTCATCCTCACTTCAAAGAAACTCTCTCCTTGCAAGATACAACTCAAACACCACTGTCTGCAGGAAGCCTTTCCTGACCCCCCCCCATTCCTGACTCCCCAACTACCTTATACCTATATTTACTTAAATGTGTCTATGTTATCTCCCCCACCGAACATAAGCTCCTTGAGGACAGGCACTTTCACTTTTGTATCTGTCTTCTCAGCACCAGGGACAGCGCCTAGCACCTAGTCCATCAATCACATAGATTTATGACCATTAGAGACAAAAGTTTTTGAAGCTCTGTACCAGCTATTTTAGAGGGCCCATAAGCCAAATGCTCAGGATCAGTTTCTCCCCTAGACCCCTCTTCCTTCTGCAAGTCTGTGAGCACTTGCCAGAAAGGAATTCAGAATCTAATAAGGCCAAACAAGGTACTTCTCAAACCTGAGGTTCAGGACCAGCCTTCACAAATGGAGAGAGATATTAAAAGATACTGCAGAAAATAGCAAAAGGTCCAGGTACTCGAGGGAAGGACAATGGGTGGCTGAGAACTTTTATATTTCTCTTTGCTGTTCTTCTTCTTCTTCCTCCTTTTTTTTTTTTTTTTTTTGACTAGGCAATGGGGTTAAGTGACTTGCACAGGGTCACACTGCTAGTAAGTGTCAAGTGTCTGAGGCTAGATTTGAACTCGGGTCCTCCTGACTCCAGGGCCTGTGTTCTATCCATTGTGCCACCTAGTTGCCCCATGCTGTTATTCTTAAAGCGGTTATCTCATTTATGAGCCTTCACTCAGAAAGTCAGGTTTTAGGTAATACTGAATTGAAATTATTTCTCTAGTAGAACTAAGAAAGCTGTCAAAGTCATTCTGTTGTCTATAGGGTTGGTTCTTAAGGCCGTGTTAACTTCGAGATACCCCTAAGGTACAGGCAAAGGTCACATTCGACTTATAAATATTGTAAGTTTCCAAAGTTTGTGTATACCCTTCTCTTTGGCAGTGGCGAGGTGGGTAGAGGGGCAACACAGAAGGGTTCTGAATAGATTTCCCTGATTGAGAAAAATGTTGTAAAATGACAAGTAGGAAATCTGTTCTGGCTTTCTTTTGAAGCTCATTAAACCCTGAAAGTAGCTGAACAATACAACAAACAGGCCAGTCTTGAGTTTTGGGTTCTGTGCAGAGACCATATGATAAAGAAGAAAATAAAAGGTAGGAGGAAAAGAAAGAAAAGGTGGAGGAAGGAGAGACAAGACAGAACACAGAGAAGGAGGAACAAAGGGAGAAGAGGAAACCTTGAAGGCAAGAAAAAGTCATCTTCTGCCCTTCCCCCACCATCCTCCTGGGCACAGAGCTGCCCTGAGCAAAATCTTTAGAGTTCAGATTTGTCTTTGTTTTCCTCCCACCTGTTTCTGTATCCCAGGTAACCAACAGTTCATCTCTCTAAGCACTGCTTTCCACCCTCACTCCCAAATGCTCCATTCTCCAAAATTATCTAACTTACCATTCTCATATTATTTGAATTTCCATGTTCTTACTTTAACTAACCTCAGCTAGGAATCAGCAAGAAAGCTGCCTAATCAAGCTGGGATTTCTTTTTTGTCTCCTTGATATTGTTTAATCTAAAATTAGGGTGGTTGTGGTATAAATTAAGCAAGCCCCTGACTGAGGATGAGAATGGTCCTCGTCCTACCACTGGCCCCCTTTACCAGCCCTGACAGGATTCATTCTTATCTACTAAAGAAGTCACCCCAAATCACAAAGCAATCAGTGGCAAAGTTCACTGGAACAAATGCCTCCTGGCCCTTTCTCTTAGCTAAGTGCTTATGATCTAGACCCTGGGCCTCCAGATGTGGGAACTGATGTGTATCCAAAATCACCCACAACAACCACACATCTGCCCTTCCCTCTGGATGACAGAAAGAAGGTCATGGCCACCACCATCAGCCAGGAGCCAGCTACATACAGAGCCTTGGCTGGCAGCCGTCTGAACAAAGAATGTGGCAGTCACCAGGAGAAGTTTCACAACATGAAAAAATAAACATATGAAAAAACAAACTGTGGGAAACTCTTGAGGGAAAGCATTAAAAACAATCTTTATCCACTATGGGAGGAGGGGATAAATACATGGCGGGTATAAAAATGGGTAAACATGATATACAGGTCACCAAGAGGCAATATGCATTAGTAAATTGTGCACTGGATCTTAGAAGTCAGGAAGATCTAGGCTCAAATACTGGACCAGATATTTATAAGCTGTGACCTGGGTAAGTCACTTAAGTTCTCTGTGCCTCAGTTTCCTCATCTGTAAATGAAGGAATTGGACTTGATGGGCTTTAAGGTCCCTTCCATTTCCATCAACTCCCATAACAAAACCCCTAAGATACAAATGTCTCTAAAGCTATTGGGCAGCTAGGTGGCACTGTGGAAAGAGAGCTGAGCCTAGGGTCAGAAAACTCCTCTTCATGAGTTCCAATCTGGCCTCAGACACTTACTAGCTGTATGATCCTATGCAAGTTAAGTTAACCCCATTTGCCTCAGTTTCTTTATCCATAAAATGGACTGGAAAAGAAATGGCAGAGTACTCCAGTATCTTTGCCAAGAAAACCCCAAATTGGGTCACAAAGATGTGGACACAACTGAAACAATTAAACAGCAAAGATTTTAGATTTCTATCCATTAAAAAAAATTAGATTTCTCAGCTTAAGTTGATGGCTTTCTTATCATCATAGGCTGACAGAGAATTTTAACTTGGTTAAGATCTGTGCTTCATGGTTCCTTGCCAAGAGCTCCCTCTTCTCTCCTCCTCATCTCACATCACCCAAATGCTGTCCAAGCCCCTCCCTACTGAGCCATGAACCCCTGAGGGGCTGCAGCCTTCCAAAGACGAGCGCTGCCTGTATGTCACTGGTAGGGGATTGACCAGTAGCCAATTCTCTGCTTTCAAAAAAAGCTCAGATTCACAACCAGGTAAGTTTATTTCCTGCGCTAACATGTTGTTCTCTAAGGATATTTTGAAGCATGTCTCTGGATCTAAGAACCAGGAAAGAGAGAAATATCTTACAAATCATTTACCCAAGTACTTTACCATGACTAGCTTCCTTTCTTTTTTGTGATAATTTTATTTTTTTAAATTTTAATGTTTTATTTTTCCCCAATTACACCACCTTCTTTTCAATACAAAAATAAAAACCAAACCTAACAACAACAACAAACTAACAAAAAAGCTTAACAAAAGAACCTTCCCAGCCCTGGTAAGTGGGTGCTACAGATGTCTATGGACATGCATCTGGTTCCTTTTCTTACCATTGCTGAGTGAGTCCGAACTTCCTGGGCTGTGCTGCCTGGAGATGAGCTCACTCCCGGCTTTCCTGGTCTCTGTGTTCTCGCTGCACCGTCTCTTCCAAAAGTTGAGCTCTTCCCGATCAGTTTCCTGGCAGCGCCGCAGGACAGCCATGGAACGTCGGGTTTTCTCTACCATTTCCATGATGCAGTTCAGAGCCTGGGAATGAGAAGACACAGGAAATCATCAACAGAAGGAAGGAGCTAGAATTCAGGAAGACTGGGAAAGGATTCCTGGGCAAGGTGGAAATTTAGCTGAGACTGGAAGTGAGGATGGAGAGCTTTCCAGGCACTGAGGGCAGCCAGTATCGCTGGACTGCAGAGTATATCAAAGGGTGTAAGGTGGATGAAGAATAGATAAAGGGGTAGTGGTGCAGGCTAGTTTATTAAAGGGGCGGTGTGTGGGTGTGAGAGAGAGAGAGAAAGAGAGAGACAGACAGACAGATAGATAGAGACCTATGCTGGCAGCAGAGTGGACTGCAGTGGAGAGGCTTGTGGCAGGTGGACCACCCAGACAGCTACTCTAATAGTCCAGGCATGAGGTGATGAGAATCTGCAGGTGGGTAATGGCAATGTCAGAGGAGAGAAAGGGGCACAATATGGAAGAAGTTGTGAATGGGGCGGGTGAGAGGGAAAGGGTAAAGGTGGGGGGTAAACCAGAAGACAGTAGTGTCAATAAAACCTAGAGAAGAGAGTATAGCAAGAAGAAGACAGTAATTGAGCGTCAAAGGCTGCAGAGAGGTCAAGAAGGATGAGAATTGAGAAAAAGCCATTAGATTTGGCAATTAAGAGATCATTAGTAACTTTGGAGTTAGCATTTATTCAGTTAAGGGATGAGATTGGAAGCCAGACTGTAGAGAGTTAAGAAGAGAAGGAGAGGAAAGGAAGGCAGGCACCCACTGTAGATGGCCTTATATTCCACAAAAGGCAGAAGAGAGGGGATGAGAGCTAGCAGAGATGGATGGATCCAGTGGGGGCTTTTTGATAATGGGGGAGATGTGGACATGTTTGCAGGCAGTAGGGAAGCGGCCAAGAGGCAGAAAGGGATTGAAGATAATTAAGAGAGTGAGAATTTGAGTGATCAGTCTGCCGTAGAAGATGGGATGGAACGGGGTCGCCTGTGCAATGTAGGGAGGTTAGCACCAGCAAGGAGAAGGGCCACCTTTTTTCCCCCAAAACATTTCAATTTATTATTCATTTTTAGTGTTCTTTTCTTTTAAAAATTTGGGTTCCAAATCCTCTCCCTCACTCCCACTCCTCCCACTGAGAAGGCAAGCAATGATATCAATTATATATGTGAAACTATTAAAAAACATATTTCCGTATTAGCCATATTTCAAGAAAAATAAAGAAAGTGAAAAAATCATACTTCAATTTGCAATCAGAGTTCATCAGTATTCTCTCTGGAGGTAGATAGCATTTTGTCATCATTAGTCTTTAGGAACTGTCTTAGATCACTGTACTGAAAAGAGCAGCCAAAGTCTTTCACAGTTGATCATCATTACAACACTGAAGGGCCATCTCTTCATATGAGATAGGGTGAAGGAGATCATGGCAGAAGGTATTTGGGTGATGTGAGATGAGGAGGAGAGAGGAGGGAGCTCTTGGCAAGGAACCATGAAGTTAGGGTGTTTGAGAAGGTATCAACATATGTTGAAGTGCCCTCATAAGATGGGAGGAGCTGAAGAGGAAAGAAAGACTATGAACCATTGAACTCACTGAGAAATAGATGTTCTGGAGATCAGTGGACAATAGCTCCCAGAATTTTGATTGGGTGGTAGATATGGATTGTGTAAACCTCAAAGGAGGAAGTTACTGAGTGAAAGTAATAGTAGAGGGAAAACCTGGAACCTGGCAATGGGGAACGAGGAGTGTCCCATTTCAACCAGTAAGGGAGAGAATGAAAGTACAGCCATTATGGGAGGAGGTGGACAGAGGGGCTGTATCACCAGGAGAGAGCCAGATGAGAAGGGAGAGCCAGAAGACAGAAGGAATGGGAAAGGAAAAGACTGAAGATGAATGTAAAGTTTGTCTCTTACGGGGTGAGCATGCCAGACAGAACGGCTGAAGGGGTGGGAAGCTTTAGAGTGGGACACTGGGAGAGCTGGGAATGGGAATGAGGGATTGGGGGAAGGATGGGGTTTGAATGAGGACACCTGATGGGGTTCAGAATCACTGAGAGGCAGAGAGGAGGATCACTAACAAATGAGTTCTCCTAGGTTTTTATTGTTCCTAGGATTTGGGCCTCACGAGGGGTGGTGTTCTCTCGGCCTTCGGCAGCTCAGGCTAGGAAGGCAAAAGACGGTCCTTGACCTCATGGAGCTAACAGTCCAAAGAAGGAGACAACAGGCAAATAACTATGTACAAACAAGCTGCAGTCAGGAGACACTGGAGATGACTCAGAGGGACGGTGCTAAGACTGAGGAGTACTGGGAAAGGCTTCTATGCCAATAACAACAATTAACTGACATTTATGTATCTCTTCAAGGTGTACAAAGAACTTGCTCCACACCATGATCTCACTTTATTCTCACAATGCTACTGGCATTATTATCCTTGCTTTACAAACAAGGGAATTAGGGGCAGCTAGATGGCACATTGGATAGAGTGCCAGCCCTGGAGTCAGGAGGACCTGAGTTCAAATCTGGTCTCAGATACTTACTAGCTGTGTGATCCTGGGCAAGTCACTTAACCCAGGTTGCCTCCAACAAATAAACAAATAAGGGAATTAAAATAAGGTTTAGAGGAGTTAAGTGATTTGCCAATGGGCACACAAGAAAAGAAGAACATTGGAGCTGGAATTCAAACCCAGGTCTCCCCTAGCTTGAAGTCTAATACTCTTTCCACTGCTCCAAGCTGTTGCTCAGCAGTGACGCTCCATGAACCCCAGTTATTTCCTCCTGTTCTGATACCTGCCCCAATCTCTAATCCCTCAGTATATTATGGTGAGGCACCAGGGAGAAAACTGCTTTACTCCATACTAAAATGAAATGACTGCTAGGTCTCCCCGTTACAGGCAAACTCCCTTTTCTTCCAAGCCCATCGTAGTCTCCTATCCCCTCTTTTTTGCAGTTTTCTGCTTTCATCTGGCTACTCTGTCTTCTAAGGTCAGATAAGAGGAATGCTCCCATTCTACTCACTGCATTAACTCCCAACTTCTCCATCTTCACCCTCTGCCTTGTAGTGTACCCACATATCTAATTAACTTGGGATGACATTAAAACAGGAAAGAAGAGCTGTCCAGAAGCTCTGCATCACAGGATAGAACCGCCAGCTTATCTGGGAATCATCCCACCAGATGTCTTTGCCCAGGATTCTTACATGATCCAGATGTTTCCACTCATCAGCCCATTCTCTCTCTGTCAAACGGTGGTCCACCAGCTCCTCCTGGTATCCTCCATTTAAGCCTGTGCAAAATGAGAGAGTATGTTTTCTATGATTAGGAGGGAGGTGCAAGGAAGTCTTGATACAAACTGGACAACAGCTGTCGGGAGCCAAGGATGCTGGCGAAGGAGGCACGGCTGGGTGAGTGAGGCTGGGGGTTGTACCATGGCCTAAAGATGCCAGCTATTGCTCAGGCCTGGTTCAGATCTTAGGATATACATTCACTCAAGGTGTTAAAGCAGGGTGGGAGAAACTAAGCCTCGAGAACGTAGAGAACAGAGGGCGAGTCTGTGCAGGGGAAGATCGGGGGTAATAACAGTAAGCTAAGATGGCATTGGCAAGGGTAAGCTCTGGGAGAAGTAGGGCATGTTCACAAGAGTCAGGTGTGTGTTAAGCCTGGGGTTGTTGGCTCCACTGGGTGCTTGGGGATTTGGTATGGATGTGGTGGGGGGAGAGGAGTAGGGTCGTGGCTGTTGTCTGTTTTAGTACTCTGCCCCTACACGGTGATACCAGTATTAGGGTGCCATGATGAGAAGCCCAGTCCAAGACTACATCTGCAGCCAGGTGGTGTGGCAGACATAGTTCTGGACTTGGAGTCAGGAAAACCTGAGCTAAAAACCTGCCTCAGACACTTATTAGTTGTGTGATTCTGCCTCAGTTTCCTCATGTGTAAAATGAGGGTAATAATAACTCCTACCTCACAAAGTTGTTGTGAGGATAAAATAATATATCTAAAGTGATACATAGATGCAAGCTATTATTATTATAACCAGGAATTCCTTACACCAATGATATGACAGACCAGAGAGGGGGAAGAGAAACTTGAAAGGCAAATTTCTTTTTTCTTTTTTTCTTTTGGGTGAGGCAGTTGGGGTTAAAGGACTTGCTCAGAGTCACACAGCTAGTAAGTGTTATATGTCTGAGACTGGATTTGAACTCAGGTCCTCCTGACTTCAAGGCCAGTGCTCCACCTACTGCACCACCTAGCTGCAAATTTCTGAGTTTACTCCGTAGTCACAACATAGTGGAAGAGGGTGGGGTGGGATGGGGTGAGGGGTGAGGAGAGGAAGAGGCAGTGTAGGGAAAGAAGACAAGATAATTTAGAGCAGAAGGCATGAGACGAACAGTATGACCGGGAAGGCTAGGCCCCTAACAACCGCTCACAATCAATCAGCATTCATTAAGTGCCTGTTGTATGTCAGGTATTATTCTAAGGATCTCCAAGTCTAGCCTCCTATTGACTGTGCCACCCACCTTATATACCTGTGCCTAAAATCAGCCTTATCTATCTCCCCTCAGTACTGTTTATAAATGAGAAAAAACCAGGCAGATTTTAATAACATATGCTGCCTATATACACTGCAAAAATTGTATGTAATAGAAGTTCACCATTTCACATCCAAATTCTTTTTCCTTCTTCGTTGACTGAAATGTTCATGTTTATTGTTGGCTAAGTTAAGGAAAAAGAAAACCTAAATAAAAAAGAAGAATGTTTGTAGGGAGATTGGGGTGCTGTGAAGCAGGAAGAGAGACCACTGTGAGAGCAGTGTGAATGCTTTGTAAGCTTTATGATGGCATAAACATGTGTGATTGGCTTTGTTTTAAAATTCATGATAAATCAACTTTATAAATAAAAGAAAAAAAGAAAGACCAATTATCTTTCCAAAGGCAAAATAAAAGAATTTCCAGACAACTACTGCTTATTGGTGTCTTGGAGCTCAGGGTGAGAGGCTGTCTCTGGCTAGAAGAGCATGGGACCCAGGGCTCTGCACATCAGAGCTGAAGGTCAGAAGAAGTATTCTGATGTCCCTGTATTTTACATTTTTACACGTAAGTCAACCTTGGTCTTTGCTTTGCTTCCCATAGTAGGCTGCAACCTCTTGGAGGATAATCTAGCTCATGGCTGCAGGGTGGGGCATGTCGTTCTAGACTCAACGGGGGTCTGTCTGCAGTGCTTTTGGCTGAGGAAAGAGAGAGGCCTTCAAAAGGCACAGAAGTAGCTATGCGGGAGGGAGAAGCAGGCAATGATGATGATGGGATAAAGACACACAAGCTAGCAGGAGAACTCCTGTCCAAGGAGACTTGGGTGGGGAAACAGCAAGGAATGAATGATCTATTGGTTATAACTCAAGGCTGGGGAATCTCCTTTAAGGCCCTCTGAGCTCAGCTGAGCTGGTCAACAGCCTGGCCCTCCTGCTTTCTTAGAAATGCCCCAAGGCAAAGGTTTCCAAAGCTGGAGAGCCCTTAATACATCTCACTCCACAATCTCTTTTTTTTTTTTAGCGTAACTACTGTTAGATTTTTCTTTTTTTTGTACATTTAATTTTTATCTTTTTTTCCTCAATTGCATGTAAACAAGAATTTTTAACATTTAAAAAAATTTTGAGTTCCATATTCTCATTCTACAATCTCATAGCATCCCACTCCAAGGGCTGTAAATGGCCAACCCTGACCCTAATATTACATTCCTCTGAGTCAGTTTTGCCCTTCAATAGCTAGCATTTATATGGTGCTTTAAAGTGTGCAAAGCACTGTGCTTTTATTACTCTCATTTTACAGAGGAGGAAACAGAGGCATAAAAAGTTAGGTGACTTGCCCAGAGTCACACAGTAAGCATGCGAGGCAGGATTAGAAAACCACGTCTTCCTGACATCTTACGTCTCCTCCATCTATGGAATCATTGAGAGCCTTTAAACCCTGGTGCTCCTCATCTGGATGATTACAGTTGATACATAAGCTAAAAAACAGCTCCCCTTCTAGGGACTATCCCATTCCATATGTACAAAGGGTTTCCTTCCTAAAAATGAATGACTTCCATTCAATTCCATTAATGTTTATGGAGCTGCCTAGATCACATAAGGCACAAGGCTTGGGGTCAGGAGAAGGGGGAGACACAGAAATGAGTAGGATGAAATTGCTGTCATTAAGCAGTTTCTAAGTCTGGAAGGAAGGATAAAACCAGGAAACAAATAACTATGGTCCAAGGCAGGCTCTGCAAAAGGCCCAAAGAGGGGTATGAACAAAGTACTGTTGGAAGGAGAGCCCAGGAGATGCTTCAAGAAGGATGTGCCACTGGAGGGCCGGGGCTCAAAAGATGGGTAGGATGTTGAAGGAAGAACCTAACAGGGTAGGGTGGAAGAAGAGGGAGAGACGAGGGGGCACATTCTAAAGAAGGAAAAATGTGAAAAGAGAATAATGGTGAGAAAGAACGGGATGTGTTTGGGGAACACTGAGTTAGTTGGACAAGGGGATGGGTGTTTTGCCAAGTTGCCATATTCTCTCATTTTGAGGCTACTGAGGGCAGAGGTCACTAACTATAGCCAGGGTGTATTTTTTTTTTTTTTGGCTTTTTGGTGAGGCGATTGGGGTTAAGTGACTTGCCCAGGTCATACAGCTAGTAAATGTCAGGTGTCTGAGACTGCATTTGAACTCAGAGCCAGGGTGTATTTGGCTAAGAAGCCAGACACTGGGTCATGAATTGAAAATATGAAGCAAAGAGAGACCCCCTCACCCCTCAAAAAAGCACAGCAAGAATTCCCTAAGGATATTGCTACTAGAGTCACCTTCATGGGTCAAGCACCATGAGATGAGTTTCCCCTTACTCACAAAAGCCCAGTTTTCAGAATACTGGTAAAACTCAGGTAACTCAGGACAGAGGTTCTTAATCTGGGGGTCTCCAAAGTTTAAAAAACATATTTTGGTAACAATATTTCAAAATAATTGGCTTCCTTCGAAATCCTATTTTCTTCATCTAAAAACATTATTCTGAAAAGAGATCCATAGACTTCTCCAGATGGCCAAAGGCATCTAAGACATTAAAAAGGTTAAAAACCCCTAGCCTGGAGGATGAGAAGGCCAAGCCAAGGATATTAGGCCTTCTGTATCTCTCAGCACCAACACTGAGGGCAAGGTCATGTAGTAGACAGTCCAATGGACTTAAGAGTCAGGAAGACATGGGTTTGCAGACTATCCTTGGTATTTCCTGGATGGTTTTGTGGATCTAGGCAAGTCACTTAAACCTCCTTTTGCTTCCTGATCTTTAAAATGGGTATTGTAATGGTGTCTACCTTGCAGGGTTATTGTGAGGGTCAAATGAAATTATGGCTATAATCTCATTTATGATACTATTTGAGATGTATGTATACATATATATTTTAATATAAAATGTTACATACTAAATAAAATGTAGTATATTAATATAGGATACACATATTAATATGCTAGTCTACAAAGTATAACTGCACTGATATTAGGGATACCTTGTAGATCATTACAGCCTCTTTGCTAATATTTTATTCCATATTTTTCCATTATTTTTCACTAGAAATACTGATTTATGGGTTTAAATGAGTTAGTGGGAAGTGACAGACATATAAAGAAAAAAGGCCAATAAAACATAAAAAATTCAGGGAACACAAGAGTAATAAGGCAATTTTGTTCCTACCTTGTGAAACTGAATATACATTTTGAAAAACAAACTAAACATAACCAAAGTTTTATTGTTGTCTACTGGAATGTTAGTACCTGTTTGTGATTGTTAAATTGATGATAAAAATAAAATAACAAAAAAGAGAAAACTAATGGAATTTAGTTGGAGGTTTGTAGCTTTCTTGAGAAGGACAGAGAGCGGAACTTGGATTTAGGAAGACCTGAGAGTATGAGCAAGTGACATGGGCAAGTGACAATTTCTCAGGGTCACCAGGCAATTCTTGATGACTAAATTACAGACGAGCTGCTGATCTGCATTGGTGGAGGGCATTTCTGATGCAGATGGAATCACAGGCCTGCCTCCCTGCCCCCAACTCCCCTCAATTTTTTTCCCTGACTCTCTTACCACTACCCTGCTTGGTCTTCTCTCCGGAGTACTGACAACAACAGAGACACACTGTACTTGCTGCTGATTAGGAAAGCCTTTGGGCTGAGGTAAGATACAATCAATTCACCTGACTGTTGAATGGAAGAGAGCTCTACAGATGGAGAGAAACACTTGGCTTACCAAGCCCGTGATGTCGGTCACCACCAGCGCCACCGCCGCCACCAGCGCTACCACGGATTTCTCGATGTTCCAGCATCTTGGTGGAGTCTCTGTATAGGTGTGAAGTGGCAAAATCTTCCAAGGTATAATGCTGGAGAGGCGGCGGGGTGGGATGGAACTGCCCACCAGGATTCATGAGGGGCAGGGAGAGAGCCGGGCTGTGCCTCGGAGCAGGGCTAATGGTGCACACCCTCTTGGCGGGCGGCTCAGGGGGGACTGGTTCTCTCTCAAAGCTGGGGTCTTCTCTCCTGCAGGAGAACAGAGCAAGACTGCTGACTGTGCAAAAATCGGGCGGCAGTAGGAACACATGGGGAAGCCTTCCCACCTCCCACCCCTCCCCAGGATAAGTCCATCACCATGATGATGAACAACTCAGGTCTGGATACGCTACACCTTTTCACTTACCCTCAGCGGCATCTCCTCTCTAACTGGAGGCCTAGAGGGTCCCATAGCCACCCTTGATAGGGGGCTCACCGCCCTCCTGGCAATTCCACTCTCCATCAGCAGCAGCCCTGCCTCACCTCCACTCCGCAGGCCAACATGCCCCCGGGGGCAGGTACCCCTGATCTGCTCCCCTCCCACCCCACCACCACTCCCAGCTTCCTTTTGTGTGCTGTAGATTGTAAGCTCCTAAGTCCAGGAACTGTCTTTTTCTTATTTGTATCTCCAGGGCTTAGCACGATGCCTGGCACATAGTAGGCACTTAATAAATGTTTACTGAATTGAATTAAGCCCAAACCTCACCTGGGGTGGGGAATGATCTTATAAGACTGAGCAACAACTGCCAGGCCCTGTGCTAAGTGCAGGGAGATACAAAGAAAGGCAAAGGACAATCCCTGCCCTCAATGAGCTTACAGTCTAACGGGAAGACAACAAGCAAATGAGATACATTCGAGGTAAGCTGGATACGATTGACAAAGAAAAGGTACTTTTTAAGGGGGATGAGGAAAGGCTTCCTGTAGGAGATGGGATTTTAGCTGGGGCTAAAGGAAGCCAGGAGGCAGAGATGAGGAGGGAGAATGTTCCAAGTACGGGGCAAAGGGAATCCGCTGAAAAGAAAATAGAGAAAGGAGGAAAAAAGTGATTAAGGGGTTGGAAAACGCCAGGCCACATTTACCTGTCAGGACTGTGTCTCTTGCCATTCCCATGCACTTCTATAAGCAGCTCTGCAGAGTCAGCTGGAGAGGTGGTATTTGTGTTGAGCAGGAGGTGTTCGTGCTGGGCCAGGTACTGGGAAGGGGTCTGCTTGGCTGCCCGGGCACAGTGCAGCAGCTCTCTCTGTAACAGGGGAAGGTTGGCCTGGAACAGAAGAGACCATGAAAGATGGCTTCTCCACCCCATACTGTACCACTGGCTGTCCGGCACTTGTGACTTCCTCTTGGACTCAAAAATACATGAAGGAAAAGACCCTTCTCCCCCCTTTGGGTCTCTAATTCCCCACAGGTATCCTGCTACTCTAGAGTCCCAGAGAAACTATCTTCCTATAGGCTCAAAGCTCATCTTCCCTTTAAGCTACAGCTGGGAACCAAGGGCAATGGGAGGGTGGAGGGAGCGAGGACAGACCTACTGTGGCCCAGGTGTCCAGGAAAGATGGGCTCCTGTCTCAGCAAGGGCCTCCCAATGTGACAGAAAGGCTAGTCTCGGTGCTAACCACTGAACCCCCTGCTCTTCCTTATGAAGTTAATCACCTGTAAGGTTAGAATAGCAGCTTCCGCTCTTTTCTGTGGGATGCTCCATTTTAATCAGAAATTGAAAACAGAATCTTTTAACAATAAAACGATGGGAAGAAATGATCAAATCTTTAGAAAATGAACATAGCCTTCTAATACTCAGAGAGATGGTTTCTCCATCCCCTACCCTCGACCTCTGCGTTTGTTATACACCAAGGGAAACATTAGGATCTTTGATGTGTTAGAAAATACTAGTTTTTAGCACATGGAAATCTGGAATCCTGGTGGGCTGCAAGAGCCAAATCACAATGGGAATCTGGTGAGAACAAAACTTATTGATCTTTAGCTCACACTTTAAAAAACGCTTTACAAAGATTATCTCATTTGATCCTCACAAGTGTCATTATTAGAGGCAGCAGGGTGCCACAGTGGATAGAGTGCCGGGCCTGGTATCAGGAAGACATGAGTTCAAATCCAGCCTCAGATACTTACTAGGACCCTGGGCAAGTCACTTAACCCTCTTTGCCTTAGTTTCCTCATCTGTAAAATGAGCTAGAGAAGGAAATAGCAAATATCTTTGCCAATATCCAATATCTTTGCCAGGAAAACTCCAATCCCTTTTACCTGTGAGGAAACTGAGGCTCTGGGAAGCTCACCAGGTGACTTGCCCAAGTGTCAAGGGCAATATTCAAACCTGTCTCTCCTAAATCCAAGCCCAGAAGCCGAGGTGGGGAAGAAATAGTGATTCTAACTGAGAAGCCGTTTTCTGACTCTGGCCTTGTATATCACACAAATACATGACCCTCCCCCCTGCTCTAGAAGTAAACCCTCACTATATAGATTATTAATAGTAGCTCTCTAATTTGAGAGTTGGGAGGAACTTGAGAGATCATCTGGTTTGATTTCCCCACATACAAACACCTACTCCCACCTTAGAGAACAGGGAAGGAAACCAAAGTCCAAAGTGGGGAAATGGCTTACCCAGGGTCACCAAGTAAGTTCCAGAGCTGGGATTAGAACCCAGCCCTCCTAGCTCCCTAGTGATACGAACCCTATTTCTCACAGTCTCCACTGTCTAATGTCTGGGGGGTCTTGTTTGTTTGTTTTTAAAGCATTTAAGGGGATCTATTATAGGATCCTAGTGTTTCTCCTTGGGGGCTTTTTCTGGCCAGGAGCTGGGCTTATGGCTCGCTGAGACTACAGGGCCTAACATGTATGTATACAACAAAAGGTAGACAGTCTTTTCTGGGAGGTTAAGAACTCGGTCAAAATAGCACTCTCAAAAAATACACACACTTTATAATCCAGCAGAGCCGTCCTCAAGTCAATGAGCATTTATTAAATGCTTACCACGTGCCAGGCATTGTGTCAAGTACTGGAAATACAAATAAAAGCAGAAAGACAGTTCCTCCCCTCAAGGAGCTTACATTCTAATGGGAGGAGACAGCACAAAAATGGACGATGAAAAGCGTGTGCATGGCTGTGGGGAATGACTGGAATGGGTGCTTTCCTTAAAGTGGAGGGATCTAGGAGGAACTGACAAATGAGAGGAAGGGGCCATTGAGGTGAAGGGAATTTCTACAGTGTGGAGGCTGCTGTGGCATGGTGGATAAAGTTTAGAGAATCCTGAGTGGAGCACAGAGGGGAATGAAGACATGGTTGGCCTGGGCACTCGCCTGAAGATGGAGGTTCTGTCTGTCCTGATGTCCACGTGCACATCTCAGTGAGCCAAGGAATATGAAAGGGAATTGGGTCACTGCATGTGTCTGGGGAGGGCCCAGCCTGCCTTCAAGGACACGTCCAGAAATATACTCTCTGCATACTTTCCACATGGGTCATGTTAAGACAGTCATCTCAAAGAAGTTAGCACACCCTAAAATCCGAAGGCAAGCAGAGCAACAGTGGGGGGCCTGGGTGCCCCGCTTCCCATTTGCTGTTCACTGCCTGATGGAGGCTGTGCTCTGCCCCCCCACAGTGTGCAGCATATGGATAGGAAAGACAGGAAGCCAGTTCTCACACTCTACTACGGAGACCTTTACTTTTTAAATGTCAAAACCCTATAGCAATGACATGTGATTTTCTATTTCCCACTCCCCACACTGGATACGTTTCAATTCTGCAAATGAAGCTATTCCTGGTGGCTAGTGCAGCCCATGTCTGATACCTCTCATCTCCCAACACTTTACATGGGCAAGGAGAGTAAATAGGGAGTAAGTACAACCAGACTTGCTATTGCCCAAGATGAAATGGAGCTGGTTTCTAATCCTACCTTCCAGCCCTCTGCCAGAACCACATCTTCAGGTTCATTACTCGATAGGTAAAGAAAAAAAAAAGTCTCTCTCACAGACAAGAGTCTCATAGGAAGAGCTGCAATCTACATCCCTGGAGAGAACATCCAGATAGATGCGATCAAAGACACATGTGAGGATTTAAATGCCTGGGAGGTAAACTGTGTTTCCCTGTTCTCTCTCAAGCTTCAACCAGTGCCTCCAAGTTCTGGCGCTCTGGGATTCAGTTCCCCTTTGCCATACCCTTCATTATGTTATGAGCAACGGGATCCAAGGAGTTTTGGTTACAGACAGAATGTGACTGAGATCCACTGGGAGGGAGTCCCTAGCAGTGGCTGCAAGTATCTGTCCCTGGCCCTGTTCCATTCTGCATTTTTATCAATGGTTGGGTGAAAGCCAGATGGCTTATCGAGTGTGTGGAGATGATGTATGACAGAATCAAGATTCAAGTGACCTCAACGGCTGGAGTGATGGAGATGAAAGTAAATGGCGAATTTAAATGTGAAGTCCTGCGATGACAAAACACCACATGCACGAGTACAGGGTAGGGGCGTGAGGTCTGAGAACAGGTCATATGGCAAGAGATGTGGGGCGGAGGGGGGATGAGCAAGGCAGGAGTGAAGCACAGACAGGACAACACAGAAGCAAACACGATGTGGAAGAAGAAAAAAAAAGGCCTTTCAGACTTCACTAATGAGGGTAATGTCCAGAACAAAAGACAGGAAGGGTCTCACCAGCCTCTGCTATACTTATTTAAGGAGGAAGACTGATAGGCTGCAGACGATCTGAGAAGGTCATAGGGGCAAAGGGTCTGGAAGCCATGTTCTTCTGTGAGGATTGGTGGTTGAAGGAATGGAGATGTTGGGAGAGAAAAGGGAGGGAGAGGCCAGGGGGAAGAGGGAAAGAAAGAGAGAGGAAGAGGGGAGGTGAGGGAGAAAGAGGGAGAGAGGGGGAAGGAGGGAGGGAGAGGAGGAAAGGAGGAAGGTTGAAGGGGGGAGAGGGAGAAAAAGAGGGAGGGGGGAAAGGGAAGGGGGACAGAGAGAGAGAGAGAGAGAGAGAGAGAGAGAGAGAGAGAGAGAGAACACATGCATGTGTAAGGAAAACAGTCAAGTTTTCACTCTACTCAACTGACATAACCACAGTGGATAAGGTATGCAACATTCTGCACCCCAAAGTCTACCACCTCCTTCCCAAGAAGAGGAGGATGTTTCATTATCTGTCCTCTAGTACCTAGGTTGGTCCTTGCATTTATTCTGAAACCTCATGTGTTAGGCCATTTTTACACAGAACAACAAACAAATATCATCTGTTTTTGCCAAGATTAATGGGCAGAAATCCAAAGGATGAGAATTCCAGGTCAACTGAGGACTGCCCAGCGATGGGACAGCCTACCTTGTGAAATAATAAGCTTCACATGAATGAAAGAGTTCAAGCAGTGGTCTGGCAGGAATGTGACATCTCTAAGAATCTATGATTCTGGCACCCAGGACTCAGTCGCTAAATCTAGGAGGTATTTTCTTGCTTGTTTGGTGTAAAGAGCACTGAATTTGGAGTCAGAGGGTCTATTTTTGAACTCTGGATCTGTGTGACCTTGGGCAAGTCATTAACCTCTCTAGGTTTCAATTTCTTCCTCTGTAAAATGACAACTAAGATGGGCTAGATGCCAACCAAGGTCCCCTTCCAACTCTAAAGCTTATGGGTTTCTATTGTCAGTCAGGACACTACGGACATAGAGTTTTTTAAAAGAGGGGTTTTTTTTGTTGGGGGGGGCATTTGGCTTTCTTTTTTTTTTTTTTTTCTGGTGAGGCAATTGGAGGTTAAGTGACTTGCCCAAGGTCACACAGCTAGTAAGCACCAAGTGTCTAAGGTCGCATTTGAACTCAGGTTCTCCTGACTCCAAGGCCAGAGCTTCATCCACCGCGCCATCTAGCTGCCCTAGGGGGGAACATTTGGAAGGAAGAAACCAGGGGTCTAGCAATATTAGATTTACAGAATGAGAAAGAAATGTACGTCCCAAACTTTCTGGTTTGAGGGACAGAAAGGATGAGGTGCCTCTAGCAGGAAGAGTGTTGGGAAGGAGTGTGGGTAGGTCTCAAACATCTAATTTGCAGCTTGCCCTGCTGACCAGAAAGAGAAGCGCTGGTAGGACTGGTAATGATGTTACCCTAGTTAAGATTAAAAACTTGGATGCCAAATAATTAAGGCTTTTCTTTTTGAAACCTTATTCATTAGTTGACTATTCATTTCCTTTAGGTGGTGGGTCAAAGGAAAGAAAAGAAGTGATATGATATGGTTGGAAAAAGCCTTATTTATTGGGAGTCAAGGGGTCAGAGTTTGAATTCTGTCTCTGTCATGAACTACCTCTGTGTGACTTTGAGCAAATCCCTTCACCTTTCTGAATCTCAGTTTCCTGACCTGAAGGAGTTATTGGATGGCTTCTATGGTCCCATCCTTTGAAATCCTAGGATTCTGTGGTTATTTTGCTCAGAAAGCAGCTCAGTGGACAGAGCTCTGGGCCTTGAGTCAGGAAGACCCGAGTTCAAATCTGACCTTAGATACTCACTAGCTGTGTGACCCTAGGAAAGTGTGCCTCAGTTTCTTTCACTATAATATGGGAGTAATAATAGCACCTACTTTCCAGGAATGTTATGAGGACCAGAGATATTTGTAAAGCACCTAGCACAGTGTTCAGCACATAATAAGCACTATATAAATATTAGCTATCATTATTATTGTTATTATTATCTGGAAAATAGGGATAACAATAGCACCTACCTTCCAGGGTTGACCAGAAATATTGGTAAAGAACTAAGCCCAATGTCTGGCCCATACTAGGTGCTATATAAAAGCCGATTCTCTTTTTCCTTCCCCTTTCTTCCAAACTTAAAATTGTTACTGAAGACTATCCCTAGCTAGAACTCCAATAACCTGAATTTAAAATTTCAACTATATGAGTTCTTTGCACATAAAAAATAAAGACTGCTATTATGTTTATAAAACCCCAATTTAAGAGAGTGGAAGTATTTTTTTTTAAATGTACATCTAAAATCAAATTAAATCTGAAATAAAGAACCAAAGCTGACTTTTCTCCTAAAAGGAAATGGATGATCAATTTTTTTTTCTTTTTTGCAGAGGGGTCAAGGTAGTCCAGACCTGTGATTTCATCTCTGCACAAACTCTGGTGTAGAAAGGTGTCTCAGATGCAGCTGGGTAACCTGTTTGTAAGTGGCACTCAGAAAGGGCTGTCCAGATTAGTGAGAGGGGAGGAGACTGAGCCAGTCACACTGCTAGGATGGGTCAGAATCGGTCTTGTGCCCTGTCTTTCTGACTTGGAGCCAGCAGCTCCCTATGAGTCACGCTGCTTCTTGGCTGAGCCATCAGCTCAGGAGAGGGACTGCATGTGAGTGCATGAAGCCAGCTCTGCAGGAAGGGTTAATACAGCCAGCACCCTCATTAGTGTCTGGAGCTGAAAGAAACTGACAGCAGCCCCAATGCCAAAAAGCTGCCACCATGTCCGTACCGCCTGCTGTGTACCCAAACAGCAGAATGAAGGAGAGGGGAGGGCCTGACCAGGCAGAGCAGTCACAGAGACAGGCTCACTGTTCTAGGGAGATGAACAGCGGGCACTCGGGATTAACATTTTTTTTTTTAAAAGAATGCCTGATCTTTGCATTTTGGAGGGGAAAGTGGGGAGGGGAGTGGTGAGCTCTGCCTGTGTTCAACCTGTCCTTTGATGGATAAAAACATAGTGTAATTATTTCTTAGGATAACATGTCTGTTAATACTTTCATGATTCCGGAGTCGCGTGGAACATATCTGCCTAGGAAATCTCACTGAGACGGCACAACCACACAGTTCTATGGGGTAGGGTCAAAAGAGCTGTCCACACAGAACCACTGCGGATGATTAACCAATTAACATTACCACTACCTTGGTAGGCAGGCCCTCCTCACCTGGAATACTGTCTTCTGTAGTCAGCTAGGTTGAAAAGTTAGCATTTTGAAATTTTTTTCTATATCTTATTGTTTTCCACCTCCTTTAGTTGAGGGGGTGGGGAAGTCTTCTGAAACAGGACATTAAGTAGCAAATACAATCAACACCTCACTCATCCAGCAGTCACAGACCAAATAATCTCAATTATCTAATAGATCCCTCTCCCTAATTCTTGTAAAAGTTTTAAAAAAAGGTCCCTAAGTAATCAAAAATAGTTGGCATAAAATCCATGCACTTTATAGGCACTTGCTCAGAGCCTGCTGACTTCTATTTTACTCACAGTTCTAACAAGCTTGGTTATCTTAACAGCTTGCCCAGATCATCTTAGAACCAGAAAATCAGGGGTTAGGGCAGGGGTAGGGGGTGGGGGGTGGGGGTTGCTGCAGGTAGGTATATTGATTGTTGCAAGAAGCAACCAATCATTGTGAGGGAGGAGTCAGAGAAACAATATAAAACAAATTCCTAAAGCCTAGCAGTGAGGCCCACATCATTGTAGGGGCCTACCTCTTAAAGGCCACAAATAAGATCTTTCAGTTGCCTTCCCTTTAGAAAGTCAGCCGTTGCCAATGTTTCCTTCCTCATCCTCCCTGTCCTGTCCTGTCCCTTCCCCTCCCCCGCAGCTGCTCTTGGGGTGGGTCCCCACACAGCACTTTGGAAGGAACAAAGGGGAAGAGGGAACAGATGGCATCTCCTGAATCATGAGGGTGGTTGGTGTAGCCATGGGAGATTAGTTGGGGCTCACCTCTCTTCTTGCCCTCTCAGCAGAGACTTCCAGAGGGCAAAAAGGAAAAAGCTGGAAGCAGCTGGACTATGTGTCCGAACTGACTTGGAATTCCCTGTGGGGGTGAAGGGCTAAGGATATCGGCTAAAGACTCGTCCAAAGTCATCAGGACTCAGTGATGAAAATGTCACAGCTAAAATCTGGAGCCGGTTCGTATCCGTATCATTTGTAGCAGAGATCCTCCCAGCCACGTCTCTCTCTCCTTGTTCCTAGAATCCCCTAGGACAGCATTGCCGGGATTTTCTCAGATCCCAGTGGCCTGGCCTGCCCACTCATTCCTACCAAGATATTAACTGACAGCTATAAGCACACCTTCCTCAGGTCTTTGCATTTGCAGAGAAGGGGTGTGCAGGAAGCTGTACCACTGCCCTCTCTTCTCATCCCTTCGGCTACCAGACCCCAAGAGAAAGGGACACACGCTCCTATGTACCCCAAATAAACTTGGGCTAAAGGCTTTCCTACATCAGATCTGGAAGCAGCTGCACCACCTTGTGGTTACAAAGGAGAGTGCTGAATTGTGAGTCAGAAGACCCGAGCTTTGACACAAATAACCTGGGGCAAAGCCATGCCATCTTTCTGGCCCTTAGTTTCCTCCACTGTAATAAGAGGGGGTTGTGTGACAGACCTTGGAAGTCACTTCCATCTGTCCATTTACTATCCTAGGAGCTGGGTTTGAAGCCCATCTCTGATATTACTGTAGGGTGGTCTTGGGCAATTTATTTTTCCACCCTGGCCCTCAGTTAGAATTAGCTCATCCTTAAATGAGGGCGCTGGGCAAGGTGACCTCGGAGGTCCCTGGAAGCTCTAAATGGATGGTGTGCTTTGTAAAGAAGAATGCCTCCTCCCCCCTTCATCCCTGCAAGGGTGATTAAGAAATCTGAGATTTGTCTGTCACCTTGGAAAGGCCTGCTGAGCCTGCTCTGGGAGGGTGAACAACTTTTTAAACTGAAACCTTTGAGGCTGGAAATCAATGGGGGGGGGGGTGAGGGGTGGGGAGCAGGGTGGGGGGGAGTGTCACAGAGTGCTGGCCTTGGTCCCTGGGGCATCTGGGGCTTGCCTGTTACCTTTAAGAACGGAATCACAAAGGGACGAAGAGGAAAGTTGGTGGCCTCTTGCAGCTTGCAATGGAATTCCTCAATGGTCACCGTGGAGTTCTGTAAAGAGGAAGGAAAAGAGTTGGAGGGGGACACTCAGAAAGCCCCCCCAAACCCAAACAGGCTCCTTTTGTCCATTTTCCTTTGTCCACTGCTGCTGGGCCGCATCTTAGGCTTCTAACACCCAGCAGCTGCCTCAAAGGTACCGCTAGATGGTGCTGCCCTTTGACACCTCAGAAGGCAAGGATTCCATGCCTGAGCAGGGACTTGTCACTGCAGGATCGTCTCCACCCTGAGAGGGGATAAGCAGATGCCGAGTTGATGGCAACTCGCCCCCCTCTTCCCCCCAGACAGTCCCCAGGCCACCAGAGAGTCCTGGGTGGCCGGTGCTAAGCAGCATCCTCGCTCTGGATTTCAAAATGGGCTTTTCCCAGAGGCTCAGAGGAAAAGGGTGAGGGGCAGAGGAGGAGAAGGAAGGTAAGAAGGAGGGAGAAAAAGGAGGAAGAAGAGGAGGAGGAAGAGGAAAAGGAAAAAGAAGAAGGTGGAAACGGAAGAAGAGAAGGAAAAAGAGAAGAGGATGGAGAGGGAGAGGAAGAAGGAGAAGTGGAAAAGCAAGAAAAAAGGAGAGGAGGAGGGAGAAGGAATGAAAGGAAGACTAGGAGGAGGGAAGTGAGAAGAAGTAGAAGAGAAAGAAGAGGATGAGAAGCAAAGGGAAGAACATATTAATGTGTTCCTTCTTATACCACAAATTTGAATGGAACCCTCAGAGTGCCATTCTTATTTCCTTCATTTCAAGTCTACAATTCAGACCAAAAGGGAAAGAAGGGAGAGGAACACATCGGCTTCTCCCCTCTCTTCTGAACGTTAGGCAGGAGGTTTGATTTCAAAGCTTCCCAATAAAGTGAAGAAAGGTCCATCCAATTCAGTTGGGTAACATCTTCCTATCTTCCTGGATTTCCCTTGGAAAATGGAAAGCTCACCCCAAAAATCTAACTCTTTGCTGTTTAGATAGATAACTGGTTGATTGCAGAGGGCGCTAACATTGCAGGGAAATCAGAGACAAAAATTGTTTGGATTCAAGATCTATGGAGAGGGTGAGTAAAAATCCATTGCTGTGGTTTCAAAGTAACATTTAAGTTACTGTGTAAATCTGGGCATTCTGAATACTTGAATGTGTGCAGAGAGAGAGGAGTGAACATTGCACTTCATCAGTACTGTAAACAAGTGGAAAATGCAATTCTTGTCCTGGAGAATAAAATCTATTTAAAATTAGCAAAAAAAAAATCGATTGCTGCTGGTCCCAAATGGGGGAGAAAAGACTTTTCATTCATTCATTCATTCATTCATTCATTTCATCAGTACAAGGGGGAAGTGTCAAGTGGACTTAAGAGTCCAGAGACATCATGGCTCTGAGCTTAATAGCTTGGAGGACCGTGGGCAAGACAAGTCACAACTCTGAGCCTCGGTTTCCTCAACTGTAAAATGAAGGAATTAGACCAGGTGGCCTTTAAGATCCCACTCAGCTGTCATCTAGGATTCTGTGATCCTAGGATAGGAAAGTACTTGGCAAATCCTAAAGTATAATACAAAGGAATTCACAAAAGTGAATAATTATTATTTTTAAGGCTCTGGCCACCATAGCAGCATCTATCTGGACCTACTGGCAGTAGTCTAAGTGAGAGAGATGCCCAGTTCACAGGCCTGAAGTCTGAGGCTCAAACTTTTCCCTAGATTATCTGAGCAACTTTAGATAAAAAGGATAATATCTGACACTTTTGTCGTCGAGTCGTTTCAGTTGTGTCCAACTCTTCAAGACTCCATTTGGGGTTTTCTTGGCAAAGACACTGGAGTGGTTTGCCATTTCCCTCTCCAGCTCATTTTACAAATGAGGAAACTGAGGCATACAGGGTTAAGTGACTTGCCCAGGGTCACACACTCAGTCTGAGGCCAGATTTGAACTAACTCAGGAAGATGAATCTTTCTGATTCCAGGCCTCGCACTCTACCCACTGAACCACCCAGCTGCCTCTGACATTTATGTAACACTTTAAACTTTGCAAAGAGCTTTAAGCAGCACATTATCTCATCTTACCCTTTTTCATGCAGGACAATTCATTTCCCACTGCTGCCTTCCATACCTTGAATGCACTTTCTCCTCACTCCTGCCTCCGAGAATCCCCAGTTTCCATCAATACTCATCCTTGGTGCCACTTTCTAGGCTCTCCTGGTCTGTCTCTCCCCATCCCCTACCCCCCTCTCCGGTCAGGTGCTAGTGTCTTTGTCCCCCCAGATTATCTTTTATCTATTTGGCAAACACCAAACAGCAAAATATCCATACACCTGTATGTGAATGTCTCCCCCCAAAAAAATGTAAGCTTCTTGAGGGCAGAGACTATTTCCCATGTGTGTCCTGGGTGTCCACACAGAGTAGGCACTTCATACATGCTTACTGATTGAGTGGGTTGATTGGTCTTCATACAACCCTTTGAGGCAGGCCCCTCTCTCATCATGCCCATTTTACAGATGAGGAAAATGAGGCTCAGAGGGATTAAGTGACTTGCTCCTCACAAGCAGCTGTCATCACATAGCTAGTAAATGTCAAAGCCTGGATCTGATGAGCTCAGATCTCACCCAACTCTGACCCTGGAATTCTTTTTGCTGCATTATGTTGCCTCTAATAATCAAGGTGATAAGTAAGAGTTTTGTCTATGGAGCCGAGGAGAAGACTTGGAGCCAAGCTTCGCAAGCATTTATGGGCAAGATATTTAAGATGGGGGCTGACACCAAAAGGGCATGAAACATCAAAAGCCCCTTCCTCAGCCAGGGTCAGCACCAGTAGCACCTCAGCACCTCTTATGGAACAGCTGGTGACTTATAAATGCTGGGAATCCAGCACTGACCCTTCTGAAAGCAATGGCAAGAAAGTACACTGAGCAGCAGACGAGGAAATCACAGCTTCCCTGCACAACCTCGTTCTTAGAGGGCCTGAATGCGAATGTGGCAGCTACAGAAATAACGTGCGCTCAGCAGTTCTGAGGGAATTGCCTTCCTGTGAGGTGCTGAGCAGTGGGAGCCCCTGGGAGCTGTTCACAGACACTGCAAAGCTTGTAATTTGGAAAATTATTGTTTTGGAAATTAAACTTGCTGCTCAGTTTTCTCCTCTTTATTTTGGAAACAATGTCATAGGCATATGACCTAGGAAATAAAAACCCTGGCCCGATGCTGCTGAACGTCAGCCTGCTGGGAGACGGTTAAGGAGGCTGAAGAAAAGAACCCTGGCAGGTTCATCAGACCTGAAAGAAGGCCAGACAAAAAAGATACTGCAACCACAGTAAAGAGCATAACAATTCTTGGATTAACATCCTTACTATGAATTCAATCCAGATCAGCGTGCATTTATTAAGTGAGTACTATCAGCCAGTCACTGGGTGAGTTCAGGGATAGAATAAGGAAACAAAACAGCCCCTGCCCCTGAGGAGTTTACATTCTGCATGAGCATGAGAACAGAACACATAAATAAGAACAGAACACATAAATATTGCAGAACAGAATGACGATGGTCTCTGGGAACTACCAAGTTTCTGTCATTCTGGGGTAGAAAACGAGGGGGATTCAGACAAAGGGAAGGAGAGTCAGGCACTGCGGCTGTGGGGGATGGGGAGGGTTGTTATACTTACTACCAAAGCCAGGACGAGGGTCCGAACCTTTTCTCCAATCTCGGGGGAAATGTCATTACCAAATTGCTGGAGGGTAGTCAAAAAGCGCTTCAGTTTACTGAGCTGCCGGGCCCCACAGGTAGCGGGAAGCTGCTGATTGGTAAGCGATGAGGACGAGGATGACGCAGGGCCGTTGCCGAATCTCTGTGGTGGGGATGGAGCGCCATTCAAGGTGGGTGGTGAATGGTTAATCCCATTGGACACTGAAGAGGAACACCGAGAACCATGATAAGTGACCTGCACAAATCAAGAACCTCAAGGCCAGTCCTGTCCCTAACGCCGTCTACCTTTGAGGCCGAGGCTGCTGATTCTATAGACAAGTGACATCTTGGATGACAAGATTCAAGATTCTCCCCCCACTCCCGACCCCTACTCCAAGTCTTAGCAGACTTAAATGATGGACCCACTCTAAGAAAATGCAAGACTTAAGATAAATGTGAAACCCTACATTCAAGTCCAAGACATTAACTTCCCAAGTTAACGTGGGAGGCATGGCTGGACAACAGTTCGTGTGAAAGATCTTAATATAATGAATCAACAATGTGACACAGTAGAGCCAAAAAAGTGTGTGTGAGTGTGTGTGTGTGTCTGTACACTGTTTATAATACTATGTAGGCAGGGTGGCACAGGGCTGACTGTGAAGCCAGGAAGATCCAGGTTTAAATTCTGCCTCTGACGTAGACTGGCTGTGTAATCCTTAACCACTTCCCTAGGGTTAGAGTTCTATCAAATTTTCTAAAACTCTAAGTTGAAGAGAAGGTGCTGATCTGCCCTGGGCAGAAGGCATCTCCTCCTTGGACAACTTTCCTATACCAATGAAAAGTCCAGTCCCTATGTCCAGCTCTAATACTGAGAAATCAGACTTTGGATAGAATTAATTTGCTTCTTACTAATTAAAATTACAAATCCTGATACTTATACTACAAGGGGATTCTACATGCTTTTCAGTATAATTTTCCAGTTGAACACACCACAAAAATCAGCTTGATGCTGGAAGTGGTTTGAGAGGCAGGCTGGGTCATTGAGAGGGGCAGCCAGAGTCTTTTACTAAAGCAAATGATATTCTCTATGTCCAGAAGGCACTCCCCATCCCCCTCCCCTCTCCACCCTGTCCCTAACCTTTCCTTTTGTTAACATTCTATTCATCCTTCAAGGCCTAGCTCAAATGCCAACTCCTTCAAGCAGCCTTCTCTAATCTCCATCTTCTTCCCATACTTGTACCTGAATTAAAAAATAACCTCTCCCCTCCCATTGTTGTTGTTGTTCAGTCAGGTTTAACTCTTTGTGACCCCATCTGGGATTTTCTTGGCCAAGATACTGGAATGGTTTGCCATTTCCTTCTCCACCTCATTTTACAGATGAGGAAACTAAGGCAAACAGGGTGAAGTGACTCACCCAGGGTCACACAGAACTCGGGTCTTCCTCATTATAGGCCCAGCGCTCTAGCTGCCTCCTCTCTCTTCTCCAATGAACGCTTATTCCATCTTGTTCATAGCTCTTGTTTGTTTATACTTTATGGTAGTGGAAAGGACAATGGATTTGGAATTAGAGGACATGGGACCAAATTCGAGCTGTGCTGCTTACCAGCTGTGTGACTTTGGGCAACTCACTCAACCTGTCTAGTCCCCAGCCTCCTCCCCTACAACATGGGAGTTGGCCTAAAGGGCCAACTAAACTGCTTTCCACCTCTAAATCTATGGCCGTTGGCTGGTATGTCTGTTGTCCAGGGGTAAGGCCAAGGCTCACGACCAACTAGGCTGCAGGGGGATGATTATTTTGGCCATGGCCACTCTCAACCATTGTCTAGCAAAGGGCAGATAGAGGGGCTGGATCTGCATTGTTTACTGCATAAAAATGGCCAATGAATATGAAGCCCTCACCTCTCGCCCCCATTCTATGATCTGTTTTACTGCCTGTGTTTCCACTGAAAGGTCAGTTGTCTTTGGAACGCTGCCCTCCTCAAGTGACCCCATAAACACCCTCCTACCACCACCAGCGCCACATCACTGACCCACCCTGACTGCGTGCTCCTCTTCCCACAGGCCTTAGCTTAAAGGAAGCCTTTCTGACAGCCAGCTGAATAAAAGCTTATTATGACCCAGTCTTTTCCCAAATAAAACATACCCACCCCCAAGTGGCCAAACATGGAGATAAAAATGGAAGACATTCATGCAGGCATCTGAAACCTTGCCTGGCCTCTGAAGTCTAAACACCAGGAAATGTTTATCAGGTAATTAAGGTCTGCTTCATTTCAAGATACACAGGCCTGTTTAGACCAGAAGCCACAAGTCAGTAACTGGTTTTGCTCAGTACTCTCCAGTGGCCTCATTCACCTGGGGTTAAAATCAATCCACAGCCCAGCTATGTAACTTCAAGGGATCACATCTGTCAAAGAAAATGAGGCCCTTGGCTAAATGCTCGCCTTGGAATCTCTTGGGCCTCCTCCTCACTGATCTTTTGCTGCATGAAGGCCAACCTGGTGCTTAGCGTGGATGGAGCCCTGGATCTGAAGGGCAGAAGACCTGTGTGTGAATCCCACTCCCTGTACCTCCTGGGGTCAAGTCCATTAACTTCTGCTTGCCTCAGTATCTTTATCTGTAATACTAATAATAGCTAACGCTTATATAGCGCTTACTATATCCCAGGCATTGTACTAAGCGTTCTACAATTATCTCATTTGATCCTTACACAACCCTGTGAAGTAGATGCTATTATGACCCACCCACCACCATTTTACAGATGAGGAAACTGAGGTAAAAGGAAGTTAAGTGACTTGCCCAGGATCACACAGCAAGTATCAGAGACCTGATCTGAATTCAGGTCTTCTTGACTCCAGGTCTGGTGCTCTATCCACTTTGCAACCTAGTGGATTAGCTGAGGGCATTAGACTCGGTGTCCACCAAGGTCCCTTCCAGCTTTAATTCTATGATCCTGGGACATTTTCCACTGATGCCCACATAATAAGCACAGTGTGGCCCTATCCTGGAGCAGGCCCTGTGTTACCTAAGGTTCCTTCCATCACCGTAGGCCTAGTTATTTTGCAAGCAAAGTCCTTTTCTGGGATTTCTGCTTGGAGGTCCAGAAATTATGTTAACCCAGCCTGGGGTGACATATAATTTCTTCCCTCTACTAAGGATGATTTTCTTCCCCACCTGCAGACACTAGAGTTGGGCTCAACAGAATTAGAATGTGGTACCCATGGAATGGAGGTACTGGGTATGGGAGACTGGAGATTGGGAGCAATGAGCAAAAGAGAGAAAAATCAGGGGCATGGATCAGCGTGTGAGGACACCGCCAGAGGCTACCCAGAGTTTGGGTCATGGCTGCTGAGAAGCATGCTATACAGGGAGGGGAAACTAAGGCAGATGCAGTCAATAAATAAGTATGTAGTAAGCATCTAAAATGTGCCAGGCAGTACAGAGACACGCTATCCCATTCCACAAAGAGCTGCTTCTAATGTGTCCTCACATGGGAAAAAAAAACACCAGCATCTGGTGATAGTCAAGCTGGCATTTTGGAAATTGCCCTAAAATTCCAATAAAATTAGGAAGGGAATATTTGGAGTCCTAAGCATTTTGAAAATCCAAGATAATCATTTAAATTGGCCATTTTAACTCCACTCAAAAAAGAACCACAAAATTCCTCAGGCAAAAATAGCGTGGGAAACCCAAACAGAGCACCAGGTTCAGAAACAACCTGGATTAGGCAAGGTCTGAGAGGGAGCACAGCAGACAGCGAGCTGACTTCTAAATCAGGAAGACCCAAGTTCAAATTATACCTCTGACACCTACAAGCTGAATGCCCTTAACATCTCAAGTGCTGGGTCTTAGAAGCTTGTTTTTTTAAAAAAAAAAATCTGACAATGAATCTCAATATAACTGGTTTCCTTGGTAATCCTATGCGTTTATTTATTTATTTTTTTGGTTAGGCAATGGGGTTATGTGACTTGCCCAGGGTCACACAGCTAGTAAGTATTATGTGTCTGAGGCTGGATTTGAACTCAGATCCTCCTGACTCCAGGGCTGGTGCTCTATCTACTTCACCACCTACCTGCCCCAATCCTATGCCTTTAAAAACATTACTTTGACAAGGGGTCTATCAGATTCACTAGATTATCAAAGGGAAGTCCTCCCTCCCACAGTTAGTAAGAACTTCTGCCCTGAGAGTATAAAGTTGCAAAAAAAAAAAAAAAGAAAAGAAAAGAAAAAGTCAGCATCTTACATCGATAAAGGGAATTCCCTATCCTAATGAGAGCAGAGGTCCTGTTCCTATCCTTATCTGATCTCCTGGGTAGAGAAAGTGTCTCATGTGGGTGAGAAAAGGAAACACCAGGGTTGCCCCATCATCCCTTATCTCCTAAATGTTGCATTAAACCAAATCAGGCAAGTGCTGAAAATTAGGGCAGGCAATCTCACATGCTGTAGGGGTGAAGGAGCCCGGGCGGGGCCCGCCAGGGTTGATGGGTGGCCGTGGAGGCATGGTGGGAGGCGAAGATCTTGACTGTATTTTCGCTTCCACGGGGGATCCAGGCATCGCTGGCACCCTCTTCTCACTAGCAACTGTGAAGACGAAAAGGGATACTTATGTCAACAGGTGGACTCTCACAGGTGAGACATGTTATACAGTGAGCTACAAAAGGCAGCTCTGGGAAATAGCAAAATTCATAACATTCTAACAAAGGCTTTTAGAATTGGAGAAGACCCGAGAGGCTATACAATCCAACGTCTCCCTCCCGTCTTTAAATATGAGGAGGCTGAGGCTCAGAGGGGGAAAATAACTCCTCCAAAGTCACACAGCGAGTTTGCAGCAGAGGGACTAAAACTCGAGTCTTCTGGATTTCAGACCTGAAGCATTTCCTCTTTACCACTGATAATGGAACTGGACTCTGTAATGTTCTCTAAAAGCCTAACTAGAAAGCTTCAGAGATGGCATTTCATTCATTCCCAATAACCCTTCAAGATGGGTAATGTCAAAGGTGTGCAGGAGCCGGCCGGACACTGCTCTCACAAAAGCCAATTGTTAAATTTTCAGTGTGAGCATTTGGACTTCAGACACCTGCAAACGCTACAAGTCAGGGCTTGATTTATTATTTTGTTGATGGCCTAGACATAAGAGAGAGATGAAGAAAATGGTAATAATGCAGATTAAACTTAAGAGTGTGTTTTGGATAGTGGGTTGTTAAACATTTACTCCTGGGTGAAGGGGCAGCTGGTAACACTATTTTACAGAAGAAAAAACAGGTTCATCAACTTGAAATGAGCTAAGGATGGAAATGTCTCTAGAAATTCAGCTCCCCAAATCCATCACAGACAGACAGACATACCACACACACACAAATATATATATATATATACACACACACACACACGTGTATATATATATATATACACACATATATATACCCAGCTCCCCAAACCCATCTCACACACAAATATATATACACACACACACACACATGTATATATATATATATATACACATATATATATACCCAGCTCCTCAAACCCATCACACACACACACATATACACACACACACACACACACACACTCATGATCACACTCCTCAAGCTTCCTAGCATGCAATAGGAATGGCACACCATCAGATTGTTAGAGAACACTCCCCATCATGAAGCTCGTTTATAAATTTCAATGAACTGTCCAGACTGAGCAGAGGTCGCATCTCCCTCTGGGGTGATTTATAGCAGCTGCCTGAAATCACCGAAGGCCTGGACAGGAGAGGATGGCAGGAGGGAAAGCCAGACAAGCTTCACATGACTGTGGTGGAATTTGGTCTGAATGAATATAAACCTGATTCTATTGACTCACAGAGAAGGGAAGAGTAGCCGGATTCCAAGCCCTGATGGTTTCAAAAAGAAATTTCTTTCTTATTGAAGAATCAGTCATTTACTTTAGTTGATAATTAGGTCAAATCTAATTCTTTCACCACCTGAAAACTGAACTACGCCTGTCTCCTGGGAACAAAACGTTCTTCAATTATGTATCCTACTGATCTTGCCATGATTCCATTTCATATTTACTGCAATTTAGAAATAAAGAAACAGGGTCAAAGGTCAGGCTCAGTCTGAAGGTTTCTTCTCCCTAGAGCTGGACCAACACTTGAAGAGCTAACCTGGAACAGAGGATGATGACTATTAAAGCTTACACAGTGATTTCAGGTTTGCAAAACCTTTTGCATATGTTATCGATGCATATTGAACAATACCATTATTGCTTAAGCCTAACAACCCTATATGGTAGGAATTGCGGGTATTTTTATCCCCATTTTACAGATGAGGGACTTGAGATGAAGAAAAGTTTAGTAATTTGTCAAGGGTCACACACAGGTGTGAAAGAGTCTGAGAAGGCCTTAGAACCTAGGCCCTGAAAAAAATCAAACTGACTCTACTTTAGAATTGATTTCATTGTATATTATCACTGACATTTGTGTAACTGGCTTAGTCATGTTTTATTGTCTCCAGGTTAAGTTTAGAAGTTCAGCTTTTCTGTAAATTATTCCTTGTCTCTCTCCAAGTTTATAGGTTCAGTTTTTTTGTGAAATCAACGGTCTATTCTTATGTCAAAGAAAACTGTTCTCTCTATCCCACTAGTCACCCTTCAAGGAAGTCTGGTTTGTTATCCATGTACCATTAACTAACCTTACAGGTGGACACAATCAATCAGCAACCAGACGGAAGGCGGGGTGGGGAGGTGTTGTTACCCCATCTCCTCTCATACACGATCTCCAGCCAAACATGGTGTTTTCCCATCTATAATGCTAACCTTTCACTATGAATGCTCCTCCTTTGTCTATTAAAATGATCTCTAAAGCCCTACCTTGGGGTCTTAGCTATTGATGAAGAGGCTGAGACCCTATTTATTGGCAAATTCACACTTTGCTAATAAACTGTGCTTGGAATTGTAATTTTGTATCTCCGTTTACCTCAATTTCAATTGCTACAGCCCCTTTGAGGTACTGTGGACCAACTCCATTGGTCAATCAATTAATCAACCTGCAATGCTTCCTGCCTCTATGGACATGGGGAAATAATTTAACTCCCACGGCCTCAGTTTACTCATCTCTAAAATGAAGGAGTTGGCTTAAGAGGTCCCTTCCACTTCCAGGGCGAGGCCCCTGTGACTCTATCTCCAGTACTTTCTATCCAACTACATTACACTTCCTTCTCTTATAAGAAAAGCCATTTAAACTCCTAGTCTTTTTCATCATCTGTAAAATGGGGTCAGAGTACTTCACGTGGTTTGTAGCAAAGCCCAAATGAAATGTCATTAAAAGTGCTTTGCAAACTTTAAAGTACTATATAAATGTCAGTTCTTAACAATGAGAAAATAAAGCTGTCTACCTTAGACTTCACATTTTTCCCTTCAAAAATGTTTACCCTTTAGAGACATATGCAAGGAAGGATACTTAACATCAAACTTTCCAAGTTCCCGGGGGAGAAGCCTGCTGGCCACTTTGGAAGCCAGAGAGAGGCCAGTCTGGCCAGGGAAGGTGATAACAGACAGGCCAACCAGCCCTTCCCAATCCTCTCCTGCTCGCAGGACGCTTTCTCCTCGGGCCAAACAGATTAGCCAAATGATGGAGCTGGTGCCTTTCCCTGGGACTGTGCTCTTGCTGTGCCCTTCAGAGAAGGGTTGACATGTTTCCAGCTCATCCATCTGCGACCCAGCTTTGCTGAGGAGGGGGAGAAGGGAAGGAAGGAACTGACAGTTGTCTCACACTGTTCAGTGTTGTGTGCGCTGTGCAGCAACCTAAAGGGATCCTTTCCTAAGACCACCTGCCTTCCCCACGCCGGCGCCAAGGGCCTGAGGAGAGCTTAGCAGTTGGACACATTTTCACATTCAGGGCTTGGCAGAAGGAAAAATCCCGAGCAGCCCAAATGTAGGGGACTGAAATCTTCAGTTCCTTTCTGATGGATCTGCCACACCAGCTGCCAGGCTGATGAATCAAAGCCTCGCCACGTGACTTTCCACTGGCCACAAGCTTTCACCAGCAGATAAGACAGCAAAAAAAATTAATCTCCAATACACACTATAATGAAAAGAGCACCAGATTGGGAGCAAGGAGGCCCAAGTTCTAGACCTGGCTCAGCCACTGGTCTGGATATGACCTTGAGGTTAACCTCTTAACCCCACTCAGTTTGCTCATCTGTCTAATGGGGATAATGCCATCTGGCCTGCTTACCCCCACAGCAGTGCTATAAGGGACAAAGGAGATACTAACTGTGAAAGCACTTAAAAATTTTTTTAAATTGATTTTTGTTTTAACACCCTCATTTCCAAATACATCCCTCCCAGTAAGTCATGCCTTGTAACAAGAATTAAAAATAAAGGTGGCAGGATTTACAGGATGAAATTTAGGTGGTTAAAATAATCCCAGAAGATACTAATAACATCATTGAAAGAAAAATAAGGGACAGCTCTACCAAAAAAAAACAAACAAAAAAATGAAACAAACCACATTAACTACATCTGACAGTAAATAAAACAGAAGAATCATCTTTCAGGCTCAAAAGCATCATATTCATACATACATGAATAAAGTGAATATAGCTTTATCTACCTAGAGATGAATGAGGGGCTTCTTGGTGTAGGGGATCACAAGAATCCCATTCAGGAAGATCTCTCACACATCCTGGTCCTGTAACCCTGAGCAAGGTGGGGCTGAACTAGGAGAAAAACATATGCAATGGCTACAATAACATAAACGCTGAATACCGAAAGGCAGTTGAACTCAGATTAATTATAACCACCCATTTTGATCCTTCAGAATAGAACACAAAACACACTCCCCTCCTTTCAGAAGGGTGGTGGACCATGGGAGCATATGCCATCAGTCATTTTGTTATTTAGTTTTGCTTAACTGTTTTCCTTTGTTACAAAGGGTGGGGGACAGGATCCAAGTTTGAAATGAACATGGTATAAAAGATAAGCATTCATTAATCAATAATTTTATTGATGTAGTCATGATTTTATCAATCAACTTTAAATCAATAATTTAAATGCTTACTATGTGCCAAGAACTATGCTAAAAAAAGAGAAAAAAAAGAAATAAAAAAGGCATCAATAAGACTTTTTTAATGTATAAAAAACATAACAGTGACTACTCTTTAAGAAAAAATTACAAGTAGGGAATTTATTCAGTTTGGCTTAAATGCTTCATCACTTCCAGGAAACTAACTAGACACTGGTATTCACCTCTTTATGGCCTCCACGTCCCGAGCAAACCCAGGGACACATTGTCTTTATCCCTCTCCAATCGACTTAGTTACAGGCATCTTGGACGATTTCTCCTTTCATCTCTCTTCAAACTCTTAGCAGACCTCCAGAAGCACTTCATTTTACAAATATGTAATTCACTTGTCAATCAGGTGACACTGTTCCTTACAATTTGTGCCATCCCCTCCTAAACTGCGAGAACCCCAGGGGCCAAGATCTGTGGCATACAAATGCTACATATTTCCTAGTGCAAAAATATTTTTTTTATTGATATCACCTTCATGTCCCAAAATATTCTTCCCTTTTTCTTGAATTTCTCAAATTTTCCTTATTATTAGAAAAATCCCTTTCTAGAAAAATCCCTTATAACAAAGAATACACAATTTTTTAAAAGCAGTTCAGTGTGTTTTTTGACAACATGCTAAAGGAGATTTATCAGGAAGAGGAGGCATTAAACCTTCCAATACCTTATCTTGTAGTAGTACCTGATGGGTTGTTCTACTGAAGACGGACTGCTTTTATTCTGTTTGGCCCTAGAGGACCACACCAGGAGGAATGGATGGAAGTCACAGAGGGAGACAGACTTACGGCTGATGCAGGACAAGCTAAGACTTGTAAAAGCAGGATACAGACTGCCTGGGAAGGTAAGGGTTCATCTTTCACTCCAGGGCTTCAAGGAAAGGCTGGGCAAACAGTTGCTTGTAATGAATGTTGTAGATCTGAGCAGAAACACCTGAAACTCAGTGGTGGTGATAGGGACTACACCCGTGGTTTTATTGGCAAAATGAGCTCCTAGACGAGTACACTCTCCATAACAATCTGCACCAGCATCTTTTGTGTAATTAATAGCTTTAGAGTTGCTGAGAGGTCAAGTGACTGGTCCAGGGTCACACAGCCAGTAGGGATCAGAGAAGCGAGGGACATAGTAGATACTTAGGAAATGCTTGTTGACTTACTGACAATTGATAGAGATTTCTTTTTCTGGTCTGGGTTTGACCAGATGGCATTTGTGGTCCTTAACAACCCTTGAGCCTGTGATACTGATTTCATGATTATTGTCAATGTGTTTTGAATTCCTACCTAAATCTTCTGGTTCTGTCCTGTTGGTTTACCTGACATTCTCCACTTGGGCCAGGAGCTCCTGGAGGTAGATTAGGAGAAAGCGACCGGATTTGGTGTCCTTGCATAGGGCCATAGTGCCACCACTTCCTAATGACCCTAGGCAAATCATGGCTTTTCAAAGCCTTAGTTTCCTTATTTGTAAAATGAAAGGTCAGTACTTGCACCTATGGCCCACTTCATTTTAGTCTCAGATGATACTGGGTACAAAAAATAAAAACCAGTGCTAAGTTACTGTCACTCACTTTTAACAAATCCAAATGACACAGACTGAGGATAAGTCTGATTCTGGAGAAATGAAAGAAAAGGGGAAAACTTCAGTTTCATAGATACCTAATGAACACCTACGTGGAAGACCCCTCGTTAATCAGAAGGCTCCTCTGTTGGAATAGAGGCCCAGACCTGAGGGCCATAGGTCTACTGAGACTTCCAGGGCCAGAGCACCCTTTCTGGGGCTGCAGCAAGAAAAGGGGACCTGGTTGGGAACTCAAAGCAGAGCTTTAGCTGGTTATGATACTGTTCAGGCTCCAACATCTACTGGCTACCTCACCTTTCTGAGTCTCAGTTTCTTCATTTGTAAAATGGAGACAGACAGAAATAGCTGCACTACTTATATCACAGGGGTGTCATGAGGAAAGTGGTTTGTAAAACTCAATGTGGAGTTATTAATTTGCTACAGAACCCCATCTTAAACTGCCATTAAAAACATGCTTATAAAATGTTTATTACAAGGAATGGCTCACTGGAGAGGGAATGGGGTAGGGGAAAGGGATATATTTGGAAATGAATGTGTAGTAAAACCAAAAGGTATCCATAAAAATAAGATAAAATTAATAATTATAGCTAGTATCGACAGAGTACTTTAAGGTTTGCAAAATGCTTTACACACATAATTTCATTTGATCCTCACAATAACACTATTAGGTATTATGCTATTAGTTCCTTTTACAGATGAGGAAACTGAGGCTGAGCAAAGTTAAGTGCCTGGAGTCCAGGGCTGTATTGGCAAATGTTTAACAGAACTCTCTGGAAAAAATTATTTACATCTATCTACCTATCTACAGATGTGTGTGTGTAAATATATATATATACACACATATACACACATACACATACATATATACATATATATACACACTTAAGTTTAATATGCATTAACACTTTCCTTTTTTAAATTTTTTTGTATTTCTTTTTTTTCTATTTCATTAATTTATTTTTAGTTTTCAACATTCTCTTCTACAAGATTTTGAGTTCTAAATTTTCTCCCCATCTCGTCCTTCCCCCTACCCCAAGATGGCATGCATTCTGAATACCCCTTCCCCTAATCTGCCCTCCCTTCTGTCTCCCCCTGCTTCTCTTATCCCCTTCCCCTTCTCTTTTCCTATGGGGCAGGATAGATTTCTATACCCCATTGCCTGTATATCTTATTTCCCGAAAACAATTTTTAACGTTTATTTTTAAAACTTTGGGTTCCAAATTTTCTCCCTCCCTCCCCACCCTCATTGAGAAGGCAAGCAACTTGATATAGGTTATACATGTGCAGTCATGCAAAACACTTCCACAGTAGAAATGTTGTGAAAAACTAGCTATATTTCCCTTTATCCTATCCTGCCTCTCCTTTATTCTATTATCTCTTTTGACCCTGTCCCTCCTCAGAAGTGTTTGCTTCTGATTACCCCCTCCCCCAATCTGCCCTCCCTTCTTTCATCCCCCTCTTATCCCCTTCCCCCCCCCCCCCCCATTTTCCTGTAGGGTAAGATAGATTTCCATACCCAACTGAGTGTTAACACTTTCTTAATGTCTATTTGTGAAGTGTAAATGTTCACATTGAAAATTTATCAGGCTCTCAGAGTTGGAGCTGGCTCCCAAACACCCCTGCTAGGATCCCACTGCCAGTAAGTCTTTGAAACTGAATTCAAACACAGTTCTTCCTGACACTATCTCCCACACTACCCATTGCCACCACCAAGACACCAAGTAGTTACTAAGCATGAGATCCCAGTCATTGACCCCTGGACCACCCTGTAATCAGTTATTCAGATTATAAATATCTCTGCAACCACTAGGCTGGAAAGATTAACAAAATGTCCATAATATGTCCTGACAAATTCATGAATATACAGAGTCATGGTTGGACTGGATTAATTTTACCATGCAAAGCTTACTTAACTAGATGGACTTCTCTGGGGATATACAATCAGTAATGATGAGCTGGGATTCAAACCCAGGTCACCTGAGTCCAATGGTGGCCCCCTGTTACACTCCAGCTTTGAATTGCTATGGCTACTGATGGAGTCTAAAATCACAGAGATAGTTGAATGGAACCTTAGTCCAACGTTATAGGGCCCCCCCCAATTAGTGGGTGAGAAGGGAGAAGTATGAGATAAGACTTTTTTTTTTTTTTTTTTTACCAAACATACTTGGAAGCTAAAGCAATCTTTATTTTAAAGAAACTCAGTCACAGTTAAAACATATGGAAAGGGGTCTATCTACTGGTGGCATCCTGGACCTCTCCTGGCTACTCTTTGTAACTCACCTCTACATTCTATTCATTTCTTCATGTCATGGGGCCTGGACACTCATGGACCTGAGGAGTCTTAAGGAAACCCCCACAATCCTACAACACCAATCAGTGTTGGGATGAGCAAAGACTCATGGAGCAGACTAGGGCAGTTTGAGTTAATTCAGACCTCAGGTGGACTAATTGGGACCCAGCTGTGGGTCCTCTGGGCAAGGAGAATATAAAAAGTTTTAGGGTGTTGGGGGGGGGGAAATTCTGAGACTCCAACGAATTTCCTTGCCAGTGGCTTTTACCTTCCTCGCCTGCCCTTTGTCATCTTGTGGATTACTTTATACCTAGGGATTGTTGGTTTATGTTTTTGTGAAAGGAGCTGAATATTTTAACCCTCAGACTCTGAGTGATCCATTATCCCAGCAATGATGACAGGGATTATGGTGGGTGAGAGTTCAGTACTTGAAGGGACCTGAAAACAAGGCTCAATCTAAAACCCAAAATATTTAATATTTCAAATATTTATTAAATGCAGAATACTGGAATAACCTCAAAAATCTCTATAGACTGCCAACATTTTCTTCTGAGACTTCACCAAACATGACTCCAGATGAAAAATTCCCATAAGCACAGTTTCCCCAGGTCAGAATCTTGAGCAGCAATGGGAAGTGTCCTGGAGAACTCGATGGGCCGTTATGTGGCAATTCCCAAGTTTTACACAAAACCAATCACGATAAGGTTGGGAACTGGGAGACCATGATAGAGTTCCCTCTCCAGTTCTGACTAGACATGTGACCTTAAGCAAGATCTCTCTGTCTCTCTCTGACTCTGTCTGTCTGTCTGTCTCTATTATTATCTCCAGTTCACTGTTGAGGAAACTAAGACAAACAGGTTAAATGACTTGCTCAGGGTCACACAACTACTAAGTGTCTGAGACTGGATTTGAACTCGGATCTTCCTTACTGCGGGCCCAGCGCTCTACTGAATGGGCCACGTAGGTGACCCTTTCAGGGGGGTCTGTGAGGTAAAATTATATTATTAACAATAAGATTATTTGTCTATTAAAATACTCCTCCCCAACCACATATCTGTATAAGGCTGAATTTTCTTCATATATTTGAAACAAAACACCTAATCACAGCAGACTGAATGCAAAAGGACATAAGAGAATTTAGCGATCTTCTATTAAGCCAGATATTAAAGAGATTTGCAAAAATATGTAAAACAATTCTACTCTTCTCACAATTTTTTTTGTCTTTGGAAAATATAGTTACTTTTATTTTTAAAATGTTACTTATGTTAAAATGTAATGGATTCATTATTATTTTAAATGAATTAAGCATTTTAAAATGTTATCAGTTTTCATTTCAAACATGGCAAATATTGATAGACACAACACACATAAACAAAAGCTCTTTAGCAAGTCCTCAATGATTTTTAAGAGTGGTTCTAATTCTTTACAACATGACTAATGTGGAAATATGTTTAATATGATTGTACATGTTTAGCCTATATATGAGACTGCACACTGTCTTGGGGAGAGGGGATAGAAGGGAGGGGTAGAAAAATCAGAACTCAAAATCTTATAGAAGTGAATGCTGAAAACTAAAGACAAAATTTTTTTAAAAAAAGAATAAAAAAATAATTTTTAAGAGTGTAAAAGGGTCTTGGGATCAAAAAAAATCTGAGAACCACTGGACTAGAGGATCCTAAAGGCCCCTTCCAGTTACAGTCCTCTGACTCTCACGAGAGAGAGAAAGAGCAGCACAGTCACATCTTTTCACAGGTGATGGGGGGTCCCTTGAAGGGATGAGAGTAGAAGAGACTACCATACAGTTTAATTTCAGGAGTCCTCTTACAAAAGAGGGAAGGTGGATACAATACATACCACAAGAATAATCATACTCTTGCACATATAGAACTGATATCAAATCGCTGTTGTATTTCTGGAGTTGGAATTAATTAAAATGTAAACAGTTACTACATCAGTTAATTGACTACACTGACATTCAATTTTAAGGTGTTAAAGAGGGGAGTGAGTAACAGTGGAGGGAGAAGGTAATCTAGACATTAGGAAGTCCAGCAGCCTTTAAACCCTTCTGGAGTTCACTTTTAGAATGGGTAAAATGGAAATGAATGTGCAGACCCCTCTCCCTTGACCACAGCCTCACTTAAGGCTGACTATGGGACACTGAAAATCAAAGAGTTGCAGAGTTCAATGGTGGAAGGAAGTTGAATCCTATAGCTTCCCTAGACCTTCATTTTCTTTACCCTGACGAGGCAGGAGATATTTGTGGTGAATGGAAAAGGAAGTAATAGGCTATTACAGAGTACTGTGGGAAACCCCTTCTCCAAGGGCAAACCACAAGAGAGAAGCCTGGGAGCACCAGGTGACCCTCCCCTGGGAGGCAGAAAGAATGAGCCACTTGGACGAGAGTGTAAATGGATGGAATAGTTAGTCGTCCATGCGTGTGACTTTTCTCGTGAACACTTTGTATACCAGACATAGTGGCAAAGACACAGGATGAATCACAGTAAACCCATCTATGGTTCCTTATAGCTGAAGAAACAGAAATTAACATGAAGCCCTCTTCCCAGAAGTTACCCAAGGACAGTGGGGTAAAATGGGAAGAGGGTTGTATTGGGAGATTCAGGGTTTGGGTCCTTCCTTTCCTTTAAGACATGTGTGATCTTGTAGAATGTTACTTTTTGCAAGACTCAGCCCAAGCACCACCCTTTATACACAGATCCTTTTTTGACACCTTCCCCTCCCTATTATCATGTATTTATCTTGTCTTTATTATGGATACTTTTTTCTTTTTTTTGGTAAATAGTATTTTCCAATTACATGTAAAGATAGTTTTCAGCATTCATTTTTTAATAAGATTTAGAGTTTCAAATTTTTTCTTTCTCTCTCCCCAAGATGGTAAGCAATCTGATATAGGTTATGCATGTGCAGTCATGTAAATACATTTCCACATTAGTCATGTTGTGAAAGAAGAAACAGAACAAAAGGAAAAAGCCACAAAAAACAAAAAAACAACAAAAAGGTGAAAATAGTATGCTTCAATCTGTATTCAATTTCTATAGTTCTTTCTCTGGATGGGGATAGCATTTTCCATCATGAGTCTTTTAGAATTGTTTTGGATCATTGTATTTCGGAGAAGAGCTAAGTCAATCATAGTTGATCATTGCACAACGTTGCTGTTACTGTATACAATGTTCTCTTGGGTTCTGCTCACTTCACTTTGCATCAGTTCATGTAAGTTTTTTCCAGTTTCTTCTGAAATCTGCCTGCTCATCATTTCTTATGGAACAATAGTATTCCATTACATTCATATACCACAATTTGTTCAGCCATTCCTCAATTGATGGGCATTCCCTCAATTTTATTATGGATATTCTTAATTCTTAATTAATAGTAATTATTATGGACATTCTTATTCTTAGTATTATGGATATTCTTAAAAATAATTCTTAATATACTTAATAGAGAACACATGTTCTCTATCCTGATAGAATTTAAGCTCCTGAGAGTAGGAACTGTTTCATTTTTGAATCTTTGTAATCAGCAGCTATCACAGAGGCTGGCATATAACAGATGCTTAATAAATGCTCATTGAAGGATGTGGATATTCCTTCTATCCATGCAGATCACAACCCAACCACACCTCATCCTGGGATTCTTGTCAGTGTTCTCCCATGATTCCTCATGTGTTAGAGGCCTCCCTTTGAGTCTTTTTATATTTCACGGGTCATATTTTTCTTTGCCCTTGTTACATACTTGGCCCACCTCCCTGCCCCCCCACTTCTCTATTTCCTTAACCATATTCCTTTAATCCACATCTTACATGAAGGTTGCTGTTGAAGTATCCAGAGACCTTCTTGTGTCTAATTTGTGCTTGACTCTGAGTCCCAGGACCTGGGTTCAGTCCCAGCTCTACACTTAATAGCTGTGTGACCCTGGGCCACTTCATGGTCATCCCTTGTGTGACTTCTCCTCTGAGCCTATTCTCCTAACTGTAAAGTGGCAATAATACTGACACTATGTCCTTTGCACAGTTGTTAAGAATGATTGAGGTGATGGGTGTAAAGTGCTTATTAAAGTGAAGCACTGTAAAAAAGTCAGTTATTTTTGCTACTGTACAAAGTGGGGCTGTCCACGTGGCTCTGTGGCAAACCTTGTATTTTTAAGTCCTTTGTTGCTTTTTATCATCTCTGTTAATTTCTCTCTCCCAGGCCAGTAGGAAGTCTGGCTCAATGACTGGCTAGAGGCCTTTGAATCCCAAACCTGTGATTATCTCTCCCCAACTACGGAAAAGACATATGAACTGATGCAGAATGAAGTAGGTAGTACCCGAAAAATATTTATACTATAATAACAATATTACAAAAATTAACAATTTGGAGGTCTTTCATAAATTGATGAATGATGAAAAGACCTGACGCAGGAGAACAATTTATGTGATAACACTCTACAAACAACCTTGAAGTTGGACTATCTTACTGTGAGGTAAGAACTATCACTAATACAATGACCATCCATGCTTGACTTCAGAGGACCAATGATGAAACAGGCTATCAATTACACTCTAGTAATGGATTTAGGTTGCAGAATGTGTGTACACACACACACACACACACACACACACACATACACACACACACAAACAAATAGGCATTGAAGAAATTTGTTTTGCTTGACTATGCATATTTGTTGCAAGAAATCTGTTTTTCTTTTCAATAGGGTAGGAAGGAAAATAGCTTTGTTAATTTTTTTTTTCTAAATGCAGAGGCAGTGGGGTGCTACAGATATGAAATGCTGCAAGTACTTTCAGATGACGTCATTGTGTTATTAGTTTTACTTTGTTACAAGAGACCTCTCACAATGTGGAGTAACCTGTTAACTGTTCTGTAATACAAAAGCAAAACACGTTATTCCAAGTGAAAGAAGGTGGAAACCATACAGGCAGCAACCTTGATAAGGAAGGGGAGCCGTTCTAAGTAAGTGCTTAAAGACTGAAAGGTGATGCTATTTATCACCAGTATGGAACGTGAAACAGGGAAGGGTTGGGGGCAGGGGTGGGAAGGAAGTGAGTAAGCTAGGCAGCTTTCCAGCTCCTCCTGACTTAGGTTCTAACAGCATCATTTAATAATTTTACTTGAAGTGTTTTTAATTCCAAGATCTTCAGACACACTCAAATTCAAACCAAGTAACAAGAGAACTCTGTTACAACTCAGCTCATCATTTTAGGGTTATTATTACAAGACTAATCCCGCATGTAGATCTATCATGGATCATATCATATAATAACCCCACCATAAAAATATCTTTCTAAACAAAGTCGACAGAACCTGGATTGTTTCAGAGGCACCGACAGGCAAGATGGGTGGCTCCGAGTGGAGAGACAGGGGCAGAACAGAAAAAACCAGGACTTGTGTTCCTTTCCTTCTCTGTCCAAATGTATGCAGTACAAATTCACAGCCCCAACAATAGATGCCTGAAACCACATCACATGTCTCGATGTCAAACCTGCCCCTTTACTGGCTCAACAGAGAGAATCTACACACAAAAAGCTTGCAGCAGGAGAAAAAGTATTGGGTTAACAGGATCACAGATTGATAAAGAGCTAGAAGGGCCTTCAGAGACTACTGAGTCCAACATCCCCATTTTAGAGTTGAGAAAAATCAAGGATTTTAAAGCAATTTGTCATGGATCATCTGGCTACTAGGTGTCTGAGGCAGGATATGAACTCAGATCTTCCTACTTCCAAGGCCAGCACTCTATCCACTGTACCAAACAACCACCTGAGAAATAGTCTAGTGAATCTGTCATCTCGATGGGAGTATTCCTTCCACAGATGCAGATCATGGCCTGTTTATGCCTGCCCAAATGGTGCCACTCGCATCTCTCTCACCTGTGTGCTCCCTAGTAACTGTGCCACAATGAAGTTCCCATCCAACATACTGGGGGCCTTCTTTGCATTCTCTCAGCAACATGCCACACCTCTGAAACTTACTACCTGTATGACCTCGGGCAAATCCTAAACCTCAGTGTCCTCATCTGTAAAATAATGGCATCAGACTAAATGGCCTTCAAGGTCCCTGTGAGCTCTGGAGCTGTGATTTTGGATGTCATGTGGTTACCATGGGAGCCATAGGCTGTCCATTGCCCGTCTCTCACCTTTGTCACACAAACAACCCCTCATTTTTCCCAGACACAAACTGGATTACATATTCACAAGGAATTTTCTAACTGGAAGGGAAGTCTGGCGGTAGATCCAGATGTCAGAATTGAGCGCTGACTCTCTCGAGATACCAGCTAACTAGCTACCCATCAGTCATGACCAAGAAGAAATCTGTCCATTCATTGTTAGGGTAACTGTTTCCTTCCTAACGTTCAAAAGGATAGGTTGTAATTTGCCTGCCATTGTAAGAACCCTGTTGCTAATCTCAACGCAAGCTAAGAGCTGCCCCAGCATAGCCCAACCTGATAAGGTAAATAAGGAGACGTGATCTATGGATTCATGCCACCCAGCTCTGCGAACGTTGATTTTGAATAATAGCATTATCTACTCCAACGGCACACCATCTGTTTTACGTCTCCACCAAGCTAATGTTTTTCACATCAAGAGCTGAGAAATAGAAAGACTTAAAATTAAACTGGATTAACATTTTCCCTTCTTGGGGAGGCCAGACCCACAATAGCTTGAACTTGCTAAGACACAAAGCCCAACTCAACACAGAAAGAACCCTGCCAGGGGAGTCATTCGTTCCCACTAGCCGGCTGTACGAGACCCTTCCCTTTCCAGGACTCCGTTTCCCTAGCCATAAAATAAGGAGATGGACTAAATCTCCAAGGTCACTTCCTCTTCTGATGTAAGTGCTTAGCAACTTGGCAAATGAGGACTCTATGTAAGTATTCCTGAGACTTAAGGTAAAATATAGTAAATAAATATATCCCTGAAAAACAGGCCTCTCCGAGGTCAGTCAACATGATTTAGTGTTTTTGCCTTTCTAAGTATCCCATAGTGCCCAGCACACAGTAAGTGCTTAATACTTGTTGACTGACTGAATGGCAGCCTTATTATGTTCTCTTCCCACAAGCATTCCATCATAGCATGTTCTTTCCCACCTCTCTACTTCTAGCCCATGGTATCTCCATTTTTTCTCAACTTGTCCAAATCCAACTCATTCTTCAAGGGTCAGCTCAAACACTGCCCCTTCCAAGATTTCCATAGCCATTCCAGCCCCTGGTGGACGAGTTCCTCCCCTCGCTGACACTTCAATGCTCTGGATTGGCTTTTAAGAGTTCTGAGCTCACTCCGCATCATGATAAGGCATTTGGTGGAGAGCTTCAAAGCCCTATTGTATTATACTTAACACTTTTTCTGTCTAGGCCTCACACTTTTAAAGACCTGGGGAACTTGGAGAGGGTTCAAGAGAAAAGCCACAAACATAATTAAAGAAAATAAAACTGAGGGAAATGTAAAAGAAACTAGGTCCAGAGGAGGAGAAGAACATGGAGTGGTTGAATGTGCTCAAGGATACAAGGGGGTGGTCTCCATCTCTACTTAAAACACGAAGGAGAAGAAACAGGCAGCATTAGAATGAGATTAAATCTAAGGAAGAATTTCCTCTCAGTGATAGTGGTTAAGCCTTAGACTACATTGCCAAGGAACACTAAGGAATGTCCTTTTCCAAGCATCCTTTTAAATGGGATAGATTATCACATCTGTATGAAAGAAATTGGTTAAGGTCATGCCTGGAAGGAGCTAGAGAGCAGGCCACCTAGATTCAACTTATTTTTTTTCAATGAACAAAAATCTACCTTCTCTCCCTCTCATCTCCACCCACCTATCTCTGTCACCTCCCCCTCTACCCACTGAAAAAGAAAATAAAAATCCATGTAACAAATATGAACAGTCAAGCAAAACAAATTCTCTCATTGGCCATGTCCAAAAACTAGATGTCTCATTCTGTACTCTGAGTCTATCTCCCCATTTGTGGGTAGCAGGCTTCATTATGAGTGCTCTGGAATCATGACTGGTCACTGCTTTGATAAGGGTTCTTAAAGGTCTTTTTAAGGTCATAGGACACTTGCTCACCATTAGAAACACTGTGAAATGAGCTGTCTCCAAAAGGGGCTCATAATCCTCAGAAATATTTGAACAGGAGATAGATGAGCATTTATTATAAAGAGATGGTATAGAAGGGGATTCTGCTTGGCTTCAACTCCATGGAACATCATGTTTCCCCCCAGGATAAGTTGATAAACTCATCACCTGAAATCTCACCACCACACAGCCTGATTCAATTTTTGATACTTGGGGCAGCTAGGTGGTGCAGAGGATAGAGCACCGGCCCTGAAGTCAGGAAGAACTGAGTTCAGATCCAGCCTCAGACTAAACACTTGACACTTACTTGCTGTGGGACCCTGGGCAAGTCACTTAACCCCAATTGCCTAAAAAAAACAACAACAACAATTTTTGATACTTGATACCTTCTCAGTTGTCTTTTCCTTCTAATTGGAGGGCAGTAAAATGTTCCCCAAATCTTCCTTTATAGAAAGTTCAGAACTTTCTGGGTAACTCTATTTTCTATTAGCAACTGTACTTTGTTCCAACGCCAGGGAACATCATTGTCCCCTTAATACCTGATGTGTTGTGTCATCCCCCCCCCACCTCTTTACAGTTTTCTTTGGTATACTGTCTTCACCCACTTAGACTGTAAACTTCTTGAGGGAAGGATCTTTCATTTTTAAATTTACATCCTCAGCACTTAGCATAGTGCCTGGCACTGAGTAAGTGCTTAGTCAATGTTTATTAAATTGAATTCTTGCTCTCCCAACTCTAGGATTCTATGAGCTATACCACATCCTATCGAGAACTAGATTTTGCACACCTTCACATTGTCCCCTATACTCTCATCTCTTTCTTTCCAGTCTGCAAGTTTTTTGAAGGCTAACACCACATGTCTGACCCTCATGTGGAACAAAAAGATTTGTCCCATTCCAAAGGCTAGTAGTAGCTGTGATCTTTGCCTCAGAAACCTGTGCAAAAGGATTGCATGTGAATGTGGGGATGTGTGTCAATCCATTCCGAGTGCTGGAAATATAACTCACTAGGACTGTCTTCATGTACAGAGGACAACATTATCTGGGTTACAAACATAAACTCCACTAAAAAATGGTTTCCAACAAGGTTGAATGTTTATGTGTTTAAAATGCTAGTGAAAATCTCAGATTAAAGGCAGACATCCGCTCTTTTGCTCTTATAATTCACTCACTCCATAGGCCTTTTCCTTCTCAAGGATGCTATATTTATACCCATCCACCCCCACACACAGCTGTTTCACTTTCAGGCTGCAAATATTAAACTCAGAATGCTACCATGTTTTGCCAATTCAATGGAATTCTAGTTATTAACAGCAGGCACATACACATTCGACATATTTACATGGACCTCCTTGGTAAAGCCCCTTCTGATCAGACTTTACTTACTAGACTGTAAGCTCCATGAGAGCCAGGACCAATTTTTAGCCTCCTTCAAGTATAATTTGAGAACTGAGTGGCATCTAGAGATTTGTAGTTCAAAGGGAAAATAAGCATTCAACTCTAAGTTATTTGGGACTATCTAGATCAAGGATTCTTGAGAAAGTTTTGAGAATTTTAAAGACTATTTCAATAACTACATTTCAATATAATTGGTTTTTTTTTAATCCTTAGCACTTTATTTTATTCATTTTCTAAAACTTTCTGAAACATGGTCCATAGGCTTCACTAGTCTGCCAAAGGGGTCTAGGAGACAAAAAAGTCCAAGGACCACAAATCTAAATGAAAGTGGAATTGTGTCATGCCCCAGAGCCAGTAAAGTCACACACAGTCTGTGAGAGACTGATGAAAGGAATGAGTACCTCAACAGCAGAACAGCACCATTAAATAAGGTTTGCTTCCCAACCCTAAGTAAGACTTAACAAGCTGAGCCAGAAATACTCAGGAGAAAAGGGGCAAGAAACAAAAGGAGAAACTGGAAGGAGGACTTAGAGACAGAAGAGATAAAGGAGATCTATCAGGCATCTCAGAACAGAAGACTCTGGCTGAAGCCACCATTTGTACCCACTTCTTCAAAAATTCCAAGAAAAAAGCCTGCTCTTTCACCAACTTCCCTTGCCTGTGCCTGTCTTTTAATAATCATGGCAACATATTCTACTTGTTTCATTATCCCAACATTTCAGGGAACCTGAATTTTTGCCTCAACCATAAAGAGGTCAGGGGTCAGCTAGAAATAAACATAAATTTAAATGAGAGTAAAGAGCCAAACCTCTGCTTAATCATTAGGAATTTTTCCTGACTGGGGGCTCTGAGCTATTGTGATTGTATTTATAACTTTTTGTTTAATATAAATTCCATGAAGCAGGAGAGGATTGTGTGTATGGGCCATTATTGTGCCCATAGGCTTTAAAAAAAAAGAGAACTGTTATAATAGACATGGTTGATTAAACATCCAGAGACAAATGGGGTAGGAAGGAGAGGGCAGTGATGAGAATCCTACTGGCCAACTGTACCCTCCCTCAGGACACCCACAACCAACAAGCATTGTATCAACAAGCACTCAAGTAAACACATAGTTAAGTATTGAGGAAATGTGTGAACTGAATTGAAGGTGAGAACCCATGTTGAGGTTCTCCTACTTCCTCTATTAACACCCAGATGGGTCTATAAACTCAATAAATCCATGTACTTGGCTGGATGATTCTGAGTTATGTTACATTCTGGTTTTACCCACATTAGCCAGGCATATGACCTTGCATGTGAACATGTGTTCAATGAACTGACCTTAACTTGACCATTAACTTGAGGTCTATTTGTGTCCTCTCCAATGAGGGAGAGATCCTACCTGGATTAAACACCTACGCTCCTTGTTGCACTTCATTTAGAATGAACTTTGGCACATCTGTCTTCAGTTTTACTTAAATAAAAAATTCCCCTTTCCATACACCCCAGTAATGGTCCTATATTCTAATTGTTGAACTTTGAGAACTATATTCTAAGTCTTAACTTTTTTGTATGTCCTCGATCCCACTTTTGGCAGTGTGTTGAAGCCTCTGAACACTTTCTTAGAGTTAATATTCTGGGGTTTTTTTAAAATTTGTACTTCAAAAAATAAAGATGTCATTTTTTCCCCATTCAAGTCCAATCCCACCCCTGAAAATCTATCCACAGACCTTCTGAGAGTTTATGGACCCCACATTAAGAATCACTACTCTAAGGCATGAATGTCTTCAGATGTAATAAAGAATTTCAACAGTTTAAGCTGAAAGAGAGGCAATAAATATAGTAAGAAGAAGACAAGTCTTGGAGTCAGAAAGACTTGTCCTTCAAGTGTTACCTCTGACATACTGGCCATATGAACATGTCATTTAAACTTTCAGTGCCCAGGAAATTCTCTAAGTAACTATAGTTTACTTTCCATGCTGGGAGGTCTCTATATTAAATGAAATCACAAGTCCTCTTCCCTTCCCCTCCTCCCTGCTCCAAAAAAAGAGAAGCTGAAGGAAAGGAAGACAAGTGAGGGACCACTAGGAAGATAAGACATACAGAATGAGGACTGACCAGTCAAGCTGACCCATATGCCACTTGTCTGATTAAAAGCCAATTAAGTTTCATTCTTACTTATTAAACTAGGACTGGTAAAATTTCCAACAGACAGCTGTGGAGAAATGGACCCAGCCTCAGAGCCAGGAAAAGCTAGCTGGGTTCAAGTTTTGCCACTGATAGGCAGGCCATGGTTGTGTGACCTGAAGCGTGTCATTTAACCCATCAGAGTCACAGGCAACACTTCAAAGCTGTAAGTTGCAGGGCCAATCTACACTGACAGATGGAGTTTCCTATGCTATTTTTGAAATAACTGTTCTCCACATTCCACTCCTACCCCGCCCTCCACTCCCCACACCCAAATTAAAAACTCAGACTCAAAACTGTTAGATTTGGAAGAATTGTTTTATAGATAAGGAAAGTGAGGCCCAGAAAATGGGGAAGAAACTTGCCCAAGGTCTTCTTTGATAGATTGCCTAAAAATTCTTCAAACAAATTTTTCACATGCACACCTGAGGATGGTCACTAAATTTATGCATTTATTCAGCAAACACTTGCTGTGTGTGCCTCCAGTGTGCAAAGCTTCGTCCTGCCACAAAGGAAAACTAAGTCCTTTGTACTTGCCTTCATGGTGCTTACAATCTAACGAGTCCAGTCAAGTATGAGAAGGCATTATAGAAGATTGATGGGCTGATGTATAGTACAGCTGAGAATGCAGTTGAAATAAAACATAGCAGCTTTCCAACTTTAGTAATTGCAGTCCAAAAGTCAAAGGCAAGACAGATAACTGCTTCTGGTCTTACATTATAGAGGGATTTTAAAATTTTGTATATTTTTCCCCAGTAAGAATAGCATTTCAAATTAGCAAAAGACTTAAATATGCATGTTTGATATGAAAATGTCATCATCCCCTGAAAAATTATAGTCTCCAGAGCAGAGATTCCTCCACTGGGTAGGAGGTTAGACCAGATGACCTCCTGAGCCTTTTGCAACAATAAGATCTTATGACTGTTGGAATTTGTCAGGCAGTGTTAACATCTTTCAACTACTTTTACTGCTTTCTATCAGGAATTTCTACTGTAATTAAAACTTTCTGAATGAAATGTTTGGAATGAGCATTCCAGATGTGAGCACCTACCTCGTCTGCCTCCATACAGAAAGCATGAGTAAGATTAATTCACTCATTTACTTAACATTTCCCGAGTGCCTGCTACTCACAGGGCCCTGAGGCTGGCACTTAATGGGAGTGCAGAGAGATGGATTAGACCCAGGCCCAGTCCTAATGAAGCTCAGTGCGGTAGGAGGAAAAAGAAATGTACACATTTAACTAGAAAACAGAATATTCATTGTCAGTGCCTGGTATTGTAAGAGTTCACTCATTCAATAAACATTTATTAAGCACCTACTGTATACAAAGCACCATACTGATACTGGAGGAGAAAGAAATAAACCAGATATAGTTCCTGACCCCATTGAGCTTGTATTCCACTAGGGGAATGGATAACACACACAGATAGCTACAACACACAATTTTAGATGATAAGTGCATTAGAGAGGTGAAGGAGATCAGAGGGGGAAGGATCATTATGACAAAATGGAGTGTAGATTCATTTATGATTTTTTTTCTCTCCACATGAAGATATGAAGCCTAAAAACAGTTAAAACTTTCTTCCAACAAGGGAGTGAGGTTTTAACAGGAAGATTTAGGTACAGAGGCCAGCAACAAAGAGGCCTTACAAATAGGTAAATTATGGCAGCAAAAGATCAATTAATAAATCAATTAACAATAACTCGAATTTACATATGGTTTTTAAGTTCACAAAGCACTCTTCTTGCAACAAACTCCATTTGAGTGCCAACAAAGAGCTGAACACTGCAGGAATGTTTATTTTCTCTAAGGAATTACTAATTGCAATCCACTGAAGAAATGGAGAAAGTGGGATTCAGGGGAAAGACTACTAGATTTCAAGTCAGAGGATCTGGGCTCAAATCCCAACCCAGCTACTGTGACTTTGAGCAAAACACTTCATTTCCTGGGCCTCAGTTTCCTCATCTGTAGTGTAAGTAGCACTATATCCCACTTCTGACACCATTACTGATGTGTCCCAGAACAGGCCGCATTAGATAAATTCAGTTCCTGTCCAGTTCTTAAGTCTATGTTCCAAAAATCAGAAACTAACCCTACTGAGCTAATGCTATTGCTGTAATATGTTTCTCTTTTTTGGGAGGTGGGGAATATGGAGATAGGGAATAAAAGGAGAAAAAGAAGTACAGTAGGCAAATAGAGATGGCTACAGCAAACTGAAAGAATTTAAGACAGAACACAACTTAAGACATCATATATTCTTACCCCGTCTCCCCATTTTATAGAGGAAGAAACTGAGACCTAGAGTGAGCAAATGACTCGCCAAAGGTCATATAGTTAATTAGTGATAAAGCTAGGGTCTTTTGAAACAAGTAAGCTGACAGGGTCATTCTTCACCTATTGTTTGAGCCAATCATGGAGACTGCTCCTACATTATTTTCAGTTATTCATAAACACTTTTTAATTGCAGTTTTTCTCCATCAAAGTTGGCCCTTGGGGTATGGGATTCAATGAAGGAATTTAAGGTCACATCAGCACTAGCTAAAGCAAAAACAATTAGGCCAGCATATCAAAAACCCAAGTAAAAGGTTGTCTCCAATGCAAATACAGAAGATTTTGAAATTATCAGCTCTTCGGACTATCTACCTAGGCACTTCCATAGGTAAGAGTTAGGGAAGAGAAAGCAGCTTAGTAATTCACTGGCTCCTGAAATTAACAACATTTGATTAATGGAATTTAAGGATGAAACTAGAAGGAGAACAACAAATAGATGAGAAACTGAAAAAAAAAATCTGTGAAGATTTTTAGAACAAGCTCTTTTTACCACCATGAATAGTTGAGCCAGCACACGTGGACTCCAGCATAGACCTTGGTTTACATTTATGGCTAATTCATCCAGCTTTAGGAAAATCTAATTCACCACCTTATTGTTGAATTTATATACATATAAAGACTTCTTGTCTTAACTTGGAATCAATAAGACTGTGGACTCAATGTTGGATCACAACTTGGCTCAGTCCAAGTGAAACTTCTTACAAGAGGTCTTTCCAAACTGTTAGTGTTTTTCTTCCCTGCCCCCCCACCACCATAGTGGTTACTTTATATACACTTCATATTATTTGAGTACAAGTTATGTGTTCCTCCCCCACCCCTACGCAAGCTTCGGGAGAGCAAGAATTTTTGTTTTTGTCTTCGTACAGCACCTAGTACAGTGTTTGGCATATAGTAGGATCTTATGTCGTTGTTCAATCATTTCAGTCTGGTCTGACTGTGACCCCATTTGGGGTTTTCTTGGCAGTGGTTTGCTATTTCCTTCTCCAGCTCATTTTACAAATGGGAAAAGCTGAGGCAAACAGGGGTAAGTGACTTGCCCAGGTTCCCACAGCTAGTAAGTGACTGAGACCGGATTTGAACTGAGGAAGATAAGTCTTCCTGACTCCGGACTTGGCACTCTAATTGCCATGCCCCTGTAGGACTTTAATAAATGCTTATTGAATAGAACTGAGTTAAACTAAGCTTCTTACTCATACAGAATAACAAATAACTCTCCCGTGCCTCCCAATCAGGGGTTGGCCACTTATCTTTTTAGTCTCTCTCCATGCTGACTGGCATCACTCAAGTGAACAAGGCAGCCTTTTTGGAATACAATGTATCTGTCATTTGAAGAAGTCCACTGAGAATCACTGAATGTTGTAACTGGAATACTATAGCAAAGTTGTAAGCTCTAGATCCTGATACTTTTGAGCTGTGTGACTAGGAGTAAATTACTTAGTCTCTCTGGGCCTCAGTTTCCTCATCTATAAAATGTACACAACAATGCTTGCACTGTCCAATAGCGTTGCTGTGAGGAATGAGTTTCATAAACCTTAAAGTGTTAGGGAGATGTGAATTACAGTTACTGTTAAGGGGTAGCACAGTTTTGATAAAATCCAAGACTCGAGCTTCAGAGGTAAGAACCCACTATTCAACAAAAACTAGCAATCTGGCAGAAATTATATATATATATATATTATATATATATATATACACACACACACATACATTATATATATAAAAATATACCTTACACCATATACCAAGATATAAGTTCCAAATGGATACATGACTTAAGACATAAAAGGTGACTTCATGAACAAATTAGAGGAGCAAGGAAAAAATTACGTCTTTGGATCTGTAGATAGGAGAAGAGTTCATCACAAAACAAGGGACAGAGAGGCTCAAAGAGGATAAAATAGACAAATCTGATTGTATAAAATTTAAAAGTTTCTGTAGAAACAAAACCAATGTAGTTAAAACCTGAAGGGAAACAGGTAAGTAGGGAGAAAAGTCTTTGCAGCAAAGATCTCTGATAAAGGTCTTATATATAAAGTACTGATTAAAATTTATAAAACTTAAAAGAAATTCAAATTAAACAATTAAAGAAATGAAAATTAGAGCACTTCTAAGGTTCTACTAGCTAGGTGCCAGGGCCTGAGGCAGGAATTTGGCCTCAGACACTTGCTAGTTGTGTGACCCTAAGCAAGTCATTTAACTGTCTGCCTCAGTTTCCTCAATTGTAAAATGGGGATAATCACCTACATCCAAGGGTTCTTATGAGGATCAAATGAGATAATAATTGTAAAACACTTAGTACAATGTCTGGCACTTATTGGTGCTATATACATCTTGCTATTATTATTATCATTATTATTACTAGCTAGGCAGGTGGTGCAGTCAATAGAGTGCTGGGCTTGAAGTCAGAAAGACATGAGTCCAAATATGGCCTTAGACACCTACTAGCTGTGTGATCCTGAACGAGTCACTTAACTATGTCTGCCTCAGTGTCCTCAATTGTAAAATGGGGTAACAATAGCACCTATCTCACAGGGTTGTTGTGAGCATCAAAGGAGAACAACTGTGAAGTGTTTAGTACAGTGCCTGGCACATAGTAGGCAATTAACAAATGTTTATTTCCCTCCCCTTCCATCTCACACCTACCAGACTGACAGACTGCTGAAGAGCTTTGGGACCCACTTATAAGCATACCACAGATGTTGACAACAACAACAAAATTATCCGGCAAAATAATCACAATGGGAAGTTAGTTTTAATGAATCAGAGTGGATTAGAGAAGAGGACTAGATGCCAGGGTGCATGTTGGGGCAAGCGGAGAAGAGTCCCAAGTGGAGGCCCTGGAGCTAGAGCCAGGCCCTCCCAGGAGACAGTGCCGAGCCAGGCTTGTCTTGGCTGACAGACTATGCTAAATATCTGAGCTGCCTTGGTATCCTCAGCACCAAGCACAGAGCCTGGAACTGGGCTTAATGGGAGTTTGTTCACTGAGTGATTGGTTAATGGATCTAAGGAACACCCAGCTATACTATGCTATAGTGGTAGAGTTATCACGCTATAGTGAGGTTAGGCTCAAAGGATCTGTGTGGGCTCTGCCTTTATAACATCTTAAAAGTGTTTGTTTTTTTGGTGAAATGACACAGGCTAAGGCAACGTTACTTGAGGCATATCCCCTCCCTCTCTCTCTCAATGAATGGTGCCTATGACATCACAGAGAACACGGCTTCTTTGCTTCTGAGAAGATTCTCCAACTTCTCTAGCTAATCTGCCTTGCACACAGAGCACACACCAGGGGATGCCCTCTGTGAGTGGGCTGGTTGTGTCCCAGGCTCTGATCTGAGATGGACACATCACAACCCCTGAGAGTCAGGTTGTAGCTGGATGCTGTCCTGCCCACAGCTCTAGGGCTTGTTTAGCACAGAGAGCTGTGGGCTCTCTGCCCAGTCCAGCGCCCAAGCAGACGGCCTATAAGCGGGGTCATTCATGAAGTATTTCAATAGGACGGGAACACCCCTCAACAGAAAACATCTGATGATGTGAGCTCATGAAATGTCGTAAGAGAGAAGTAAGGTGTGACGGGAGCTCACAATATGCTAGCCCCTACCACAGGAATTCTTAACCTTTTTGTGTTGGGGATCCCTCTGGCAATCTGTTGAAGCCTACAGACCCTAGTAAATTATTGCCTGCATCCATAATTAAGGGGAATGTAAATCCAGCTAGAAGTTAGTGAAAATTAAAATGCAATTTCCCCCATCCAAATTCATGAACCCCTTGAAATCTATCTACTGATCCTACCTTAAGAACCTTTGATATAGAACACTTGTACAAGTCATCCCCTATGTCTAGAAGGCATTTTCTCTTCACTTCTGCTTCCGCAGGTGCCACCTCTTCCATGAAGCTTTCCCTGATGTCCCTAGTGTAGTATTCTCTCCTTCCTTGATTACAGTTCTTCAATCCTTGAATTCCTAAGAATGTAGATTTAAGAGCTGGAACGGACCTTAAGAGCCATCGAATCCAACCTCATCATTTTATAAATAAGGAACTTCCATCACAGAGAGGTTGTGTGTCCAGGGTCATACAACTAGTAAATATCTGAGGTAGGATTAGAACCCTGGTCTTCTTGCCTCCATGCCCAGTACTCTGTCCACTCTGCTACGTAGCTACCTCAATGTTCTTGGATAGAATGTAAGTCTCTTGATGGCAAGAGAGGTTTTTATCTTTGCCTTTGTCCCTCCAGTGTTGAACACATAGTAGGTACTTAATAAATATTTGCCTAATTGATTTGGAAGAGACTTTGCAAGCCATCCTACTTGTTCACCATATAGAAGGATGGACTACCACAGTCACAGGTTAAGAAGCAGAGCCCAGAAGCAAGCATTGGATTGACTGGAGGGTGGGGCCATGAACTCCAAATGTCTATTTAAGGAGAGAGCTCAGCTCAGACATCTCTCACCTGGCTGTACTATGCTGGGACGTCTCTGGGTTACCTTCATCTTCCCTTTTAAGCTTCATTTTTGTCCTCCTCCATTAGACTGTAAGCTTCATGAGGGCAAGGACCATTTTTTTCTTTTCATATTTGCATCCCCAGCACACATAGTAGGTGCTTAATAAATGTTTATTGACAGTATTCTTCCACAGTATCACTTTGGTGGGAAAAAATAGAAAAGGCAGAAGTAGTAAACCAGAGTTTAAGTGTAAGTAAAAGTGAAATAAAATGTAAAAATGCCTGACCTTTGGCAGCATATCTATGTATGTATCTATGCGTGTGTGTTGTTGTCCAGTCATTTTTCAGTCATGTCTGACTTTTTGCAACCCCATTTGGGGTTTTC